>NC_052016.1:28767491-29070521 GCF_015832195.1 Motacilla alba alba | reverse complement strand
TAGGGTACAGTTTTGCACTCTGGTATCATCACTCCTAGTTAAGTTCTTCCTTTATGCCACATTTAGTACAGGACCACAACAGGGTAAAGCAACATCTTTGCACAATTGTATGTATTTTTTGTTTTGCAGTTCCATCTTTTCCCAACAGTATCACAGAGGTAGCAACAACACAAAGTAGGCCAGGTTGCTGATCTTTGTACAGAAGTCCCTCCACAGCAAGTATTCATACAGGTAGGTAACATTTTCAGTGGTCGTACATCTGTATTCTTACTTTCAAGAGTTATTTTGAAGAGAACCCAGTCTCAGTAATATTTTGTTCTTACTTTCTCCTCCTCCCCCTTAACTTTTTACCTTTCCACATTTGTTTAGGTAAAGCTTTGAAGCAATTTTGAGTTAAGTTTTAATATGTAAAATTACTTTACAAATAATCTAATATTTCCTAATCTTCTCCACTCCTCCAACAGTTATTCTTCACCATCTTCACAGGTCTATTTTTCAACTTTAGTTTGTAAAACTTTTTGTCTTGTAATTCTATTTCAAAGTGTCCCTTCCTGCCCTTAAAGTCACCAAAGTCACTTGAGAAGCTTTTGCTTCTCAAGTCCTAAAATTTTTGCTTCTCAAGTCCTAAAATGCAGTCTGCATTTCTGAGAATATGTGATTTACCACTTAACAGGCAGCATTGCTCTTTCATACCTGAGCTGAGAGCATGAGTTCACCACACAAGGAAACAAAATACATACAGGGAACAAAAAAAGTCCCATCTCCACCAAAAGCTACTGTTCTTAAAACAAAAATCAAAACAAAACAGCAACAAAAAATCTGCTTGCTTGAGAAATTCTACAAACAGTGGATGTGTGTGGGGTCTCACCCCTGGACTGGGGTGACCCCGAAAGATGGAAAAGTCTCTCCTCCAACCCGTGCTTTCAAAGAAAGTCTCAGTAGTCCTCTGTTGTCCGGTCTCAAGGTTGTTTATTGCTGGTTATCTAAAAGATTCTTTTCCTGAACTGCTGTGGCCCGTTCAGCAGCTCAGACAAAGGCACACTGCCCTCCCAGGGGGCTGGTGCCATCTTTTATATCATACATTACGTACTACATGTTTATACTTTTTCCCCAATGCCTATTATCTATGTTGAATGGTGACTTTCTACTCTAATCCAATCTGTGAGTGCCAACATCACCAAAGACATGGAGGTTAGGAAGGAGAAAGAAAGAGGACAGGGCACACCCAAATCCCTCCATCTTAGAACTCCTGACCCCCATATACAAAACTTGGACCCCTGCATACAAGGCTTAAAACCCCCTTGTACAGCACTCAAAAATCCTTCCTTTCACTTTGTGAGTACTTCTACTACAATACCTAAAGTTGTGTGTGTGGCTTGTAATTCTTCGTACAGAGTTGTTAATTTGCTCAACGGGCTAAGATCAAAACCCCACGTGTCTTTGGCTGCATGCCAGGGTCTCAGAGCCCCCTGCCAGCGGCTCTGGCCATCCAGGACACCCAGAGGGGTGTCCTGGGTTCCCACATCTCCCCTTTCTCTTTGCACCAAAAACACATTTTTGGCAGCCTTATTCATGGCCTGCCACACGCACTGAAGAATGCATGGCTGAATGAGCAGAAGTATTACAAGCCCTATCAAAATGTAAAATCTATCATCTAACAAATGTTCTATAATATCACTGATTCCCACACCCATGCAGAAATTCAAAGTCTGCAATCTTCTGTGGACTGGTGAAGCAAAAGGTTTGGAATCTCTGTGCAGTCTACATCTGTGTGTCTTCTTCTCTGCTTGTCGAGCGCTCAGCGTTTTCTTGCACTTGATAGAGTTTCACATTCTTCACTGAAATCTACCTGGACTTTGTACCTGTTAAAACACAAACAAATCCACGTCCCCGCAGGGACTGGAGGATCTTCTCAAAATCCCAGAGGTGAAGAATGGGTCTTGATGTGTAAGTGAAACCTTGATCTCCTCTGTTTTGCAAAATTGCATAGAGAAATGCAATATAACAGTAATTAGAAATCAACCAAATAACACAGACTATCAATACCACTTGTGAAATCACACACTTATCAAGCACTACAACACTGGACTGTCACCCCAGAGTCTGCTACAGCTGAAGAACCTTAAAACAACAGAGAATTGAAGAAATCATGTCCAGATTCATGTTTCTCCAAGCTCCCGTTGAAAACCAGCTCAGCTGTCATATGTGGCCAAATTGCCAAGTCAAAAGGACTTGAATACTCTTTGATGCAGAAAACTTCTGGGTTGATTGTCAATCACTCCATCCAAGTAGAGCTAGAGCTTGGCCAGAGCCCGAACTCTAATCTGTGAGTATCACTCAACACACTTTCTAAAACAAGACTCTTAGAAACAACAGTTATGAATAAGAAACCTTAGGATTAGAAACCATTCACACCATGAAATAATAGGATAGGGATTCTTCAAGCACAACAAACCTCTTCTTCAGAGATCTGAATTTGGTCACAGTCAGGATTGTGAACCTGCATCTGGAGAGTGAAAGAAGTGCAGCTGAATGAAAGACTGACTACCTAATATAAAATTGAAATCCGAAAAACCAAAAACTTAATATTACAACTGAACTTTCTGCTGAAGTACTTCTGTAATAATGACTGAAGAAAACCATGAGACTGGCAATCTGGCTAAAAAAAATCCAAGAACATGAGTAGTTAAGAAATCAAAAGACAGGATCCTGAAGAGACACGTGTCTTGCAGAGATAGTGCAAAGAGATAGTAAAACACATGAAAGCCGGCTGTAAATACTACAACAATACCTTAATAATAATTCTTATCACAAAAAATCTTGGAATTCTCATTATAGAATCAACTTATCAACAGGAAGTGTTTGAAGACAACCTTTTTAAAGCATTCATATAACATCAACAACTATCATTATTTATCACTATTACTTATAAAAATCAAAAATAACAAACTCAATACCAACAATCCCTAAAACTCTGAACCATTGGGAAATCAGCTGATGACCCCACAGACTCTTTACATGATGTTTTGTCTCCCTAGGAAGCATTTTTCACAGTAGAAGAGTAATAAAAATCCAAGAAATGACTGATATGAAAAGACCCATTTAGAAATTCAATTAGTATAAAACTTTGTTCAAGTGGAACATGGAGCTTCGCACTTGTAGCATTGTCCATGTCTTCTGCATCTGAAGCATGGTCCTCTGGTAAATGCTGTTGCCATCACTTCTGTGGAACCTGCCTGTGGAAGAACTGAACCAATTGCCCCACATAACATCTGCTGCATTTTTTCTGGAGTAGACCCTGTTGAAAAACTGGATAAAACACTGCAAGAAATCTCAGAATTTTTTCACCCTGCTCTTTGAAAAGTTTCCAAAAGTTTCCAAAAAGTTTCCAAAAAAAATTTCCAAACTCCAGCCTGCTTGGAGTTCTGGCTGCTGTGGTTGCCTAGCAACTCTGACAGAGTGCTGCCTTGAAGGACATCTCCGCCCTGACCTTGTCCCGTCTCTGCCTGTGTCTGACACCCACGCTGTTCAGATCCCACTTTGGGGTCTGCCGTGTCTACCCTGCTTTGCTGCCCACTGGGATCCGCCTCCCCTGGCCCCATGCTAATGTCCACAACTGAGCGTGCGATTCCCGTCCCGTCTGTGCCCGTTTCGCGTCTGCGACGTGCGAGATGCCCCTCCCCCGACGTGGCCTCCGGGTTTCGCTCCACCGACACGCGCATGTGCACTGGCGCTGCCGTTCCTGGACGAGCATCTGCCGCGGTTCTGTGCTCTGTCTCAGTCGGCTGCCTTGCCAGCACTGCCGCTGCAGTGTGGGAGCGGTCCCCCGGTGCCTGTCAGGCATCCGTCTCCGCGGCCGCGCGGGCTCTCACCATGGTGCTTGTCACGGGACCCTCGGAACGTGTAACCGCCGCGTTCGTGCTTCCCGTCGCCACCGCTGGCACCGCACACGCACTCGCCGCCGCCGCAGCTGCCGCTGCTGCGCCTGCCCCGCTGCCTCTGCGGCCCCCCCCGCCAGCCTCTGCAACCCTCACGGCCGCCTGTGCGGGCCCCCCCCGGCTGCCGGCTGACTGGTGCCACCTCAGCATGGGTTCTGTGCCAGCCGCCGAGAAGCAGCTCCTTCTCTGGTCCTGTGATTTTCTCTGCCCCCCATCCTGCCGTCGCCTCTGTGGCAATACTTCACATTGGTCTCTGCAATTCTGGGGAACAAGCCACAGAGAAGACGAAATCCCAGTCCTCCAAGCCGTGCTTTCCTGCAATTGCAAGAGGTGTGCCTGAAGACCCTGTAGGTCCTGAAGGTGATAATGATTCCCCCCCATCTTTTTGGTGAGAGTAATTTCTGTTCCTCCTAATTTCATAGGAGTAAACCTCGTCTGCGGATGGCTAGATGATTCCCTCTCTTGTGGATGGCAAGAAGGCATCCCTCCCCCCTGACTGGTGGGAGTCATTTCTGCTGCCTGCTATGACAGGTGGCCCCTGCGGCACTCCGCGAAATTGCCTCCAGCATTACTCTCTCTGGAGCCAAAAGTTTCAAGGCCTTTTTTTCTTTCCCTGTTGCTAAATGATAAAGGTGTCCATTAATCTCCCTGAGTTGTTCCTGGGAATAAGCTTCTCCCGTATTCCTAATTTTGACTTGTCTCACCAAAAGCTTAATCAGCACGAGGTCATTCAGGAGATGGTCCTGGTCCCTGTCCAGCAGTTTTCAGGTGGGGAATCCCAGTCGTGCGTTTCTGTTTTTCCTCCTCTCCGGGCTGCTCTAGAGACGATTTGTCTTGGTGAAGGTCATGATGTTTTGTCTCGGGCTCTCTGTTCCCTCTCCCTGGAGCTTCGGAGTGTGCCTTCTTCCCAGATTGGGGTTGGAGGTCATCTGATGGTTTTGTCTCTTTGCTTCAGCTGGCCGACCCAAGGGATGCCAGTTGCCGGGGTCTTGTGCCGTACATTGGGTGCCAGTTGTGGGGTGACCCCGAAAGATGGAAAAGTCTCTCCTCCAACCCATGCCTTCAATGAAAGACTCAGCAGTCCTCTGTTGTCCGGTCTCAGGGTAGTTTATTGTTGGTTATCTAAAGGATTCTTTCCCTGAACTGCTGCGGCCCGTTCAGCAGGTCAGACAAAGGCACAGTGACCTCCCAGGGGGCTGGTGCCATCTTTTATATCATACATGTTTATACTTTTTCCCCAATGCCTACTATCTATATTGAATGGTGACTTTCTACTCTAATCCAATCTGTGAGTGCCAACATCACCAAAGACATGGAGGTTAGGAAGGAGAAAGAAAGAGGACAGGGCACACCCAAATCCCTCCATCTTAGAACTCCTGACCCCCATATACAAAACTTGGACCCCTGCATACAAGGCTTAAAACCCCCTTGTACAGCACTCAAAAATCCTTCCTTTCACTTTGTGAGTACTTCTACTACAATACCTAAAGTTGTGTGTGTGGCTTGTAATTCTTCGTACAGAGTTGTTAATTTGCTCAACGGGCTAAGATCAAAACCCCACGTGTCTTTGGCTGCATGCCAGGGTCTCAGAGCCCCCTGCCAGCGGCTCTGGCCATCCAGGACACCCAGAGGGGTGTCCTGGGTTCCCACAGATATGGACATGATTTAGAGACTCACTGGAAATCAGAATAGCAAATTCCAGTTGGTTACTCAATTAAAATTTTAAGTCAAAGGAAATAATTTCACATGGCATGAAAAGACAACACCTTCACTAGATAATGCAATTACATATTTTACAGGCATGGAGCAAGTGACAACCAAAATCATTGGATTTTGTCAAACCAAACTGGTGCTGAGCTACATAGTCTGTTTCTTCCTGCATAGAAACAATCTGGGATTCTGTGCTTGGATTCCTAACAGAAGTTTGCATTGTCTTACCATTACATTTTGCAGAGTTTCATAAAACCTTGGTTTTACTATAAGAATTCTCTTTCTCGAACAGTTCTTCAAAAGCCTAAAACCAATTATCTCGCTAAAAACATCATCATAGCTTTTCTGATCCTTTCCAATTTAGAAATTCCATTACAAAGGCATCCACTAACAAAAAAAACTTTTGCCTCACTCTAACCCCAATCTGGTAAATTTTTTTTTCCTACTGCAAGATCCTTTATCAATACAGATGATTTTATTGATGCACATTTTGTGCTCCCTTCCATTCAATCTTGTTTGTCTAAACAGTTCTTTGGTTTATTAAGGCAAATCATAACAATACTGCTTCCTTTTTCATCAAGGAAGAGATACAACTTCACCTTTTTCCTTCCTGTTTTATCAGTAATACAAATATTACAGTAAAAGAACTTTGCTTGGCTAAATAGTGAGGCAGTTTTCCAAGCTGCAAGTCTCAAGTCAGTCTTCTCATGGCCAGACATACCTACTGGACTGCATTTCCCTTATCCACTCTTATTTCTGTTGCTACAGAAGAGCCTTGTTAAATTCTGAATCCTTCAACAACTCTGAATGCTGCACTGCATTGTGCAAAGCATGTTTTTTTCTTTCGTTCAGAAGCACCTGTCAAGGTAATAATAAATTCAGTTCTTTCACATTGTCAAAGACTGCCAATGTCAAGCATGTTAAAAGGAAAGTAAGTAAGTTCTTGCTCCTTAGTAAAATATGTTGTTTGAAACAGTGAAGCTTACTCTAATGATGCCAAGGACTGCCAGAATTAGTGCACCCTCTTACACTCCTTTTTAAAATATTATGCAATAGAAAAATTCCTTTTTAAGCCACTGGAATTCTTCCATTGCTCAACTTCTTCCTGATTTGCCTCAAAAACCACATTGTTAAGCAGATATTCCTCTCTCACTAAGGACGTAACCTTCAGGCTGCTCACCACTCTTTCACATTAAATGTAATAGATAGGTCTGAGCAACAGAATAACATTTCCATGGCAGTGATTATTAAAAGAACACCTGGACAAAAGTAACAGTGCTGTTGACAAAAGAGTTGGCAAAGATGAACCTACAGTCTTCACAGTAAATAAAGCTATAATGTAATTTTTTTCCATAGTATTCCTATGTTTTGGACTTTTGCCTCTCTCTTTTAGGGCCCTAAGTAAACCAGTTTTTCTCAGTTTTGAAGTGACTCACAAGAATACATGAATTGGTACCTTCAAATACCAGTACAGAGAAATTATGAGTACTCAGTTACACAGTACTTGGACATACTGGTAGCTAATTATTAACACTAGCACGCAAATGAGAACGTATATTTAAAGTAAACTGAAAGTTTCCAAGTCTCAAGAAGTAGAGAAAGACTAGAGTAGAGAAGTCCATGAAAGACTAGCCAGATAGTACTGGCTATCCAGTACTACCACAGGTCCAGTTAATTTCTCTTCATTTTAATGCCATCATCTGCTGACTCAGATATGCATACAATTAGTTAAATACTGATTGCTGGGATACAAAAAGAAGAATTTCAGCATCATCTGCTGAATCTTAAATACTCTGCAAGATAATAAAAAGCTACTGTCCATTATATGAACAATAACAGCAGAGATGACTGAAAAACTTGCACATTATTTATAACAACTTACCAGAATGTGGCTAAATTGAATAAAACTACTTTCAATTTTAAGTTATTGTGAGTATGCAGACACCATTTAAATTCACTCTTTACTTTGCATCTTTGTGCAGCCTATCATTTCCACTCAGGTTGAACTGATCATCTGTTGCGGTTGACAAAGCAGTGACACTTCCCCTACAGTTCTTTTTAGCAGATCCAGAAGTTTACATCTTAATTACCCAGTGAGAGGCTCACCTGGCATCTCATTCTGGGTAGGCATGACAGCAATTGGAACATCAGGTAGTACAGTGGTAAGTACAGACATTTAGTCACACAGGATGAGACATCCTAACAGGCTGCTAACTTGTTTCTCTTGCCTCTTTTCAGCTATCCAAATGTTGGCTTGGTACGCCAAAACAATACAACCAATCACTTCTCGGCTAAAGCTAGAATTTTGACATTTATTTCTGTTAGATAAAATGAAGCTCTTGCCTCAAGCATAACAGAGTACATACTGATTGGAGGCAGTATCAGCTAGGAAGACAGCCTCCAGCTCCAGTTCTTTTCAGTTTTGGAGTTCCACAGAGAGAAAAAGACAGGTACACTAACAGTGTTGTGGCAACATCCATTTCTTAAATAAAGTCTGGTTAACACCTAACCTGAAGGGGAATCTTTCTCCTCCCAAAACAACTTAAAACTCTGTTTATCTAACTTGTGGAAAACAAATATTCAATTCAGTCTCTTTACGATTTTGTCTCTTATTTACAAAATACATTTTCATAACACATTTAATTAAACATTCCAAGAATACAGCCAGCTTCAGCATAAGTTCTTTAGTACCCATTAACAGAAGTCACAGTAAGCACAACCTAGAAAAAATTCAACGACAGCAAAGTTCTGAAGAGGAAAG
The DNA here is from genome assembly GCF_015832195.1 of Motacilla alba alba. Classification (NCBI taxonomy): domain Eukaryota; kingdom Metazoa; phylum Chordata; class Aves; order Passeriformes; family Motacillidae; genus Motacilla; species Motacilla alba. The sequence continues at coordinate 29,062,112 of NC_052016.1, read as the reverse complement.
CAATAAAATACACATTCTCTTATGTCTACCTCCTTTAAAAGTTGCTCTGTAAAGAACAAATAATTGCATTTCCTAGTGTTGTATTTTTGCCAAATAGCGGCAATACAGATAGACCATACCTTTTGATTCAATGAGCAAGAGAATATTTTTCAAATACTTTAAGCAGAAATATTAGCAGAAGAATGATCATCAAAAATTGCAATTGTTGAGTACTTTAGTAACAGAAGAAATAACTATGATGCCCATCCTGAGCACAGAAAAGCATTGGTTCTTTTGTGTCATCTTTGGTACTTTACCACCTTTAAGGTAAGAAGATGAAAACCTATTATTCTTTACGCCAACAAAATGTTTTCTACGATCACAATGTTATAGTCATCAGGCTGCTACTACTAGATCCACTACTGCTGCAGCAGTGGATCTCAGAATAGTTTCCTGTTTCACTCAGCAACAATATACACAAGTATTACCCATTATAACACTTATGTCATCAGGAAAGCTTTTATCAGCAACTGATATTTGGTGAACTTTAGTAACCATCAATCACAAAGAAAATCTACAAGAATGTTTTTTAATGTTATTAAGAACTCCATCAAAATCCTTCTTGAAGGTAGGTGAAGATTTTTCCCCCCCTCTATGACAAAGGATTTTTATAGGTCCTTAAAGCTGCAAAGATACACCATAGTATTAGAAAAATGATATTTCTTATAAACAAATGATTGTTTTAATTAGCTCAGTGTTATGATTCGGCACATCAGTGGCCGAATCACATTAGAATCCCTACACCTCAACCATTAATAATTCAAAAGAATGGCAGTTGTTACTAGCAAGGGAGCTTTTGATAAGGTCAGTTTTGAAGTTTACCAAGCATAATTTTTCCCTCTTATGAAGACTGCTTTATAAAGCTATGTATATTCTCTTACCACAGAATTCAACTACAGGTTTTTCGAATTCAAAAGGTGCTGTGTCTGTCAAAGGCTGTTAGAAATACAAGATGATCTGTCTACAAGTTTCCTGACCTCTAAGGATGACTTTAACATTACAGATAAGAGATTCAGATATCACATACATAAGGAAACAGCTTGGCTGTGAAACCATTGAAAGGTTTCCATATATTACCAGGAAGGCAAAATCAGACCAAGTTAACATAATAAAGCAAAGTCAACACTTTCCCTAAGTCAATTTAAGATGCATATAAACACTTACTCACCTGAAGCATGGCTTCTTTCTGTGGCACTGACAATGTTCTCTCCTCAAATGAGGCTGGTTTGTGAGTGGGAGGAAGATCAATCCTGTAGTAAAGAGGGAATGAAATATGACACATCATGTTTGTGAAGTCCAATTGAACAGTCAGATATTAACTGCCAAATCACCCAGCATTCAGTACTCAGGGACAAACACCTTTCAGTCAGCAATGATTCAGATGTGATGTATTGTAATGGAATATGTGTACCACTGGCTATTATTCAGGCACACACTTTTTGTAGAAAAGCACTATCCAGAATTTGTTATTTATTGCAGACTGAACTTCCCCCCATACACTCCAACTAAGGAGGATTAGAAACTACTGGTATCTAACATAGTTTTTAAGTTACGAGATAACAACTTGAACAACTTTTTAAATTATAACCTTCCCTTAAAAAGCCTTTGAGAAAGACTTACTAGCAATTCTTACATGCAAGACTTTTTCTATTTTAACGTTCTCAGTGAAAGCAAGTGTTTATAAAATAATTTAAATGTCTAAGATCATTCATAGAGATAAGCTTCAGATACAGAATTTCAGAGAAACCATGTTAAAAGTTGTTCAAAAGAAGACTCTTGACTCATCTTGCTAGCCCAATGCAAATGAGGAAACTTATTTTCTGCTAAAGGCTCTTAGTTATTTTACTTTAGCTCTCTTGAACTATATGAGGAACATTTCTCATTCAGTTTTAGTGTTAACTGTATATGGATCTAAGAAACTGAATATGGGATGTAAAAAGACCCATATTTACAAATATTCTAAGCCCATGTCATGTTTTTATGCATGTTCCAAACAGAATCTACACATTATCCACTTTAACTGACATCTTTTCAGATGTTGTTGTTTCCTTCTTTTTTGTTTGATCACATTGAATAAAATAAGCTGCACGTCTGTACCAGAGACTTGAAGAAACAACTAACATTCCAGAAAGCACAAGAAGTCAGTAAGCCTGTATCTTGCCTAATTTTACAAACATTTCAGGATTAATTTTAGGGGGCCTTCACATTTGCAAAGCATGGCCAACTTACTCGCAAGTTAGACCTGCAGTTACAATAAACTAGCAGTCACTGGCACCAGTCAAGAGGGAACCCTTTCTTGTCCTCCAGTTAAATTCTTGAATAGTTTTCTTTCAAAAAACCCCAAACTTCTCAAGAGATAAAGCTCTATATTACTTCCAAAGTAATTCTTACCTTCCTTATTTCTTTTTCAGAAATGTGTGATTTCACATTTGTGTACTCTGAAAATAGAGCCCTGAAATTACAAAAGCTGAATAGCTGCTAAATTAAGTCAGACACCTAAATTACTGTACAGAACAAACTCTTTCTGCATATCGCTTTCAACTGAATTAAAAAAAAAAAGTCCAACCCATACTCACACTTTGTCAAGATAGGCTGGCCTTTTCTTCCTTGGGGTCAGCAGCACTGTCACAAAGATGGTAATGATAAAAAGAGCAAGGACTGCTCCAATCACAGCCCCTGCTACAGCAACAGATGTCTGTTTAAAGGGCACATCTGCAATGTGATAGCATAGATTACAACTTTAAGAAGTTCATATACTTTCAATACTCAGATAAGCTACTTCAGTGTTGTTCTGAGAAATGCTTCTTCCTTCCACTGCCAAACAGAAAGCCTTGCCCTGCACTAGCTCTTTTGCAGTATTGCTTCCACTTACCTAACTAAACAAATGAGGGAATTAAGAGAGTTCATGAAATCAAAATTTTTGATGTAAAAAAATTTATGGACTACTTTTATTAAGTACTAGCAGCATGCTTTCATTCTCAATTTCAAGGTAAGATGACATTACAAAACATATGATTTGCACTTAAATAAGCTAACAAAGCGTTAATTGAAAAACCTGGGCAACTATGGCTTATTGACAATCTTTCTTTAAAGACACTTATGTTTGCAGAAAACAAAAAAGAAAAACTTAAAATCAAGGTAAAAAAACCCTTATACTAACTACTAGGAGCAATGAATATGCAAACAAACACTAAATACGTGGCTTATACCTATCAAAGCAAACCCTAAGACAACCTATCATCTTTAGGAATTCACACTTCAAGCTACAAGAAAGTAATTTTTATAAATAAATTTTAATAAGGGGAGAGAAAAAAAACTGTTTTTTTTCCTTTTACAGCATTTTTCTTTTGACCTTAGCATTGTCAAATCCAATGCTGAACAACCCTCATACTGAATTAGCATACTTGTCAGTCTTTAAAGGCCACTCCTTTCACTATGCTTAGAAATCAATTTTTAAGTCTCAAAACTGAAAAAGCTGCTAACATACTTAAAATCATCAGTGCTTTAAACTTGTGCAAACAGGCTCAACAAAAAGTTTCACAATTGGAATAATTGATGTCAGTTGCACTAAACACTTACAAAATTTAAGCAGCGTACATTAAATGATGCTCTCATTTACACTGAATAATGAATCAGAAAATTTAACAGCTAAGAAATTGAAAATTAACACAGTTCTATACCTTTAATGTATTTCTAAAGCAGTCCACTTTTATTATTATTCAAATGCAACACAACCATTCTCTATTTAATCTCTCACTGAAGGAAATTTTGAGAACCTCTTCAGCTGTATGTTTTATTCACAGATAAAAACCCTGAAACTATGCAATATGATTTATCAATTCCTCAGATTTCTAATGCTGTTCGGCCTGTATGCTGGAAAGCTGAGCAAAACCTCTCAATTAAAAAAAAAACAACCCAAAATATAACACTTGACTTGCACTCTAATACAGCAATTCCTGTTCCCTCACTGCTTATCAAAGATCTGACATGAATATTCCCCTGGGATTGCACTCACAAAGTATATTTAAGTAACTTAAGAAAATGAAATAACTTTTTTTTTTGTGACTTCCCTAATGTTAAGGAATAAAGTCCTAGAGTAACAACTTGCAGAAGTTATTTTGCTTCTCAAAGATGAATGCAACATACCACCTTTGGTTTATATATCGGCTTTCCTGGCATAAGCTCCATGTGTCCATCAGATACCAGCCTGGACACTATAAACTGCCCTAGCTTTGGCTGGGATAGAGTTAATTTCTTCTCAGGAGCTTGTACAGTGGTTTGGATTCAGCATGAGAATAGTGCTGATAACCCACCCATGTTTTGGTTTTTGCTAAGTTGTGTTTATATAAGTCAAGGACTTTTATTTTGTGTGTGTCTCTCATTCTCTGCCAGTAAGGAGCTGCACAAAAGAAAACTGGGAGGGAGCACAATTGGGACAGATCACCTGAAGTGGCCAGAGGGATATTCCACAACACAGAACACCATGCCAAGTATATAAACTGGGGAAATTACCCAGAAAGAAGTATTGTGCATCACTTGTTTGTTTCCCCTCCTTTCATTATCCATTACTATTATAATTTTATTTTACTTTGTTTTCAATTATTAAACTGTTCCTATCTCAACCTATAAGTTTTACTTTTGATTCTCCTCCCCATTCCACCAGGGTGGGAGGAAATGGGGGTGGGGAAAGCAAGCAGTTGTGTTGTGGTTAGCTGCAAGCTGGGCTTAAACTACAACACAAGCATAATTCATATTTTTTTCTGAAGAATGGGCACATGAATCAGTGGAAGGGTCACCTAACCACTGCATTTTAACTGGCTTAAGTTTAGTTTACACTGGGTACACTTTACTCTCCTTGAAGTGAACAAGTCTCAATTAACTAATATACATTCTTAGGTCCAGAATTCTTGAAGATGCTTTGGACTTGTGATTATATCAGAAGAGTTCCTTGACTGCTTCATTCTAAATTCATGGTGCCTTTTCTTCTAGTAAATTCTGCTATAATGTTAAAACATCATAAAGTATTATACTTTCAATCAAAGCCCACCCATTGAGTCTGATTTTGGGTGAGATGCCAAACACCCATTTGCTTCTGAACATCAGGAAAAATAGTAATATCCCAGCACAGTGACACACAGAAACTTAAATGCAGGGCACACTTCATTTGGTTTTTTAAATTGCTTTGGCAAAACATCAGTCTAACCAGTGGAATGATTATACACCCACGCCACCATGCCAAGCTGAACAAGCCAGAGAGCACCTAACATGTATGGCGCCACCTACAAAGCATTTTAACCACCAGACGGTCAGAAATAGATGGGAATTGATTAACTCCAAGAAATATGGTTAAAGCAAATAAAGACAAAAGGATGAAAAAAAAAGACTACTTTGAAGTATGCAATTCCTAGTTAGTTTATCAGCTGTGCTTGAAAACAAATGTTTTGGATGGTAAACACCTTCATCTATCATTCTCTTAATCTTCTTAAAAGAGTTTCTGTAAACACTTGTTTTATAAGATTATACTCTCTTAGGGGAATACTAAACAGCCCATCTCAAACAGCTTAAACACTTTAGTTTACTCTATCCAGCCTCTGGGGTCATTGTGCTTTTCCATCTCCAATTTTTAAGAACATACCTGCAAAACACTTTTGAACACTAACTATGTTCCAGAATGTAAGAAAAAGTTTATTCACGCAACAGCCATTTGTACGTACAATCAATTCTTTTTACAGTAGACTTAATGTACAAAACATTGCAACGCGTGTAAGCCCTATCCCTATTAATAACTTCAACTCCTGAACATTTCAACTTCTCAACCCATAGTAATTATATATATATATATATATACACATATATATATATATATACACACACACATATTCTAAAAATCAAAGCAAAAAATCCACAGAGACAAAAGCAAGATATCCCATGTGGAAAACTGGTTTATGGTTATGTTTATTTCCAAGTAAAACCATCTTTTAAAGATGATATATCAAGTTTTTATTTGAAGAGAGGTATAATCTCTTTATTCCAGAGATAATTTGGATCAGAACCCTCTGCTAGAAATTTCACTCGTTTTCTTGTGTTTGCACACAACTACAGATAACCACAATATCACTCGCTATTGTTTTTGAGACTTTGGTCAATCATGTATCAGTACTCCATTAACCCAAACTTAAGTTGTTTAGGGATGCTTTTCCCTTTGAATTTCAAATAAAGCTGTTGTCTTAATCTTTTTTAAAGACATGCAGTCATATGCAATCACAGTGTATTGTCTACAACACTCAATATAACTATATTTGGGAAGCTCTAAATGCTGTAAGCTACCTAACATCATGAGGACAGAAAAGAACTTCCAGCATCAATGTTCATGGAGCAGCTGTAATTATGCAGCCTATTTCACATCAACAGTAGCAGACTTCTCCCTTTTCAGTTTTCAAATACCAATAGAGCCTTATCAGCTTCAATTTCCTCAAGCTAAACACTTAAAAATGGCACTTCAAAAGATTTAATATTCTACTTATGAATTCATTGTTGTTCTGCAATTCATCTGAAGTTGTTTCATTCCTCCTCACATAATTGGCAGATTTAGTTTGGTGAATCTGCTCAAGATAAAGTAGAACTATTTCACACGTCAGACAAGATTTCCTATGTATAATGGATACAACGTCATTTTAAAGAACATGTAAAATCAGTATGGATTATTTGCAGGGAAAACAAATCCAGTGCAGTACAGAGACTGCACAGAGACTGAATTCCTATTTCATAGACCCTGTAGCTGCACCACTGAAGAGTGCGTTTTCAATACCTGAAGTAGTAGTGCAAGTGTTTACTTCCCTACAAATAATCTGAAACTCTGGCTACCCTCTTCAAAGCAGGTATTGTAACTTAGTTGGAAGCAGCACAAAACCGCTGTTTTAACTTCTGGCCATAGAAACGCTAATGCTTTTTGACACCTGGGAAAATAAGCATATTCACACTAGCCTCCAGCTTTGGAATCTATATGGGTGTTTTCTCCTTAGTTATGTCCAATTAACCAGTTTTTAAATTCAATGGTAAGATTCCCACAAAGCCTCCAGAACAGGTCTCAAAAATTGCACCCTGTGAAGTTGCAAAGAGCATCTTGTATGCATTAATGAGTTTTGACACCCTGCCAATTACAGGCCTAACAAAACACCTCCTTGTATGTATATATACAGACACTAGAGTAAGCTTTAGAAATCAATGACTATAAAAAAATAACTTTTCATCTTATTCAAATACAAGCCTTTGACCTGTTTCAGTTACTCCTCAAAATGTTGTTCATAAGTTAGTTTCAGTGCAATGACTTAACTTTTACGTATATAGTTACAAGAAGGCTCATTAAAATGCTAAGAGGTATTCATTTTTATGCAGAAATAACCCTAGAAAACAAAGCTTTCATTCTACTGTAACTCATTTTAATTGGTAAGGTATTTGCTATACAGAAGCATTAAGTTTACTGTAGATGGTACCTAGATTGCAGTAATTCAAAGCCCCCAAAGATTATATTTGATCATTGCCTTGGGTAAACTTATTTTTAAATCAGAGAGCCAAGACAGCCACTTTTAATTCTTAAACAATATTGAATGGCAACTTTAATTTAGCCTTTTTTTTTAAACTCTGACATAGACCAATATAAGCACTCTGCATTGAAACTCAAACAGTAGTACAGCATTGGGAAAAAAAAGCAGCTCAAATACATTTCCCCCAGATTCAGTATTTCCATTGTGTCAAGTCACAATATAAAAACCCTCAAAGAAAAGTTTCAAAAAGTTTATTCCTCCTCTTGTGTAAGTATAAACAATCTGAAAGGGACCAGCCAATGAAGTGAACTGCAGGTACAAGTTTAGTTTTCAGTGGTCACTACACATACCATTCCCTCCGAGATATTACCGCACCATCTAAGTGAGAAACAAAGTCATCATCCTCATAAAATTCACCATGCATAAAACCCATTCCAAATGTTCCACCTTCATGGTAATCCATTGGTCTTTCATAACGGTCCTGGTACCTGTTAGTATTGTCTACATTGTTCAACTCAGGTTTTCCAGAGTCTTCTAAATAATCTTTAGATATTAAGTTCATTGGGTGCTTTGTTTCTTTTTTTATACTGCCAGGGTAAGAACCCATTTCATCTGACTGAAGAACATCTATTTGGGACTCTTTTTGCATATCTGATGGCGGAATGTAGCTCTTAGCAAAGTAGTCACCACGGAACGTCTTTCTTCTCTTATAATAGACAGCTCCAACCAGAGTACCAAGAAGCATCAGCAAAAGAACCCCACCCACCACACAACCAACAACGATACCCCAAGTGTCGTCTTGCTTTGTTGGCAAGGTGGATGTTGGGAAATTTATTATTCTAGGTTCTGTTGCTAAACCTGTGGTGCCATCAGTCGAAGGATGCCAGGGAACCGTGGGCAGTCGAGTGGTAGTAGTAGGAGGATCTAATGGAAAGAGCAAAGAAGTAGACAAGACACAGAAAAGGCACAGAATGTCAATGCAAGCTAAATCAGTTAAGGGTTTATAAGAAAGCAAAGTTGATGGGTATGTTCTACAAGAATAGTTTTTCATTCTCAAGTTCATGGCACTGTAGAAGTTTCAAATTACTCACAAGCTTTGAATTAGCTTCCTTACACATGGTTTGGAATTAAGCTGCAGCAGTACAGAAAGTATGAGGAGCGAACAAAATAAAAATAACCTTCAGGTACACAATTTGCCCTCCTCAAAGTAAGGAGATGGAGTTTTTCTACTCAGATGTTGACTGATCATCATTATTTAACTCCTCCAAGGAGGAAAAACTCAAGCAGTCCTCTAACTTTCCATCCAGCCATAGGGAATTCTGGATCAAATTAATTAATTATATCACAGAGTCAATTAGTCCACATTAAATTCCCCCTTCAGAAATAATTCAGGGCACTGAATATAAGAATGAAAAACCATAAGTTGTGCACTCAGTCACATGAACTACTGTTTTTTAAGCTATTGTCTCCAAAAACATTTGTTTCATTAATAAAACTAACTCAGCCTCACCTTGGAATTAGTGAAAGCAGCATAGTTAAAAATGGCATGTATTAATCTCAAAGTAACATTTATGTTGAGCAAGGAGCCTTCAGGTTTTTAAAGCATTAAAAAATTGAAACATTTGAACCAAAAATTATATATATGCATTCCTTCTATAAGCCATCTGATCCTTCATGCACAAAGAAATTTCCATATTGATTCCTCATTATAAAATATAAACTGATTTCATGTCAAGTTATACAGGTAAACAAGAGACTGCCAGATATCAAGCTTCTCCAGCATGCAGCTTTTTCCTTTGTTCTTTAGGTCTGCTGGAGATGTATGCATCTTTATTGCAGGCAAGGTTCCATGTGATGGGCTGATGACACTGACATGATACCAATCAACCACAATATTATATACAACTCCACTTCTTTTTTCTATGCCACGCTGAAAAGAAGTTACTTTTTACCTTGCCCATTGCAAGCTAACTATTTTTAAATCAAAAAGGAATTCTAAACATGTTATTATAGCTTGAACCTTTCAGAGAGACTATTGCATGGACAACCAAGTAGTTCATTATATCATGTAATTCAGTTAAATGCCCATAAGCAAGATTCATGAAAGCACTACTACCACCACTACTACCACCACAGAAGCACCCTAAATTTACCACCACAAAAAGTAAACCAGATAGAACTAGATCTCTGTCAAGCTTTCAGTTATTTGACAAATCACAATTAAATAGCCATAAATATGATTTTTAATCTCACCGCTCAGAGACACACATACAATTTTCTCATACTAGACAGAATTCTCACATTTGTCATGATTACTACACACCTTGCTGCTGAATGCAACATTTTAAGCATGACATAAGTAAGGTTTTACACAGTTTTTCAAAAGGCATAATTTTATTCCTTAATTATGTAAAAAGTGATGGTTCATTAGGGAACTATGCATAAATGGAATTAATTTGACAGAAGACAGGAAACTGAACAAGAAAGATGCACTACCGAAATGAGTAAGAGGAATTCAGATTATGATTTTAGTAAAAATTTACTTAGAGTGAGTTTGGTAATTTAACAAAGAAGTAGAGATTAAAGAATCTAAGTTTACCAGGGTTCTATGTCCCACATATCCCTAGGTCATGAAGTTCAAATCCTTCTTCCTTGAAAAGGTATTTGCTTAAGACACAAGATTTACTACCTTAAAACACAATTTCAAACAGTACCAGCAAAATCCTTCCAGGCTATATATACTTGTTTGGCTTTAATTATTTGACTTTGTAATTGTTTTGCTTCTGATACTGAGGTCTTTAGTCTTATCTCTCCACATGCACAAGGATGCAGTATTTGCATCCTGGCAAATTTTACCATTGTATTTGTGAAATAAGCACAGTGGCAATTACAATCTTATTAATATATTAGAAATGCAGTGTTTTACAAAGAGTATTTCCTTCAAAACTTCCCATTCATCCACCAGTTGTCAGGCTGTCCAGCTGCATTACCAACAAGCACTAATTAACATATTAAATAAATTGCAAACACAGGATCAATTCAGCATTTGTTCATATGTATTCCTGCAATACATAACCATGATAGGTCTAAGATTTATTTATTTTGGTACTTTTTATTGTTGAAGAATGACAAAATTAAAACTGTCCCTTCTTGTTTATAAGACCAATTACAACTAAGAATATGTGAGTTCACTTCTGATGTCACTCAGAGCTTTCTAAATGTAAAACGAATTTTTTTTTTCTTCCTGTACCAAGCAAATTTCCCAAATGGAGAACAACTTTAAAATGAGGAATGTCAAAGTTTTATGTCCACCTGATAACATTTTGCTTGCAAATAACATCCCAAATGTCATCTCCAAATCAAGAAAATGCCACTCATATCTGTGGCTATGAAAGACAATATTATTTCATTTCAGCAAGTTCTTTAATATTTCATATAATCACTGATACATGTTTGAGTTCTTAATGCTTTCCACAAAACATTAAGGGCATAATTTAAATTTTGTTTCATATGGCACTTTATTCAAAAGCAACAATTTCCTACTGATGACTTCCTTTAACACTTTATTTCATACCCAGTGTTTAACAGCTCTTGTCTCTTTCACTGATGTAGGCTTCTGTTGCTGCACAAAGCACAACATATTAAAATATCCACGTGGGTCAGGGAGCTGAAAATAGCAGAAATTCTGGAAAATACCTGGGTTTAGTTTAAATACATCTTGATTTCAGTTTTTGTTTCTTACTATGTTCTGGGGACTGTTCAAATCCTTATTACACATACCCTGCAATAATGATGACGACAAGCAAAGACCCCAACAAAATTTCTTCTACGTTTACATAGCTACCACCCCCATTAAATAAGAGACATAATTGAACAAAGCAAAATCCAAGTTTCTGGTATGAATATAGCAAGTGAATTGTTTCCTTCCATTTCCTAGCTGGTTTCAAAGCCTTTGACACAATTTTCTGCCAATAAAAGCAAGACTTGCTCTTGACTTCAAATGAAGCTCTGATACCACCTCAAATTAAAGGACCATGGTCCCGGTGCACTGCTTAGTTTTCACACTCTTAATTGTTTTCCAGATGTTTCCCATCAAACTCAGTACCAACTTTCAACAGTGTCAGCTTGCTATTTTTATTTTTCCCTTAAATGACTATTCTTGATATAGTTTTCTCAGCTCTTACAATACCAACAACTTATCCTGGGCATGGGAGTTTCTACCATTAAGTTCAGTAGAGGCATCCAACTTACATAACATGTTTCACATCCCAAATGCTACATCTCCCTGCTTCAATCCTCCTGCTGTACCACATCCTTCAAATTTCTGGGACTCACCTCTGCTTCTGGTGCCAATTCATAGCCAACAATAAGTCAAGTGTCAGAGAGAAGAAAGTAGAAAGAGATGGATGAATCATCCCTAAAAACCGGACCACAATCTTTGAAGTCTTATTTTTAAATCTTGTCTCAGTATTATCAGCTTATCATTGTTAAAAAATAAAACCAACAAGAGAACACAATACTCTTCAACCATAAACCATTTTGGATTTAGCCCACTATGAAGTATTTGAGAGGTAAAGTGACCAGCTCTACAACAGGTAAGATAATTCAATGCTGCCACAATTTACTTGGGTTATTTGTCACTTAAGCATTACAGAAACAAACTTTTGGAAGGAAAGGTTCCTTGGAGAGTTGTTGGGTGTTAACACAGACAAAGTCTGTCTGGTTCCAAAAGCCACAACTGAGTGGCCAAAAATAGTCCTCTCTATCTGCAAAAAACAATCCCACACCATTCAAGATGCAAATGTCCCCTTTTTTCGCCTCCTACAAGACAAGGATCTACTGTCCATTACTTCTAATCCACAAGTGAGTTGGCTTTGAACAAATTACAAGATCTCTCTTTGCACACGTAATTTTACTGAGTGGCAAGTACCTGACTGTGTATGTATTACTTGTATGTTTGCACAGATACATACATACTAATGTGTCTTGACTTGCTGTTCTTGCTAAATTATCCTTAGATGTTAAAAATATCCTTAGTACTTAAAAATGGAATAATTATTCTGTGCAGTTAAGTCTTAAAAATTAGCTCTTTCTTTCAACTGCTGAAAATCTTATGTAGCAACTCCTTTATGACAGCAGGGAAAGTCAGCTTTCCATGGAAGACAACTCAATGTCTGAAAGCAAATGATTTGGAAATTTATCATTCTTTCTTTCTTTCTCCAACCACTGCTACTCTAATGTCAAGTAAACAGTGAGGATACTGCATAACACTCTCCCCACAGTGTCTTGCCTACAAAGGTTCCACACAGGAGCTAAACATTTTCCTTAGGATTATTTTCAGTGTGTGCTCCCCCACCTCTATTTTGGCAGCATAATACTAATATTGGTACCAACAGCTTCTCTCATCAATCATCGACTTTCAAAGTTCAATGTGCTTTTTTGGTTTCTAGCTGGGATTTTCATGCACCAAATAAAAGACTAGTATTTTTTTGGGACACAAGAGAAACTTATTATTATAACCTCCAGCATGGAAGAATATTCAGGAAGACCACTGAAAATTCAAAGCCAGCTAGATCAGGGAGCAAAAGCCCTTTGCTAAAGAGCCGTTTGTCAACAACCCTCCGATACGTAATTTAGAAATTAAAAGAGTGCCCGTATTCACAAGGCGCTCTCAGAACAGAGGTTTATAAATGAAGCAGCAAAACCTAAAACCAGTGATCAGTCTCTGCTATGTTAATCCTCACAGTGTCCACTCTACAAGAAGGTGACCCCTGTGCTTACAAAAAACACCTTTCTAGGATTCCTGCCTAACAAAGGCTGGCTTTAATTTTAACAAAAGTAATCTCTTCCAAAGGCTGTCATGACAGAAGAAGTATGTCCCAACCTTAATGCAAACCTCACAGGTTACCTCTCGCATGCAAGGGGAGAAAAGGAAAGCCTCAGTAAACAGCATGAAGGTGAAAGAACACAGAGTCAAGAAAACAAAATTCAATTCCTTCTGTAAGAAAACTGAGTAAATCAATATTGTACAAGGAAGAGCTTTATATATCAAACTGACAGCATGTTTTGGAAAACTTACTTCAATGCTTGAACTCCACTAGGAGCATGACTTGCTTTTGCTGGACAACTATGGAAAAAGTTTAGCTTTACATCATTGAATTAATAAAAACTGCAAAAATAGCTGTGCCTTAAATGCAATATAAAAAGTATTACACTTTAAAAACTATTTGAGTATTTCTCTATTCCTATAAAGATGTAGAATCTCCTGAAGCTGGAAGCTGAAGATACTATTTAGTTCCTGTCAACTACTTTGCTTTAATTTTTTGTATTTCACTTCAGGAATATTAACAAGATTTAGGAGCACAACAGAACTTATTAAAAATATAGCTTTGACTTTTTTAACAATGAATATCAGGACCAAAACCAATCTTTTGCTCAGCTTACATTCCAAACCTACAACACATTTCAACTTAACAGGTATTTTTTCCTAGCAGTTAAAAAGCGTAACAACTATGAGCATGGTGACTGTTCAGAAGCATTAACTTCATAAGTCCTTTTTGACAGCTTCATAATTAAAATTTAAAAGATGGTGCGATCATACAGCTTTGTCTGTTAACTTCCAAGTTTCAGTTCAAAATTTATACCAAGTTTTATACAGTGGCTAAGAGCAAAGACAGAAAAATAAGCTAATTGATTATTTCAGCTTATTGCTCTACAGTACATCACTGCCATGTTTACTATTAATAGACACCTGGTGAGTTAAGTCATATATTACAGGTGGTAAGTGGATTGATTATTAGTCACTTGCCCACCCTGCATCATTTAAGGGCATTTCAATTAAAGAACCAATCACTTTGAGAAGTTATTCTTAAGAGTTACAACAGAATATACTTAGTATTTGTTTCTGAAAACAATACAGGTGTTACACTAATAATTGCTTCACCTTTCCTGTTTTTACCAAGTCTCCTGTATACAAAAAGTTTATACACAGTGCTTTTAATCATTTTGTCAGCATGATCAACATAACACTTTTAAAGACTGAAATTTACTGACAGCTAAAACCTTTATTGTTACTGGTGAACCTAACTGGCAGAACCATGACACGATACAATTCTGCACACTAAGTGAGGCTCAGTTTTGTTGCTCCCTGAAAAAAGCCAAGGTTTGCTAATTGCAGTTAAATTGCTACAGTAAAACCAAGTTGCTGAGCACAGCTGAAAAGCAGCACACACATAAACAGTGTCCATCAGTTCACAACAAAGGTCAACTGCTGCAGCTTAATTATCTCTGCACTGAGCTAGTTTAAGCTCTAAGATTTGCATTAGGCTAGAACATAAACCATCACCACTGCCCAACTAGCCTGTATGCCTACCCTGCTTTTCAAGAACTTGATTCATTTTAAGAAATATTATGATTTCCTGGTTGGCCTGTTTTAGTCTGTTGGTTGAAACCGTAATTTGAATGAAAACCTTTAATTTTCGTGCATGAAAGTCATGGTCAAAAAGCATGAGATCTATTTACAGCACATACCATTTACAGAAGTGACAACTTGAATAATCGTGGACTTGAAAAAACTTTTCCCCAATCCTTAGAGATAGAATAGGGCTGAGAACAGAGCTTTAAACTGCATTGTTATTTTTTGAGCAAGTGTATTTGAAAGTTATATTCTAATTGAACATTTCACCCTATTTAATTATGATTTTCTAATTTTTTAATTGATTTTTTTACAATGTGCCAGTTTCTGTAATTGTTTTGAGACTGCTATGCAGCCGTGACGTCTTCTCCATAGAAGGAGCCTTAGAACCAAAACATCCAAAAGTAACTGTCACAGAAATAACTTTCATAACAATTGGCAGCACTTCAAGTCTTTTTAAATTATATGAAATTCTAGCTATTAAGTCATTTACAAGTAATTCAACTGTCTCAAACTATTTATAAATTTCCAGTTAACTAGCTCATTGACTAGACAGTTAATTAGAACTTACTAGCTTTCCACAGTGGCCTACAGTGTAGTTATATCACTGACTTCAACTTATCATTTATTCTAAAGATGCAGAAAACTGTCAAAAGTGAATTCTGACTGATGTGGTTTCAAACACCTTGTACTTATAGTTTAAGTCTTATATTCTCATTCTCATTTTAACTCTTAAATGTTCATGTGGAGTTTTAATAAAGAAGTCATCTATGTTTGTATCCACCATTTCTAAATTCTCTAAAAGGCCAACATGTGCTCTGACACTTAATTTGCTTAATAAAATAACTTATGTCAAGAACTTACTGAAAAGCAGCAACACAATACAACAGAATGAAGTTTTAATTTTCATGTCCATTATCTTCCTTCAAAACCCCTATAATACTAGCATTTACTGATCAAGCTAATTTACCTAATCCCTTATGGAAATCCGAACAGCTTTTCCACACTTGTATAGAAGTATTCACACTTACTGTAAGTCATAGTGCTCTTTCACAAAAAAGGTGTCACAGTAAAACATTAATTACAATGTGTTAATGATGCAAGGATGTGCGTTCCAACAACAGCAGTGCTACACAGACACACAAATTCGCTATATGGTACTAAGTAGATCAGCAAGAGTTCTGCATGAAGTATTTAACTTGATGATTACTGGGTATCTCCACCCCAAGAAAATGACACAAGTAACTGGTGTAAAATGCACACATTCAGAACATAACCCTAACTTCCTTAAAACAGCATCTTTAGCTTTTCTAAATGTAGTTGTTCCCCTTCCACTAACATCTGCTTTCTCAATTTATTACAGACAAGGTACTACTTATTGCAGTCAATGTGTCTTGTCAAACACAGGTTAACAAAAAAACGTTAGTTTAACTACCAAGAGAAAATAATCATCTCAGAATTACCTTAACCGTAAGAATTTCCACTGTATGTTACTATTCAAGAGTCAGTTTAATCCCAAATTGTGCTGTAGCTTTTAAATCCACACTTTCAATGGCTTTTCACACAAAAAGCATACATTTTTTCATTTATTTCATGCAACAACTGGCTCTTCAGTTTGCTAATTCAATCACTGACAAAAAAAAGTTCCAAGTTAACATACTGTCTTTGCTAAGAAGTAAAACTTACCTAATATGTAGATAGTCTTCTGATCACTTTTCTGACCAAGGGCATTAGTCACCTTACAGATGTAAGTCCCAGTGTAGTTATAAGTCAAAGGGCTGCTGAATTGCAAAGTATTGTTAACAGCCAACAGTCCTTCAGGCCATTGTCCATCCAACCTAAAAGAACAGTCATATTTCAAATGTGTATATTTACAACTAGTTTAAACAGAAGGAGTTTAAAACAATATTGCAAATAATCTATAGAATAAATTTTTCTCTGTGCTTTGATACTTCCAGTGGGCTTTACTTCAATATTCTCAGGGTACACCTGAAGGTTTACTCAGTATTTAATTTCTGGGCCAAATGCTTTAAATGTCAGATCTGCTGGAACTAGCAAGCTGTCTAAAATCAACACTACTACAGCTAAGAAAACAGCATCTCGAAAGAACTTGGAGGAACAAGACAACCCAAGCTCTGAAAACTAACAGTCTAACTAAGAAGCACTTCCCTGTCAGGATTAGCTGCCTGTTCATTTGCATCCAGTAGATATTTCTGTCCACACATTCTTAATTTAGAGGACATTTTGACTAGAACTTCCAAGCAAGAATTTAAGCAGTTTCTCCTCTCCTGAACTTCCTTTTCTTATCTCCCATCACTCTTCTTTCTAAACTACAGCACTGAAATGGAACGTGGTACTTGGTGGTACACCTGGGGAAACAACTGGTTAAAAAAAAATTATTTTTTATCAACTGACTCTTCTAAGTCTATCATTTCCCTGTACAATTCTGCCTGAGATTGCAGTAACAACTGTGTAAACACAGGAGAAAAAGGGAAAAGGGCAAAGGCCCTGGAACTATTCTAACATAGCTGCCAACTGTCCATTAAACACCTGTGTAATTCCATGCCATTGAAATCCATTTTGATTTATCTAAGTACCTATTAACAGCCAAGCAGGCCTAAACCAATATTCAACCTAGATAACAGTATCTTGAAAGCATTTAGCAAGCGTGATTTCTTTTAAGTAGTATTGAACAAAAAGGCAACCATCACTTTAAAACAGGTACTCAAAGGAAAAGAAACAAACACTTCACAGTTAACACTAAATGCAATCTTCAGAAAATGTGGTTCAAGACAACATTCCTAGTCCTTTGCTGTGATGATTGCCCAGAATTGCTTCAGCCACATCAAGCTGATAAAAGTCATCAGGCACCTACTTCATAATTCATAGTACCAGAAGTATTTATTTCAAGAAACATTATAAAAACAGTCAAGTGGTTTGAAAGCTCTATCCTAATAAAATTATCATACATGCAATATTTTAAAATATTACTAACCATGAAAACATCACTATCCCAGTAAATACAATGCCATCTTGGATTCCAAGGGATAAAACTGGTTGGTAAGGTAGTTCTGCTACCTATTGTAATCTGACACCAGTCAAACAGCACACAGTTCAACACAGTACTTACTTCTCCAAGCTCAAGCTACCCTTCTTTTATATGGATTTCCCCCTACATATGAAGTTTCTTATTCACCAATACTACAGGTTTTTGGATGGGTTTTGTTGTTGCTTAGAAAGGCACACCAGGTTTATTCCAGAAAATTTAGATTTCCTATAAAAGTTTCTTCCATTTTAAGTTTAGGAAGTCTAACAGTGATCTCTGAAGCTTGAATGACTTTAAAGGGTCATTTAAATGACCTTATTTAAATAGGCTCATTTCTTCTAGAATTGTGAACATTGGTAGTATTGATTAGTTCTTACATATGTTTCAAATTCAAATGAGAGAACTGAGAACCTAGTGCATCTGAAGAAGCAGATGGTACTGCTGTTAGGGGCTTTTTTTAAACACAGCAATTTTTATGTGCTGAAATTTCTCATCACAGTGATTTTGAGCTAAGCCTGGGATAGGAGTCCACAGATTCATGAAATGTGGATGATATGTAAGCTTTAAAATTTTTTCATTAGAGGCATATGGAAATAATAGTTGGATCCTGATTAGAGTTATTGGTCTTTGCTCTACATGCTGCAACACACTGAACTCAATCTACCTTGAGTAACTAGAGAGACTTTACCCTGAGAGTAATGACAAACTGTTTAGGCACATAAATTTACAAGATATCCACTCACCTGTACTCATACAAACACACATCTTGTATTCTCCCTTTAAAAAGCTGGCTGAAACTAATATGACCAGGACAAGTCATATACTCTTTGTTTTCAAAACATGCATTTACTGTAAGCAAAGTGATTATACCACTTGAATCACGTGGCTAGTC
Organism: Motacilla alba alba; assembly: GCF_015832195.1. Taxonomy (NCBI): domain Eukaryota; kingdom Metazoa; phylum Chordata; class Aves; order Passeriformes; family Motacillidae; genus Motacilla; species Motacilla alba. Next base: position 29,043,177 of record NC_052016.1, on the reverse strand, counting down.
CCTTTTCATAATTATTTACCTGGTCCACATAAATTCCATAGGTAATGGATTTGCATCAGCATTACATTTAAGCTGAACATTTCCTCTTCCAATGAACCAGTTTCCATCATAGCCAGTTACTGAAACTTCTGGAGCATCTGACAAAAAAAGATTTCATCTATGAACAATCACAAATTTTACATTAAAAGCGAATCACATGTAAGATTGATAGAACAGATAGGCACTTTTTCCCTGTTTTGTTTTTTTATGTGTGTCTGCTTTAGATGTTGGTTGCCTTTTTGTTTTTAATTTAAAGCCCACCACCAAAATATACAGAAAGCATGATATACTTCCAAACTATAACATTAATATGCAGCAGTGAACAAATTGCTTTAATCGGGGCAACTTTTCCAGTGTGTTTTCAGCAACCACACAGCACCTTCAGGAAGTGAGAGGACTTCAGAAAAAATGAATCAGTTTCATTTTTCATGAAGGAGGAATGATAACTTAGAACTACTTCTCACTAAAAAGATACAGCAAACAACCTTGGGAGAAACCAGGTAATTAAGAAATCACCAAAAAGTTCACAGATGCTAACTATAAAGATTAAATTATCCATTGGCATCAAAATGTAGAATTATGTTATGGCTCTAAAAAGCCAGGAGGTGATTTCAGAGAGGCACTGGAAAAATATTTAAAAGCCAAGGAACAGACAAACTAGTATGATTTGGGATAAGCTCTGGAGCTGAAATGGAGAAGCAGTTGCAAAAGCTAGTAAGTGTCAGGGAAGACTGAAGAGCATACACTGCTTTTCACTTCGTGCTGTGTACCTTACTATTACAACCTTGTTAGGAATTCTGAAACATGCATTAACACCAATCTCAGATGAAAATATTGAAGACTAGCTTGCACCCTCACTTCATTTTCAACAGAAAACAATGATTTTATTCACTGTTTGAGACAATACAAATCCTCTTCAGTTTTATTTCTGTATCAATGGCCCTCCAATCTAGAACTTTATTCCAAGACAATAAAATAAAGCAGTGTTAATCACTATTTTATGCCAAAATAAGTGACTCTTTACCAAACAGAACAAAACCAAGCCAAAATCAAATTCTAGTCAAATCAAAATAGCCAAGCCTACTTTTTCCAACCACTACATTTGTTCTACTTGAACTGACAGATTTCTGTGATTTAGGAACTTTAAAGCCGCACACAGTCAAGACAAGACACCAAAGGAACAACGTGAAAATAGCTGGTTTTGTTCATATATGCATTGTCTAACAAAAAGGGACCACATGCCTAAAACTTACCTGTCTTAACGCCATCCATTTTTTAAAGAAGCCTGGTGTAGGTTTGAATTATATGAGCAATCTGAAGCTGAATAACAAACACTAGGCATGTATGTATTATGTTCTTGTTTTCTTGAGCTAGTTACAGTTGACAAAGCTTGGTGAATAATCTGAAAGTAACTTACTGAACACCACAAGACCTATTTTCAACTTAGCATTTCATACATGAATTTTCATTAGCATTCTTTTTTGATACTGCTGAAATTGTAAGACACTATAAACAACTTTTGGATCAACCCTCATGTTTACCCATGATTCAATATCCAAAACAGTAGAAATGTAACAGCATTCTAGCTCCATGACTTTATTTTCAATACAGAGACCATAGGCTTTTACTCCTGCCTGACCTGCCTCTTATCACAGTCTTTCTATACAGTTTCCATTTTCCTGAAGCATAAAGTGCTCATCTCCTTCCCATGGAAGGTGCACACTGATTAAGGGGAAGTTGCAAGATACAAACCAGGAGTAATTCCCTCACAGAATACTTACACTGTATGTCCAACACGTAAGGGTATCGCATCTCCTTTTCAAAGGCAGGGTGCCTCACAACACAAGTTATGTGTCTTCCTCTTGCAAATCGTGTAGGGACAATCACATAGTGGCTTACAACTGTCACTGTTTCATTTGGAAACAAAGTAGAGGTGGATTCCACTTCACCAAGGCCTCCTTCCCAGTCAATCTGCGCAGCAGGTTTTCCAGTGGCTGCTGTACAGGTGGCTGCTACTGTCCTATTTGCACCATCTATTAGAGGGTTTGGTCCTTTTGTTAAGCTCACAACAGGTTCAACTAAGGAGGGGGGAAAAAAAAGGAGATTTAAAAAAGAACACGTGTTTCAAAGTGTCACTACTTAAACAAGATCTAATGTGTTTGCAAACGCTCATGTTAATCAGACATTCTAGAAGACTATGAATATCTCAAGAGATGACAGCTCTACAAGGGTTTGGCATGCTGACACCATCCCCCTTTGTCCACTCACTCAAGTTCGGTGTTGTTCATTCAATACATTTAATGCACTGAAAGGGAATTCCAGAGTGGTTAGGTCCAAAATGCCCACTGCAGTGCTTAAGTTGCAGTGTCTGACAACAGCGAACTTAAGGTATTAAGTTGAAACAAAACTGCAGGTTTTTTTTTTTTAAAGCTTAGAATCTGCTGCATTTTCAAGCATTCAAGAATTAATCTATACTGTCAGTTTGTCACTTGAAATCTACTTCAGTGTTCTAACACCCAACGTTAAGAGTTTAAACTTTTCTTGATCACTACTGTAGAAATGACTTCCAAACTGCATCTTTATTATATATACAAACCACACACTGAATAAAGAATCTACTAAGTACACAGAAATATGCAATTGTACATAAAATTTATCTAAGTTTTTAATGTACAAAGTAATCCATATATAAATAAAATTTCAAAACCAAAATACAATAAAAATAAAATTCATTGTTCTATATAAAAATAAAATTTTGCCTATCTATATTTTGCCTACATGGAACTCAATATAAGACTAAAGAAATCTGCATGTGGAAGGATGTGACCTCCTTGTAAAGCCACTGCTCACCTCAAAGTTTTAAAAACTTGGGGAACACTTCTTTCTAAAAGGAAGTTGAGCTCCTCATGGACAAGTCTACTGCTGAGGGCTATAGACTAAAAAGCTTCCAAAAAAATTTCCTTTTAGTTTAGTAAATCTGTTTCAGCCCTGTACAAAGCCACCCACCAGATGCAGCCCAAGTCAGAAAAACTACCTGGTGCTTCAGATACAAACCGTGGCTGGGCTGTTTCAGAATGGCCCGTTTGTGTCACCAGTTCTGTAAGGGACAGGTTTGCAGTAGTGTTCCAGCCTGTTCCACAATCCTGGTCTCTTGCTCTTATCTGACTACTGGAGTCCTCTGAAGGAAGGTCATTGCTACTCACCATAATGCTTCAGAATCCACCTCAGTGGATCAGCCCTCACTAATCACAAAGCAGAGATAAGCCTTGCAACTTCTGTGCCTTTCAGTATCAGAAGGAAAATAGTTAGTTCATGGAATTTCTTTCCAATAAATTGAAGCTGACCCACAGACGCATCTTGTAACAGAAGAGAGGAAAGTTCATCATACCTGGCAAGTTCTCCAGCTACCTATACCTTCCAAAGATAACAAATACTTTCAGCTTCAGCCCATTTAGTGCCAAGATCAGTTTTTGACTGTTTTCTGCTCAGTCTAACACTGCTCATGTCTGAACAAGTTGGTTTATTATTTGCTCAATTACACTAAAGGAAAAGGCAACTATTAAATGGATAACCTTATAAAAATGTGCGGTTTGTGTTCTATGCTTAGAAGTGCTTGAAGAATACAAGTAGTTATGAAACTGAAGATTGTTTGGGCAGATACTGAGAGCAAATTATTTTCCACTTTGCTTTTCTGAATGCCCACCCTCTGAGATATGTTAGTAACCCCCATGGAAAATAAGCCAAGAGCAGGTTTTTTCTGCCAAGCTGCACACTCACTCTTCTAGATCTGAAGTATTTCTAATACAGCTTCTTTCAAAATCTGACTCCCTGCTCTGCAACACTAGCAACAGCTAGAGCTTTGTGCAGTAAGCTTGCATATCTGAACTGATGTACATATGAAGCATTGTCTAATCCGCAAAAAAGCCTTTAAAACCTAGTATGGAAAACCTGACATAACATAGCTTTGTTATTTGACCCACAATTTTGTTTTCCTGATTTAACATGAACACTACTGCCTTGTTCTCCCAAAATCACTGGTAGAGACTTCTTCAATAGCTTCTGTAGCATTACTAAAATGCAGAAGTATACACCCAAATTTATATTTAGAATTTTACATGCATGAAAGTTCTAATTTTTGCTGCATCCCTCCCTTCCCAAGATTTCCATATTAGTAAAATAAATTAAATTAGCAGCTATCATTAGCATTTCAATGCCAAAACTGTAGACTCAAATAATTTCAGGTGGAAATAAAAGCTTGATATATTCTATTCCTTTGATTTTTCTTTTAAAAAAAAGTATGCAACCTTGTGAAGGGATATGTAAGTAAACAAGAACTCTTAACTAAGTTGCAGATGTCCAGGCCCAGAGACTACTCAGTACTGTACTTTTAGAAAAAGAAGCCTTCAGGAAGCCATAAAGCATGATAGACTAATTTTAAACACTTACTTTCTCAAATGATACCAGAGATTTGTCAGTTTGAGTTCATTGTGTAATACTTGGTTTTACACTTGTCAACTAGACACAAAGGTAAACTATTCAAAACTACTCACTGTCATAAAATATACTTATTCCCAGTCCTACCTGTTTCCATGTTTAGTTTTTATACATCAGAAATGTTTAGACTTCTACTGTTATTTCTTCCCATAAATTGTGATTCTTGTATTACACACCAACTGCACAGTAACTAAATAATCACATACTGAAAAATGAAAAGCAACTGCTGTTAGGATACTTATTTCTATAGTTTATCATCAGGACTACTCTGTCCCAGCAACTGGAACAAAACAAGCAGAAGCCAAGACACCTATCCTATGGCTTTTCCAGATGTTTCAGTCATGGATGAAGACGTATCTGGTTAATGAATCCATAACTACAAGGGGCCACTGGCATCTCATCTCCCACAAAACCGTTTTACCATTTTCAATTTGGAAAAGAGATAACCTGAAGTATGGGCTTTGGAATTCTTTTTGTTTTAATTTTTTGGTTTTTGAAAGTGTTAATTTCTATATACAGTCCTCTTATCCCAGGACCATTCATTGAGCCACATGAATGTGATTTTCACTGACCTTCTCTGCCCACAGTGGTGGTGGAGGACACAAGAGGCAGCTGGGAGAACATTAGAGAAGCTGCTACACCCACTCAGTAGAAACAATGCTCTATTTAGGCCAAATGAAAAAGCTAGTGAGGACAACACTTTGTGTGGAAAAGGAAGCCATCAATCCCCTCAGATGCAAAAGCAAGACCTACTTCCACAGTGTCAGAATTCCATCTAAAGCAACATTATGGCATGAATTACACTTGAGTATTAAAGACAGGATGGCTGAAGCATGGAAGATAGATGAACAGTTATTCAAAAGGTCTCAACTAATTTGCCCATCTGTGCTTGCCCTTTTACAGATTCATGACCACTACCTGATTTAACCCAGCTTATTCAACCTTCACCTTACATTCAACATAGACATACCAGAAATCTCACTGCTCTGGTCATTATAATTCTTTACAGAAAAAGAACATAATATAGCATCCAGACATGAGCCTTAAATCCTACTGCATCAAGTCTCAAGGGCAAAAAGCTGCTTCTTAGTTTTTCTATACTTCATAAGCCTTTTTCAATTGCTTTTGTTGGTTTTAAAACTATTTTTCTGTGCACACTGGGCACAGGTTTGGATGATGTTGGCATGATTACAACACAAACAGGATTATTTCCTCCTGACATTAAATTCACTAATTCCTTGGCAATAGCATGACACTGGGAACTGTCATCTCCTTCATCGCACCTGACATGTACTTGATTAACTTGTTTCCAAAACAGTATTTCAAGTTTTTATTTCCTCTCACCTCAAAACCAGAAGCTTTATCTTTCTGTGTACTTTATCCTGTTTGCTAATTAATACTTAATTATTAACTTATTAAGGTTTTCTTGTTTTAATAGTTTGAGGCGGGGGGACAGTTTGCTTGCTTGTTTTAAGGCCTGTCAGTTCACTAATTTGCCATCTACCTGATACTTTTCCTTGGCCCTGAGTATTCTGTAGTATCCAATATCTATAGTGCCTGATATACATCACCTTTTAATTCCTAATTGGAAGACTTTCTGCTTTAGAGTGTCTAGGATCTAATTCATGCTGAGAGACCTATGCCTTTGACACTCCTTTGTACAACTCATTCCTCACTTGTAGCATTGGTAAGAGCTAGGCTGCAGAGGAACAAGACCTACTTTATCAATACCCATGATAAGAAATCCAACTTAGCAAGACAGAGTTAAACCAAACCAAGTATTTAAAATAGTCATGGGCAGCACTCAAGTTAGTCACATAAAAATTAGATCAGCTCTGCAAGCTACCCAGCAACAAGCCCGTTCTTCTGCCCCGAGACACGAGTTTGCCTCATTTGGTAAGCATCTTGGGATCCTGGGGAAACAACAGCTTGACACAAAAATGATTTGCCATTTTTTGCAAAGTTTAACAAGGTAAGTTTCAGAAAAGTTCAATATATCTGTTTGACCCTAAAACCATTTTCATATTTCCCCTGTCTTAACCTCCTCTTTTACAGTGCATTTCCTTAAGACAACATGAAGCACTAAAGAAAGCAAACTGGGAGTGGGCAAAGTCACCAAACATGGCTCATCTGTTAAACTTGGGGTGCATAAGAAGTTTTAAATATGGTCTTTAAATATGGTCAGTGCGCTGTGGCAAAACACAGGGCATTTAATCTTGTAGTTATTTCTTTCTTCCATTTGTCTTCAGTGGGTTCACTTTACAGTGTAAAAGCATCTAGTACACGACTAAGTATGTCCACTACACAGGGAAAGTAAACAAATTCTTTGCTAAATAAGAATAGACAGGGACTAGGAAAAAAGGCAGTACTGCTTCAACTGGAAACAGCCTCAGCCTTAGGATAGGAACTTTTTTCCTTACTTAAGGAAGAGTTTTTTAGACCAGTAGGAGAAATCAGTCAATGTATCATTGAAGATAATTTTAAGTTACATCAAGATTTAAATTACAGCGATTGCATGCCTTAAGATTCTTATGAGCTTGGAATTGTTGAGTTCAGGCCAGCAAAGTTCACAATTTATTAATTTACAAGCATATTCTGGACATCATTACTTCCCCAGTATTTTGACTGTTTAAGTCTACAAGTCAGTGTAGTAAAGAGATTCTAGAAGGACAGAAAATGCACAGGTGAGGCCAAAGAATTTAAGTACTACAGAAGGTTGGCTACCTAGTGGTACATGCAAGTGAAGCTGCTGGTAACTACGATGGAAAAGCATCTTTGCAAATAACAGCTGGGTTTTGCCATTTAGAGAGTCCTGAGAGACTTACAGCAAGTGGCAACCATCTACATCAAAGATGAAAAAAGCTATGATCAGAACCACTGTTCTGACTAATACTTCTTTGCCTATTTCAGATGCAATTTTTCATAATGGATATCTAATGAAACAAGTTGTGGTCCTTCTACTCTTCCAAATGTAGAATAATAAGCATATGACACATACGTGTGCTTTCCAAATTCCAACAGAAACCTGATATTATGAGTGCAAAATGGACACAATAACTAATGTTACTTGAAAAAAAACCAATCTTAAAAAGAGGAACTTTCTAGAAAAGGCGAGGGGAGGTAGTAAGAAATTCCCACTGCTTATTGGTAAAGCACAATGGCTGAAACCTGAAGTCAAGAGACTGCTACAATAACCACACACATAGCCACTTGCAGTATTGATGGAAGTCAGGTGAAAAAGAGAACCATAAGACCACATGCTTTGTGCATCACACAGAATTTTAGTTAAGTTACTGGTTTCAAATTGGATTAAGCCAGTTGCTTTGATGCACTTATTTTGCCCCACCTTGTGGCGAAAACCAGTTTACACACTGTGCTACAGCCCTCTGATTAATCCCATTGAATATTCTACCACTATGAAAAGCTGGTACCAAAGACCAAGAGATGATCCTTAAAAGCACACTTGCTTACAGAAATAGTCATTGACAACCATCTCAGCTACAGATAATATCATTTTACCCCTGGCAAGAGATACAGAAGTACCTTACACTAGTACAAGAAGAATACTATTGCAAGGAGAGGGCAACTTAATAACAGGCTTTCAAGTTTCAGGGTAATCATTTTACCTTACACTGCAGTAACACCTGAGTTACTTGCACTTCAGCACTAATTTTTTATGTCAGCAATACTCAGCCCTCAACAAGAAGGACAAAATTAGTGTAAACAAACCCTCAAGTCTATAAAAGTTTCACATTATGACTATCCACAAACAGTCAAGAGCTTAAACTGACTCTTCCCACAACTCCCAGCAGTCATCTAGATAGTTTTGCTTCACATTTACATTGTGCAAAGAACAGTTTGCATCACCAGACCCAAGCTGCTATATTAAATTATCATGTTAGCAGCATATTTATAAAATCATGGAATTGCGTTGGAAGGGACTTTTTGAAGGTCATCCAGTCCAATCCCCTTCAGAGTCCCATCCAAATGTTTCCAGGCGTGGGGCATCGACCTTCACTGGGAACTGTCTAACCTGATTACAGATGATGGACTATTTCACTGAGACAAACAGTTATCAACAAGGTTTAGAAATACCTGCTTTTTCTGAAGACCAGTGACTACCTAGTACTAACTGAGGGAATTTAGCCAAGGCGGTAGCTAAACCTAAGTTCAGCAGCTTCCCAGGACATACACACAAGTCCCTGGTATCAGCACTGTCTGTCAAAGCTCTAAAACACTGCTAATACAAACTGAATGTTTGTTTTCAGCATAATGCCTCATTAGGAACTCGTTATTTATTTTTAATAACTAGACAGTCAAATAACAAGTTTCAAAGAAGCAAGAGCCAAAAGAAGTCTCCTCCATGACATTAGTAAAACTTGCACACCTGTAATGAAAGCCCAGCAAACACATATTGCTCAACCAGCATTTTCTTTGGGTTAAATGGTAAAATTCAACTTATTTGTAAGTTTGCAGAATTTTCCTTTCAAAAAGAAGCTGACTTACCTAATACTGTTACAGTTGTTGACGACTGTGTATTTCCAAGTGGGAATGTAACTGCCTTGCAAACATATTCTCCTGCATCAGAAAAGCTTACATTTTTTAAGATGATTGTTGCATCAGTAAGTGAGTAGTTTTTAAATGCCACTCTTCCTTGGTATTCTCCTTGAACAGATATTCCATATTCAGGGTGATGAACAGCAATAGTCTGTGAACTTTTACCATATATCTTCTCCCAAGAAACTTGTGTAATTGTTTCATTTACATCAATTATGCATTTCAGTGCAACCTTCTTCCCCCAAACTGCTGTCACATGAGGATCAACAACTGGTCCAGCTAAGGCACCTAAAAACAAAGAAAGTCTTAGTTGCTACACAGGAAAGTTATGTTGCTTGGTTTTCACATAAGCCTTCTTCCATAACTAGCTTACCTTTTTAGAAGAGAATTCCTGCTTTTTTTCTGATTAACTGATTCACAACAGTGTGGAAATACTACAGAAACACATTTCAAGCAAAAACATCAAACCTAGGCACAGATCAATCATTTTTCAGAGAATACTACCACTAATAAACAACTTCATATAAAAACAACCCGGCAATTGTGTAACTGGGCTAACAGTCTTTTGGGAATTTAACTAGATATGAACATTCAGTGAATTCAGATTTACCAAAAAAACAAGACATGGTACTTTTTAGCAGTCTGATTACTGATGTAGTGCATCAAGCAAAAACTTAAGTTAAACTACTGCACTTATGTGCTTCTCCTTAAATAATCTTTATGATGTCATATCTTTTATAAGTAGAAATAAGTGAAACTTCTAGCACTTACCACACCAGTAAATACTTAAAAAGCAAAGCAACAATTAAAAAAAACAAACAAAAAAGCTCCTATCAAAATCCCACAAACCACTCCATGTTTACAGTGACAGTCACTCAAAGAACCCAACTTGAGCTTTCCTGCCCTACCTCCTATAATGAAGACATTTACCATCATACATATGCAATCCTTCTGCTTCAGTGCAGTGGGGTGTATTCACACAAGATCTTCTCTCAGACAGTAAATATGCAAGAGTAGACATAGGCAAGTGCTTGCTTAGGATTCAACATATTTCTTCTTAATACCTAAAATGCCTTCCATAGCAACTGCATTCTGAGCTCAGCATTTTACACCACCCTCCTTTCAAAAAAGGAAATCCACTAGGACAAAGCAGTTCAATATACCACAGGTTCACAATTTCTTTTGCCAACAGATGCTCCAGCAAACTAACCTGATGAAAAAGAACCAAAGTCTTAGTCCACAGTGTATTTCTTTTTCCTGTGCTATTTTACAGAGCTATTCAAATGCTCTGATTCTCTCTTCAGATACCAAGTCAGTACTCAAGCTGTTACTGAAGAAGTTCACTGATGAAGCAAAAGTCAAGTATAAATTTTATTAGCCCCATTCTCATAACCATGAAGAAGTCATTCAACTTGAGACATGAGCTGCCTTTTCACTCACCAAGCTCAGACAAAAGGCAAGCCATGTGTTCAGGAAAGATGTCCTTAAAAGCCTTTATCTACAAATCCATTGTTAAAAGCTTTCTGCTTCCCATTGATTGATTTTTCATTGTTCAAACTATTTCTGAGTCAATGAAGTCACCCAAAAAAGTGATTTAGCTATGGATTTCTTCAGTATAAAACTACTGACTAACATCAATAGTATGAACACCTTAAACTACACAAATAAGTCAAACTAAGCCAGAAATTCAGACCAATATTGTTGATACATCAGTAGCTAAGTGGGGCTGGTGAAGGGACAAAAAATAACAAGAAAAGTAAAAAGAAACCAAACCATAGTCCTTATTTGAAACGTGATATCTGCCATGACAAGTAGTGCAAGAACATTCTGTCTATTCTCCTCATGCCTCTTATCTGTCACATTATTGTGACAGACACTGGAAAGAGGGCAACTATTTGCACAGAGTTCTGCCCAAAATTCATCTCCACTTGCCATTGCTACATTTAAACATAAGGTGAAATGTTCCTTAAAAAGTGACTATTGACTATTGCTTTCTACCTTATAAATAAATTATAAGGTTGAATATAGAAATAAATTATAAGATAGAAATACACAATACAATAAATAAATTATAAGGTAGAAATACATAAAATATAAGGTAGAAATAATTCACAAGTTGCATTTATGAAATGTATTTGAGAATGTACAGGATATAAATATTCTGTAATGTAATTTAAGCAAAGAAAAACATTTTCATTCAGGAGTCTGCTTTTTGCAACAATTAAATCTACTGAATCTTAACGTATACTTTATCATAGCGATTAGCTGTATATAACCCCAAACAGCTTAGTACAGAAAAACCTCACAAGTTAAAAACTTGTACAAAAACTGGTCAGACTTCTGTGGAAGGTAACAAACTGAACTGAAAAAACATTCCAGTTAACTGAACACATGAGCTCTTTTGCTTCCTTTTACTTTTTTTTTTTTTTGACAACTCTGCTCCCAGCAATTTGAGGCTTTAACTATATAAAGATGACCATTGTACATTTAAAAAGTCAATACTCAACAATTTTCCCACCAAGGAATACTTCTAACAACTCATCTGTGCCATGAGAACATTGTGTTCTTGCATGAATTACATGAATATTTTCAGAAGTCAAACTTTGTCATTGCTACTATTTTCAAGATTTATGGACTGAACTGAGCAGGATCCATATGTATTTATAGACATAAACACACTTGCAGCTATAGAATGTTGATCAGTTAGATCTTTTTCCTTCCCCTTCTCCAGCAAGGGAGGTAGAAAGCCAACATATCACTACTCTAAATTTTACATTTTTACATTAATCTCATCTTCTGACACATGTTCAGAATCCAAAGACAAAAAAAAAAACAAAACTCCAACAAACAAACAAACTTATCTACACAAATGATTAAAATTGAACTTACATACAGCTCATACAACAGTATATAGACTCCAAAATGTTTAAAGTGCTAGAAATAGTTTAAATCTGAAGTGCCAATGCCATATATTTAATTTGGAACAGTATCTCTTGTTTTAATCTCCATCCAGTTATTATTTAACTAGCTGTAGTTGCAGAGCAATCAAGCTAACAGTTCAAACTAGCAAGCTAATTACCATGCAGATATTCAGGGCTCTCCAAGGCTCAGGATGCTTAAGATAAGTATTTCCTTTGACATAAAGACTTCCACTCAAGAGTCAGTATTCTGCTCACAGATTGTAGCTGAATAACAAGCTACATGTCTCCCCCCAAATAACACATTTAGAGGTTTATAATGCACAATATTCTGAAGAACAAGCCACTTCCAGACCACACTATTCGGGTCCTTAACTGATCCAAAGTACCGGCACATAGGACATACATTTATTGTTTTAATGAGGCCTGGCCCCCCTCCTCTTGAATTCTGACCTTTTCTGCCTCACATTCACAATACTGAAGTCTGTCATTCTCAAGAAAATTTCTGGATACACTTTGTATTTACTTAGTAATCAAGATGTTTTGTAACTTTTCAAGGTAAACACACCATCATGAGGTTTTCTTACTTTTTTCTTTGTATTTGCCCAAGTTTTTACACATCTTCCTTCCTTTCCTTTCTGCTTCCTTGGAATACATAAGATTGTACTGTTTCACATGCAGCCTGATGAGATTGCCATCTCAACCACTTTAACATGATTCAATTTCAGCTAAACCCCTATGCAGTAAATGACTTTTGATCACAGTGATCCAATGCCATGCTTGGCAATAAAGTCAAGAATCCTACCTGAAACAGCAAGGCAATGACTCTACTCATGTAATTTGACAGAATGTTTAAAGAGTAAACAAAACAAAAAGATTCCTATGGCTCACTTGCAGCATTAAAAGCCACAGAACTAGGTGCTATCAAATACTGACCATGATGATATTTTCAACATCAATTTTGAATTAAGCTTCTACCACTAACTGAAAAAAAGATACTGAGGAATATGACAACCTTCATAACACAACAAAGTATTCATTATATGGAATGACAGAATACTTTCCACATTTACAGGCTTGTTATTTTTTTTGCAATAAACAGCAGATTTAGATTTTCTTATGAAGCAGCCATGCACAAGTCTAATTATAAAAGCAATGCATTTTGTTAACCACTTAACAGCACACTTCTGGCAAGACAGGGTGACCATACTGACCCTTTCTAGCCACTGATTTCCCACAACCTGCCAAATATTTCCACAAGACAAAGCCAAACTACAGAAGAGTATAAAACTGAATTTTTCCCCCTCTACCAGCAAGTTATTCAGCTCATGGGTATGTGTGGCCTTAGCACAAACTAGTGGCAGGGAACTCAGAAGAGGTCCAGTCAAAAATGGAGCAAAACAAGAACATCCCATTTCGCAGACAGCAAGTTGCTGTGTCAGCAGAACACTCTTAAAGTCAGGCTAAGTATTATTGTTTGGCCAGTTTAATTTCAGCTGACATCAGAAAGCTTATTCTTGCAGTCTTCCTCCTCCTGTGTCAGCACTTATTAGGTACCTAAAAGACCCCTACCTACAAAAACTCACTTGTTCTCTTCCTGATTTAACCTTCTGAATTAACTCAGTCAATCACAACAGCCGATGCAACACAGGCAATGAGCATAGCTCCACAAACCCAGTGGCATTTTCAGATTTGTTTAACTGGAAAAACAAATCACTTTAAGACACTGCAGAAAACAAGCTGAAACGTCAACTTAAGGCTTTATAAAAATATATGCCTAAATGACTGGGAAGAAGTCAGTGTGTCTTTTGAGCACCAGGGCATGATAAAATTAGTGTGTGAAAAAAATATCAGAACCAAGGAATGGAAGAGATTCAAGATTAAGTAGTACAAAATGCCTCAACACTAGCTTCCTATTAGAAGTGCTAAGCAAGTACTTAGGGAAAAACTGCACTTAAATCAAAGAGAATGTATTATAACCTAGTGTTACTCTCACCTAACGATCTGCTTTGTCACAATCCTTGCTTGCAGTGGAGTGTCAATCAGTTTTTTGGGGGCAAGTGAGCTGAGATCAGGAACAGCATTCTATAAGCATTGCATCATTGCATTTACAGGACTCAGCTCAAGTTCCCTTTTTTTTTTTTTTTGTACAGAACTTGCCTTATTTTTTTAAAGAAGAAAACGAGGAATGTATTACTTCCATCTCAGAGAGCAACACTTAAAACCTTATCAGTGTTTAGCACACAGTATAATAGGCATACAAAAGCCTACCAGAATGTAAAAAGTTTCAGTGAAATGAGGCATAGCAATTCGGTAGTCTGAAGCCAAGACTACTGAAATTCTCAGGTTCTCTCAGGTTGCCTTTCCATTTTATTGAAGTTCAAGGGATTCTATCTTTTAAATCAACTTTACCTAATACCAACAGGAAACTAAAAACATTATGGTGTAGCTCATGCAAATCCACCACTTGCAAATGGTTAAATTCTGAATGTTAACTCCCTACGCCTGCAAATGGCCCAAAACAAGGTTCTAGTCTCGACTTGGTTTATGAGCAGCTCTCCTCAAGGTGACTATATCCTGACTTCTTGCAAAAACCATAGAAAGGGGAATATAATTTCTAGTTGAAAATGATAAAATAAATTTGCACAAAGTTGTATCTTTTCCAAGCAACTGAAAATTCAAAGAGACTGGCAACAAGAACTGTGTGAAGAGGTCAGTCTCAATTTCAGTGCTGTCTCAAAAGTTAGCTGTTGCTGAAGGGTTTTACTAACATCAAGCTCCAGACAGACGAATTCTCAGTTAAGTGCTATCACAGGATGTTCTGCAGAATTCTGAAACACTCTGAACCACCATCTGGCTGCTCCTAAAGGCACAGCTGACAAGATATACCATTCAGCCAGGAGGCTTGTCTTACTCTGCTCCTTCATTCCCCACAGCTGATGGAAGAGACTGTCAGTTATCTCCCTCTAGTTGCTGCATCAACATGTGTATCTACATAGAAGGAGCAAGGAATGGAAATAATTGGGAAAGCTACAGCTACCCAAGGTAGCATCCAGAGCCCAGAGAGAGGATTCACACTGCCTGTTAAAAGGCCATGTAATACAATACTGGACAAAGAAATGTCATCCTAGCACAAAGGAGTCAAAAATTACAGAGTATGCAAACCTCTTCAGCTCCACAATAAACAATTATCTACAAGGCTGACATTTGCAACACAGAAAGCAAAGAAAGAGATTAAAAGAGACACTTTACTCCAATGCACCACGAAGTAAAAAAAAAAAAGTAGTTACAACTTAGAGTTTAACATTAGCTTGAGTCGAACTCATAGAGTCAGGAGTTCAAGCTTCAGAAAAACTCTGCCCTTGAAGTCAGACTTGGCTGTTACCCAGCATTCTTATTTCAGAATGCCATTTTCACATGTGAACCAGTGCTTCTGTTCTAGTTTAACTCCATGTAAGACAGCACCTGTGCCCCTGCATACTCTGCTTACCACCATGCTGCACAGACCTTTAGTATCAAGCAGCAGGACAATCCAAGACACTAGAGGAAGTTAAAAAGGAATGTTAGGCTCATGATTCAAATGGAGTTGGGAAGGACACTCTTAGAAAGCCAGTTTTATAAAGTTGAAACTTTAAATCAAACTACTCACTAAGAATGTTTACAAAGTCCCATGAACTTTAAAACTTCATGTGGAATTTTGACTTAGACCATATTAACATCAATGTCCATTTTACATGTTCTTACATTATAGTCTTTTATACATATTAACACACAGCAAATTAAGACACACATGTTTATCCTGACACTAAACTTTCAGATGTTTATAAAATATGTTGAACTAATAAGTAAGGCAGGCTATGAAGCAGCTGGAAGTTCTTCTGTTATGAATATTTCCAACTCTGTATCACCAAATCTTCCTATCCCATCTCCTTTAAAAGGAAATAAGCAGGACAATGAGGTACTCTTTTTCCAATAAATGGGCCAGGCTCAAAAGCAGGACTGGAAGAAGACATCTTATTTCAAGTCCCACTCCCTCAAAAAACTAGTAGTAAGAGTAAACAAGCAGTTCAAAAGTTATCCATATACACACCACTACTGCCTAACCACCGCAAAATGCTTCATACTCCCATTTAAATACATTCAAATCCCTAAGTATCAGAGCAACAGGTATAAATACACAGAAGAGATTGAAACAAGCAGTCATTAATGTAACTCAAACTCTTACTGGAAAGTTTGTTAAAGAGTTCTAGATGATCTTAGAAATCTTTTGAAAGACAAAAGATGAGTCAATAGTTCTGACAACCTGATCTGGTGGGAAAGGCTGAAGTCCTCCTATGTGGCATCCAGTTTAAACACATAACCAAAACATTAAACAGAAGACTTGAGGTCAAAAGGAGAATTGTACATCTGAATCTTGGTAGGGCTGATGACGTTATACACAGAGAAACAGGTGAAACTACACTTAACAAACCTTTCCCAGTCAGGCAGAAAAATACCTTCAAGCTGCAGTGGGTCCAAATCAGACTAGCAGCCAGCAGGAACAGGTCTAAGTAATAACTGGTTAGAGAGCAAAGTGTGTTCTGAAAGCTACAGCAAGTGCATGGTGATTACATATCAAGAATTGAAAGTGACACTATAGAATATGCTAATATAGAAGGAGATATCTATATCTAGCCAACATCAGTGGGGTTCCATCTGGAGTTGCTCAGCTTGAACAGCACACATCATATATCAGCCATCTAGAGAGTCTGAAAGCGAAGTGTGCTCAAAGGCCCAGAAAACATGACCTACAGGAAAGGACTGGAAGAACTCATTATTATTCTCATAAAAGGTAACCCAATAAAGGTCCGAAAGAACTTACACTGCAAAAAGAGAATGCCTGCAAAGATTAGGAAGAAGATAAACCAGTAAAACAATAAAAAAAGAACAAAAACACAAGGAAAAAAAAACCAACCAAAACCAAAACCCAAGGAACCAAACCCATTGACATAAAGAAAACCTTTGATGCTACAAAATATGAATTCCTCAAATGAACACCCTGGCCAAAATGGCAAACCTCCACACCCTTTAATTTAGAAAGGTTTGATATTTAGTAATTAAAAAAAAATAAAATCAAACTCCCCAACTAACCTAAGCTGAACCTACACATGATCAAGGATTTTATTTGCTTTGTTATCATAAGATTAATAGACATTTTTACTAAAGTAATAATCCAGTCTTCCTTAAAATTCTTGTTAGCCAATATGACACACATGCTGAAGGACTTAATGACAAGGTCTCACTTCAGGAACTTACTTGCAACATTCAATCCCATACACTTATACCACTTGCTCTAGCATGACCATTGGGTTCATCCAGACCTTGCTACTGTGAGAAGACTTCAGACTACACTGCTTTTACAAGTCTCATTCCCAGTCCTCTCCCTAGAAACCTGCTGTTTTTTCAACTGTGTTTAAGACTATCCTCCACTGGCTTTGCAATCAAGAAACCAACTAGGTTATCCATGAACAAAATAGGGAAAACACAAAGTAGAAATTAACACTGACAGTATCTAGAATGGCAAAATCATTTCATTTTCAATGCTCAGTAAGTAGAACTTCAAATACATTATGAAACAGAGCACCAGCGCCTTCTGCTAACATGTAATTACTTTGAGCACTTTCAGATACTTTTCTCATGCTTGGGTCAGCTTGCATTTGGTTTAAGTCGAACATTGCAAGTTGTAAAAATAAACAGCTACTTTCTTATCAAATGTATTTCTCATTTCCTTCTTTGTATCCTTTAGTTACTTTTTCCAGTAAAGGTTCTCTTCATCAGAGGGACAGCCAGCTCACAGCAGCTGACCAGTCTCCTCCGTGACTAATTTTTTTTTTATTCTGATCCACAAGCAGATATTAATCTTTTGTCACGTTTTCTTAAAAGCTTTTAACTCTTCAAAGTTTTATATTTGTTGTATATTTAACTCCCCATGAAATCTGTTAGCCTCATTTTGTCCTCAGCTGAGTCACTGTGGCATCCACAAATCAATCCTTACAATTCTCAGCAACAAGTAAGATTTAGGAGAAATAACAGCCTTCAGCTTTGAGAGAAGTAACTCATTCGGAGCATGGTCAATAATAAGTCAAGTTATAACCTTATGCTTAGATATAAACTCTAATGTTGCTTGCTTAAAATTTATTTTAAAGCTCAATCTCTTCATTTATTTGCAGGGCTGTGAGTTCAGGATGATGAAAGAAATTCCATTCTGCAGATCTACAGGAACACCCAATCACATAGTTTTAGTCAGCTAGTGCTTCAGCTTTTCTAACTTATATAAACTGCCTCTCATGATACAGACAATGTCACACATTGCACAAAAATGACACTTTCAGGACATCAGTTTACTCTTAAAAGGTTTCAATTCTAGTATACTCTTCAGAGCTAAGAAATTTTAAAGCTGGCATTAATACACTTCAAGTTCAAAAAGGATGCCAATACAACATCATGACAGAGGACATGCTTCCCAACAGTGCACTGCCTAGTTCAGACCTTGTACAGGCAGCCCCTTCAAACCAGACCTCTGGCAAAGTTCACAGAAATGACCATCACATACTCCAGGCCTTCTTTGCAACTATACAAATATTTAATATTTATATTAATTCAGACACGAAGTTTAATACTGTCCTCCACAAAGGATGCCTCATGGGCATCACTGAACAACCATCTACACTTAAGCTTGCTTAATTATTCAATCCCTCAGTTTCTTAAGGTACTTCAAAATTCTGTAACTCATTTATTCCAATTTGCTATGAGTAACTAGCAGTTATATATAATTAGGCCACCTCATACTCCAGGAAGTGCAACAGACAAGATCCTACTACCTTCCAGCACCACCTACAACTACAGCTTCCACCACACAAATCCTTCGAGAAAAACTTCCCAGACCACGGTGACTGCTAAATGGTCTGGTCAGATAAATACCCTGCCACTTCCTTCCAGCCTCCAGGCCTCTCCACTCCTTAGTTAGAAAGGCAATTTAATGCTATTACAATATTCACCTTTTTTTTTTTTTTTTTTTTTTTTTTTTTTTTTTTTTTTTTTTTTTTTTTTTTGCGGGGAAGAGAAATTGGGGGTGAGGGATTGACCACTAAAATATTACAGAAGTCTGAGGAATTACCGTCTTCTGCCTCATTTCAAAATGTGAAAGTTACCAATGACATAGCAGCATATTCTGTTCACCTAGCCACAAACTTGCAAAAACATGGGTTGGTGCTCCCAATGCCAACCCAGTCCAAAAAAAAAAAGCTTTCTTTCCAAGTTAAATGGCTGTTGTTTCAACTCTACCATATAATAAACTTGCCATTTCACAGACTAACAGAAAAAAAAAGGCAACTCAATCAGAACCCAAAAATACAAAGTGTTCAGTATAGGATTCTTGTCACTGCTGTTTGTTCTCTTTCATTATAAAGTAGCAAGTCACTTTTCTGCTACACAGTGGTATTTACATAAGCTGCCATCCTAACCATGAGGGTAACTATAATGTGCATCTTGCTAGATTACCCAAAAAGCTCATGTCTATCCCAGAGTCTAAATTTTAACCATTATTAAGATATCCTTGACTTAATCACTCTGACTTCATTTGTCAGACTGAAGCATTCAGACTCAAGTCACAGGAATCCCTACTCATTAGTATTGCAGAGGGGAGGGAAAAACCCAACCAACCAAACTTCCACAGAAATCATGTGAAAAGGTGTTCAACAGGTCATGTCAAACACAGATGTAAGCTACAGCAATCATTTCCAACCAGGTCACCTAGCAACTACAACAAACACAACTGAACTCCTAGGCACAGCTTTCTTCATAATGCATTTATCATTGGCAAAATCAAACAAGCTCTAATATTGAGGTAGAGAATAATAATTTCATGTAGGTAAAGAGGCAAGGGACCTCAAGAGGCCACTCAGTCCTGCTCAAAGTAGGTCCAGTTATATCACACTGCTTGAGGATTGATCCAGTCATATTTGGGATATCACCACAGGACACTGATTCCTCAAATATTTTGGGCACCTTCTCTCTCACAGAGAAGTTTTCCTTCCTTACATTGGCTCAAGATTTCCCACACTCCAGCTGTTTCCTATTCCTTTGTGCAGGGTGTCTCTGAAGAAAGTGTTGATCTATGTTCTTGATATGTTCTCATCAGGCAGCAAATAAGGGCTCCTTTCCTGTAGCTTTCCCTTCTCCAGGCTGATCAGGCCCAGCTTTTGTAGCCTCTGTTCCAGTAGACACAGTGACCCACTTCTGGGCTTGCTCTGTGTCCCTCTGGTACCATAAGCCATAAACCGGATACAGTGCTCCAGTGACAAAGGATATCCCTTCCCTCTACCTGATGTAATGCTTAGCAGAGCCCAGGATGCGGTCTCCTTTCCTTGCTGTGAGGACAAACTGCTGATCCTGCTCAATTTGTTGTTCACCAGGGCTCTATACCTGTGCCTGCCAAGCTGCCTTCCAGCCCCTTGGACCACAGCCTGTGCAGCTGAATGGAGTTATCTCCGTCCAGATGTGAGACTTAAAAATCACAGAACTGTTTAGGCTGGAAAGGACCTTTAAGATCACTGAGTCCAACCATAAAGCTACAACGGTCAAGTCCACCACTAAACTAAGTCCCTAAGTGCCACATCTACACATGCTGAGTGATGGCACTCAGTATGATCTGCTCCATAACCAACTGAGGTCAGGCTGACAGGCTTGTAGTCTCCTTGATCCTCCTTCCAGTCCTTCTTGTAGCTGGACATCACATTTGCTAACTTCCAGTGAACCAGGACTGCTGGTAAATCATTCAAAGTGGCTTGGTGAGCATTTCTGACAGCTTTCTTAGTCTTGGGTGGATGCCACCCGGCCCACAGATTTGTCTGTTTTTATGTGGCACAGTAGGTCACTGACCATTTATCCTTGGATTATGGGGGCTTCATCCTGCTCCCCATCCCTGTCTTCCAAGCTCAGAGGTCTGGGTACCCAGAGAACAACTTATCATTAACATTAAATACTAAGGGAAAAAATTCATTACCTCACCCTTTTGTCACTGTTTCACCCCACACTAAAAAAAGGATGGAGATTTTCCTTAGCCCTCCTTTTGTTGCTCGTGTATTTGTAAAAATCATTTTTTTACTTTCTTTTACAGCTGTAGCCAGATTAAGTCACAGTTGGGCTTTGGCTCTTCTAATTTTCCATCCGCAAACATCACATCCTCCTGAGTTGCCTGCCCCTTCTTCGAAAGCTCATGAACTCTCCTTTTCCTGAATTCCAGCTCTCTGTTTAGCCACAACAGTCTAGCTCCAAGCATTTTAGACACTCTTCCTCACCTTGCCAGCCTGCCTTTCCTGAAAGGTACAAATTGAGCTAATTGCATTACTCCAGTCATGCAAGCTATTCCGCAACATTGCTGCAATCACAATGAGATCTTAAGTCAGCAATTGTGCTTATTTGGGCTGCCTTCACAAGGGAAGGGATAAAAACAATTTCCACCATATCCCCCTTGGACACTTGTTGACTGCTCCTTGCATCTTTGCTTCTTTTCAGCTTAGGGAAAAATCAAAGGCCATCTCTACATGCATAGTTTAAAACCCTCCTCACAAGCTAGCAATGCTTTTGGAAAAGAACTCTCCACCTTACTTCATCAGACAGACCCTGCCTCTGGTTCAGTACACCTTGCTCCTCAGGGAAAGTTCAGTGACTAGAGAAGTCCAATTCATTCATACCTGATCTTTCCTGCATTTCACAATATTTACACCAGGTAGCACAGGAAAGCTGCAATGGTCAGCCAGAATTTACATATTAATTGTAAGACTGCAAAGCACACATGCTGAAATGACAGCCAACCCAGCTGGCTATGAGAAGCAATGAAGATATAAATAAAG
Organism: Motacilla alba alba; assembly: GCF_015832195.1. Taxonomy (NCBI): domain Eukaryota; kingdom Metazoa; phylum Chordata; class Aves; order Passeriformes; family Motacillidae; genus Motacilla; species Motacilla alba. Next base: position 29,021,276 of record NC_052016.1, on the reverse strand, counting down.
AATTACCATATTTCTGTGCCTGTATTTACTGACTTGTGCAGTACTATATCAGTACTCAATTATTTTGTTATTCAGCAACTTAATTTTCTGTATGTATATACCTTCTGTTCTTCCAATACTACACTGCACTTCTCAGACTCCACCTCTACATTCATTATCAAGGCAAACTTGACTCAGAGAACAAATTAACTGCCAATTTCTGAAATTCACAATTACTGTTCAATTTAATGTTCAGACATATGGTCTAACAAAAATGTGATCACATTCAAGCTACACGGCCTAGAACTATGCCATATTTCACCTACTAAAAGGTAGGGGCGGAAAGGAGGATTTCTGAACTGCTCAGTTCAGATGAATGAAGCCAATGAAGTCAGAGTACACAGGTTGTTTTCCTTAGTCTTAGGAATAAATATAAACACAATATAAACACAACACAGTTAAAAAAAATCAACGAAAAACCCCAACGAACTCTGACAGATACCACCAGAAACACTGGCTGGTTTTGACAAGGCAAAACTTTCAACTTTAAGAGGTGTGCCATACTAAAAAGCAAGGTCTGTTGTGGGAACCCAGGACATCCCTCTGGGTGCCCTGGATGGCCAGAGCTGCTGGCAGGGGGCTCTGAGACTCTGGCATGCAGCCAAAGACACATGTGGGTTTTGATCTTAGCCCGTGGAGCAAATTACCAACTCTGTACGAAGAATTACAAGCCACACACACAATTTTAGGTATTGTAGTAGAAGTACTCACAAAGTGAAAGGAAGGATTTTTGAGTGCTGTACAGGGGGGTTTTAAGCCTTGTACGCAGGGGTCCAAGTTTTGTACATGGGGGTCAGGGGTTCTAAGATGGAGGGATTTGGGTGTGCCCTGTCCTCTTTCTTTCTCCTTCCTAACCTCCATGTCTTTGGTGATGTTGGCACTCACAGATTGGATTAGAGTAGAAAGTCACCATTCAACATAGATAATAGGCATTGGGGAAAAAGTATAAACATGTATGATATAAAAGATGGCACCAGCCCCCTGGGAGGGCAGTGTGCCTTTGTCTGACCTGCTGAACGGGCCACAGCAGTTCAGGGAAAGAATCCTTTAGATAACCAACAATAAACTACCCTGAGACCGGACAACAGAGGACTGCTGAGTCTTTCATTGAAGGCATGGGTTGGAGGAGAGACTTTTCCATCTTTCGGGGTCACCCCAATCCGGGGGTGAAACCCGACAGTCTGTGAAACTCCTGACATAACCGAGAAGTTTTAAGCACAAACCTCCCGACTTGGGATAACTTCAAACATACTAACAAATCACCACAAAACCAACTATCTAGAACATTTCAGCCATTTTGGGGAGAACTAGGCAAAAGAAAAAATACTGTTGTATTAACATCTTTGTCTTTAGTAGAATATTACTTTTACATAGGAATTATAAAGTAAAAGTTCAAGTCACACAGAACTGAACATCGCTTCTACTTTAACTGGAGAAAAGGACACGGCAGAATCAGAGACTACCCACTGCATTTAGAGGTACATGGTCCACATAACTACCAAACACTTCTGTACAAGCAAAGTTTCTGAACTGCTTTAAATAAACACTCTTATCAGGATTTTGGGTTCTGGGGAGTTTCTCTTTTGGCTTTTTTGTGAAATTAGTAAGTAGTACATGAAATTGTAAGCATTTAATAACAGTTGTAAACATGCAGCATTCCCTATCCCCAGCACTGTACTTCCTACACTGAAACCAGAAAGCCATTAGAAACTGGTCAGGAACACTGATGCATGTGTGACATCCTAGTGGAAGGAAAAGACCTTCAATCCCTAGGAAAGCCCTGACTGCCTCAAGCAGACCACTCCTTCACTTTTTGTATGTTGTCTTTCCACACACCACCTACTCCAGGGAGAACTGAGGTTGGCAGGAAGAGAAGGGAGGTTGTACTTTGCACTACGCAATGTTGCAAAGTCTCAAACAACTTCAGAAGGATAGCTAAATATTAACTTCACATTTTCAATTACCTGTAAAGTTTTAGTGTTATCTGTAAATATCGAACAACTGAGGTTATACAATGAAACATAGAACAAACGTATTTTGTCAGGAGCAGCAAATCTCAGCTGTCCATAAAAAATCTGATGAGTTACCAGTTACATTACAAAGTTATGGGATGCTTGCTGCCCCCTACATTGCTGACACTGCAGGCTTTTCTTTTAGCTCTTAAGGCCAGCTTGCTGCAGGCCATTCCAGAAAGTTAACCTATTTGTCCAGGAACTGCATCACAACAGTAAGCCTAGGGAATGCTGTTTAATAGCAGCTCAATTTACTGCTAAGCTACATTTTCAGTATGTCTCACACTGTCACCCAGCTCTGTGCTGTACAGGATTGTTCTTACTGGCTACTTATTGAAGTAACAGAAAAGATGTAGCCAGATCTTTATTTAACAAATTCTCTAACATACATAACTTACATAAGAAGTAACAATGGAATCCAATTTTAAAGTAAGTTTTCAGCAGTCAAAGTGATTTACAGGAAAAACTTGTTTCAGACTTTGACATTTTAATCGAAATAGAAGACTTCCAACTTCTTCTACTTTCCTTCCCGGGCTAGCAACTATAGTATACTAGCTCATGCCTGCCCATGCACACACTATGTGGTTCATTTAGACTGAAAGGGACTTGTGGAGGTTATCCAATCCCATCCCCAATCAAAAGCAGAGCCAACTTTGAAGTCAGATCAAATTGCTCAGGGGTCATACCACAGTCAGGTTCTGACTATTTTCAGGGACAGAGATTCCACAACATATTTCAGTGCTTCATTGTCTGTGTCAGAAAACATACTGCTAAAACATAGTGACTTCCCTTGCCGTAGCTTGTGTCTGCTGCCTCTAATCCTTTCCCTTTGCATAGCTAAGGAAAGTCTGTCTTTGTTTTCCCTCTCACTGCCTATTAAACAGTGCCAGCAGCAATTAGGGTGCCCCACTTCAGACATTTCTCAAAGCTGAATAAACCCACTTCTCCAGCCCTCTTCATACATCATGTGGTGACTCCCTACCTTAGTGGCCTTTCACCTCAGCACCTGCCTCATATTTGGAAGCACAAAACTGTGCACTATACTTTTGATGTAGTCTAACAAGTCGCAAATAGTAGAAGTCCAAATTGCTTCATTTAACTGGCTGAGCATGCCCAGTATGCTCTTCACCTTTTGCACCACATAGGCACATACTGTCCCACAAGGACCCTTATGATCTTTCCTGTAAAAGTACCTGACACCAGTCTGCACCACATCTCTGCTGCTGCATGGGATAAACCCCCCCAAGAGAGATTTGCTTTTGAATTTCACAAGGTTTCCAACAGTTATTTCTGACCTGCGGACATCCCACTCAATTAGCCCCAGTCTCCAGCAGATAATTGACCCTCACAGATATCCACAGTATCCATAAACTTGCCTGAAGTGCCTTACAACCTGGAAGAGGGGTCAGAATGCAGCCAAACTGCCCCTGCACTGACGCCACCAGTGAGAAGCCTCCAGGTGGACTCAGAACCTTCTGAGTTCAGCAGGACACAAAAATTTTCACCCATCTAATAATCCACCTCCCAAAACATATCTCACCAGTTTAGCTACAAGGAAATATTAGGAAATCCTATTAAGAGCCCCTTAAGGTAAATAACACCATTCTTTTGCCCAATGTCTTGTCCCATGTACTTACAGCAATCAATTCAGGATCTCTTTTCACAGCAGTCTCAGATTGTGGAGACACCACCGAAACTGCTCTTCCTCACTTCACCTCAGTTTTCACCTGTTTGTAACCACATCAATTTATCATACCAAAGCCATGTCTCTTGAGACTCAGAACACACAGCTGTAGAGTAGCTCTGGAGATTCATCACAAAAAAAACTTCCACTAACAATTCTGTAGAGTCACACAGTCCTCACCTCTTTCTGTAAGGTAGAACACTCTGCAGGATTGTTTAAAGATTTTCCATAAAGCCTACACAAATCTGTTTCTCCAAAAAAGATTACATTCTGATTAATCAGGAGGTAGTTTAAGTTATTAAATATTCAGGTGGAAACAAGGATACATCAGTTGTGATAATCTAAAAAACCTTATTACTTTACAGCTGTTGAACTTAACAGTTGTGTTATACTATCTATCTATCTATCTATATATATATATATATATTCTGTGATTCTATATATAGAATCACAGAATGGTTTGGGTTGGAAGGGACTTTAAAGACTGGAAGTAGACCATATAAGCCACATGTAGGAGCCTGAACTACCTGGGATACCTTAAACAGCTACACAGAACTTAGTATGCTTCTTCCTATAGACCCTATCCTGGATAAATGGCTATATTACACTTGCTAGTTACCAGAGGCAGATTATTTTATGCTACCTCAGCTACCAGTAACACATTGAAACTTTCAAAAGGATGCATTTATTCCCCAAAAAGTGATTCACAGTATGGTCACAACCATCAATTTCTCATAGTTGATTACTTTAGAACTACAGTGTCTCTTTAAATGGTACAATGCCTTAATGAAGTCATACTAACATTACTTCTGTTTCAAGAAAGTTTATCTGTTGAAATCAAAAGTGCATTTAAGTGTTTAAAACACAGGAACAGCAGCACTGCTGAAGGGTTGAGAAGTGGATTTTTACAATGCAATTATCAATCTTTACAAATATATTAAAAATTATATTAAGCTTTACAGCTCTTGACTTCCCTTCTCCAACTGTTAGCAATCAACCCTAGCAGAGTTAGTCATTCATTGTGGCAATGGTCAACAGTCAATGTTGGAGAAATAAAAGGAATTTGGGGAAAGAAATTACTCCCAAGTTATATATGAGTCAGAAGTCTTGCTCCCTAAATTAACCTGTTGCTATGAAGAAGTTACTTGGTATTTGATGTAATTTAACTTATACTTGACTAAAGTTACTATTCTTCTACCAAATTATATACACTGAAAAGAAATTAAGTTACCCATCTTGAACATGTCAACTTCTTCAAAACCTTTCTCCAGCATCTCTTCATACAATAGGCTGGTTTTGGTTATGCTTGTCCCAGCAATAATTAGTTTTCAGCTTATACAAATACACCACATGCAGCATGGGTGGGTGATATTTCAAATTTAAAAAGCAACAGAAATGGGCAAAGAATGCCCACACAATACAGGAATATGAAAAAGTTAAATCCAACACTACTCTGTAATCTTCTAACTGAGGGGCTAATAAAAATAACAAATCCAAAAAAAACCAATAAGCTGATCAAGCCAGCTCAGTTGGTTTTTTCCACTCATCTGTACACATATCAGCTATGGAGACCTGCTTGACTTGTCTTTATTCACCTTTAGCAGGAGATTGCCATTTGAATGGCTCCAAATTTTTCACATGCCACCAAAGTATTCAAAACAACAGTCGCTTTCAGAAAACATTCAGCTCTGTACAAACTAATCCCAGAGCTAGTTTAAGAGCTATCATATTATACAAACCTTGACTAACAGAAAAGGAGAAAACAATGAATCCCTGTAGACATATAACATTACCTTAAATGCCACATAATGAAAATCTGATGTGGGAAGGGGGTCAGGGAAGGGAAATGGGCAAGAGTGGTCTACTGCTGCAGGTAATCTTAGTATCCTTGTCAATTCAAGAGTTACACTCAACTATCCTTCATGCTGAGAATAAGATGGATGATATTTTACACTATTAAAAAATTAAAATTGCTCTTACTTCTGCACAGTACTTGAAAAACAACTGAAAAGAAGCAGAAATACTGAACAAAAGTATGCAGCTATGATAAAAGAGGATTGTCTGGAAGCTTGTTACTGCTTTTCAATACCTGAACTAAAAGTGACCTTCTTGATAACACGCTAAACTTTACCTACCTTTACCTTCCCATACACTTGGAAAAACCAAGGTAAAAGGATAGAGGACACCAACAGAAGCTTTAAGACATTAAAGGTTGGTTGGCTTTTTTTTTTCATTTCTGCTGCTAATTTTCTTCTATTGCTAACCTATGGACAGAAAGACCAATTTTTGGGTTCACATTTGCAACAGTCCAAAGTCTGAAAGTTAATTACCTGAAAAGTAACTCCTGAAGCATTCATGTATTGGATAACACCAAAAAAGTGAGTTTGGTGTTTTCATCATGACTTGGAAGTTGTGCTGCACCTTGAAGCTCTTCATCATGAGCTCATGTACTAAGCAACCATGGGCCATCTTTTCTAGAATTAAATGAATGCAAATATTGTCCATGAGCACCCTCAGGAGCCTCACTCATACACACCTCCACCTCCTTTTAATGCACTGTTTTATACCTTCACATCCAGGACATCCAGTGGAGTAAGACAAGCTTTCACCAAACAGCTTTACCATCTCTCACCATGACAAAGACAGAAACACAGTAATTATTTCCCCTGACACACCCTTTACTGCAAAAGTCACTCTTTATTTGCTTCTCCTATATTTCCTTGCATTTTTTCCACATTCAGCTACTCTCACCTTTTCTTGTGATTTCTTCCCACACTCAGATGATACTATTTTTTAGGCAATCCTTCTGCTTTCTATCCAGGAATAAAGAATAATACTAATGATCCCTTTACCTTTAACAAGAAAGCTTGATCAACCTATTTCATGCCTAATCAAAAATTCATCATCTCCATCCTCTCAATAAAAACACATTACTGCATTTCAGACACCTATGAACTCTGAAGCATGGAATACAACTACCCTCCAAATAAGTACTGCTCAAAAATCTTGTTTTAGACAGGCTAACCCTACCATAAACAAACCACAGAAACACAAAAGTGTTTTTGTTAAAGGCACCTTTAAAGACCATATATACCTCCACCTCTAACAACCACAAAACCCAAGAACATGTGGCATAACAAAGTAATAACAATTAATTAATTGCACTTATACCTATTTTTCACTTAGCAAATCTTGTCACTCACTTCCAACTAACAGTTGCCTTAGAAAATTCCTGACAGAAACTTCTGCATAACAATCCACATACCAATCAAAACAGAAGTCATTAGATAAAAAAAAAACAAAAAACAAAACCAACCAATCAAAGTTCCAAAAATTCTCATCCAATACAACACATTCATTCAAAGCTGGAAACAAGAAGTACAAACACAAACAGCAAAGTAACCTGTCATCACAGGCCACCTTTAAGAGGCAGTGTACAGGCGCTTCAGAACAAGCAGACACCACACACAATCTCAGCACTCTCACTTCCTTGCGCACATATCCAAGCAGTCTGCAGTTGTACCTTCTGATAAAGACCTGTTTGGGCAAAGCTGAATTCAGCCACACAGCAGCGGGGCAGGCCACAGCTACAGGCTGGTGTAACACCAGATGCAAAGTTTATTGCTCTTCAACAGATAACCAACACTAAAAAATGACATTTACCAACAGCACTGCAGATAGCTGGCACTTCGCAAGATTATCTTCTGCATACCAGGTTTTATTCTTCTCTTACCTTAATTTCATTCACTCTGAATTTGGTTTCTACAAATTAGAATTCAGACTTTTGATTCTAGAGTTTCCAACTTATTTTTCCTTCGAGCGCCACAAATGCTCACTAGCCCCAGATACTGCGTTCTGAAGCAACACACTCCCAACTGCTTTTCCCTTCTCACATCAGATGCAATTTACATCAGATTGTGCCTACCTTAAAAGCTTTACTACCAGCACCTGAAGAGTAATCAACTGGTACGGGTAGTCTACAAAGTTTACATATTTTTGCTTCTCCTGCTACAGAACAGTCCTTTGTTTCTCAGTATCACCCTGTCAGCAATACTACATAAAAGGGATCAGAAAGAAAACAAGCTAGATTTGACCATATTTCTAAACAGGATACTCGACTCTCTATCTCACAAAAAGTAAATCCTGCTAGAGCTACCTTTGTTTCACTATCAAAGAGTAAGCATATCCCATGACAAAAAAATTAAGTTGTTTAAGAAGGCAAGAGAGAAACACTGTTAAATCAAGTAACTGTTCAACTGTCATGAAGCATAAGTGGCTAAACAACCATCACAATACTCCAAGTGTTCAGACCCTAACTCAAATAACATTCATTTCCATACATATATATGGGAGTTCTTGCACACCAAAAGCATCACAGTGTAACAGTAACATGGAAAATAACAGACTTAACACAATGAAACAGCTAAGAATTCTTTCAAAAGATCACACCTCATATTCCAATGAGTTATCCTCAAGTACAGGCTGGACAAACTTCAGGCAACTTTAAATTTTTTTTTTTTTGTTAATTATCAAACAAACCAGATCTAAACTCTCCTATCTGTTGTTCTTTCCAGTGCAGCTGCTCTGTTTCTTCACACAGCAGCTTCACACATTGCCAATCCTACTACATGTTTCACCACTATTTCAGTTCAACTTTTCAAATATCTTCTACAGCATTCCTATTTCTTCTTTCCCTGCTGTTGTATTGCTTCACCAAACACCTGTTCAAATGGGCATTCATTTCCATACCATTTTCAAAAAATAAATGCAATATTCATATATGGATTTCTAAACTATTAACATAAAATGAGGAAAAACCACATTCTGTTGTCTTTCTGATCACTCTATTACACCTTCCCATTTCCAAGTTGGTAACCTGCTTTGCCAGACTTTCTAATTTGCTGTGACTTCACCCAAAAAATTAGTAAAACTGTTTCTAGCCAGATTGTTCTTGTCAATAATTACTTGGGGACTTTCTTTTTTTAAAATTATTTTTATATATGGTACACTGCACTCTTATATTATCTACACCTTTATAACCCAATGCTTCCAGCTCTACTGCCAGTCTGGAGTTCTGTGTTCCAGGCTTCTGCAAGAAAAAAAATTCACTGGGATCTCAGAAGACATATGTATATTTCTTTGTCTAGCCCTACTGAGAAGCTTAACATAACCAGCAATTTAAATTGAAAAAAAAATTATTTCTTCAACAAAACACCTAAAAATGCATCCTGAACCTCCTTCTATTTACCTCACTTTACAGTTCTGCTTATTTTTAATTCAAGCTTATGTTAAAAAAAACTTTGCAAAAACTTTTTCACTGTGTGCAAACAAATGAGACACAGGAATTATGAGGAATTCATTATTTAGTAGCACACAGGTCCTCATTTACAGCACAGCTGAAAAGCATTTGCTGCAATGCATAATAAGTTACTTTATAGATTAAAGGTTATGATGATGCTTCTATGGATGCCATACATGTCCCCTTAGTTCAAGGGGACCAAGTTAGTTTGATCATGTAAGTTTAGTACGCACTTTATTGCATCATGCACTGTCTGACAGGGAAGTGGAAGAAGTACTTGTACATATAACCTGAAGCCAGTAGTCTTGCTTCCATAAAAGAAGCAGCATTTATTAAAGCAGGTCTATATTTACTCAAAAATAGAAAAGCTGCTATTTCAGATTTCTATTTTCTCTTTCCCCCTTCAGTTTTTTGGTTTGAGAGGTTTTTGGCAATATTTCTCTGAGGAATTATAGCTGAAATAAATCATCATTTCTAACTGTCACTCGAAATGACTGGATAAAAATTGCTTTGGTTTTGTAGTGACTTTATTCAATTAGGATTGTTTGTGGTAGCATTTTCAAACCTTCCTTTTGCTACCGTTATCAGAATTGGCTGAGTAGCAGGACAAAAGGCAACCAAAAGTAATAAGAAGTTTCAGGTGTCGTCAACATGTAAACATGCTCAAAATATATTTAAAAGCACTCTTAAGAGCCACAGTATTAATATTTTTCCTTCATAGTCACATGTTACAGTTACAGAAACAATGAAAATAACTGTGGGAAATTTCAAGGGAAAAAGAAAACTAAAACCTAAGATATTGACAAAAAACCTCTTCCCCTGCTGATTACTTTCAAGTCCAAAAGTCTGTTTTTCAAGTTTTACCCAGAGATTATACTTCAAAACTTTGTGCTTGAAGAACAAAATTATTTCAACATATTGCCACTTCTGGCTGATGTTCTGAAGTGTTATCAGTCAAGCTCACTTATGCAAAAAAAAAGAATCTGGGAAGACTGACAACCTGAATTACACTTATCAAGACTAAAATGGTTGAGTCGCTCGCTGTATGACACCAGGCACGGATGCTCTTAGCTTCATTGTTGCTATTAATTTCACATTTAGATGTAAAAATAGCTTGTCAGGGTTATGTCAAGTCTGCAACTTCACTTTTTTAATTGCAAAAAAAAAGCAGAAATAACCCTGAACAAAGGGAGAGGAGAAAAGTGCTAGTGCAAAAAGTTTGCCAACCATATGAAAACTAAGTCTTCAAGCCATTAAGTTTGAAACGTGATGCCTTCTCAATATTGACAAACTTAGTAACAATCACCTTTTCTGAAAGCTACATCATTGCCAGAGGGGGGAGACTACTACATGCACGAGCACCATACTACAGCGCTTCAACTCCCTCCCTGAGAGAAAGCATTTCTCAAATACTACACAAGTGTTTTACGGTGGCATGGCTTGCTCGTTCCTGGGTATTTTTATCACATAAACCTCCAGAGAATACCTCCTCTAACTTGTTCCTCCTTCATTAAAGAGGGAAGGGACACAGCGTCTCCTATAATAAAATATCCTTGCCAACTATTCATTACTGCATTGGGAATACAACGGCAGGATGAGGGTTTTCGATTTGCTCTTATCCAAGTCTACTTTTATCCCCTCTCATCTTCCACTGCTGTAAAAATAAAATGACACTAAGCATACTGCACCGCATGCAGTACAACGTAAATAAAGAAATAAATTCCTGCTCAGTTTCCAACTGCTACGTCGCTTGTTTGTTCCCCACAGGAAGATGAACAGGAAGAGGGGGTAGGTGATGGCATTTTCCTGCGGGCGGTCACGCCAAGCCCGGCGGGGCCCCGCACCGCAGTACCCCCGGCAGCAGCTGCTCAGGATGCGGGTGATGTAGAGCAAGCACACGATCCCACCACAGCAGCAGCGGCGAGCGACCCAACACCGAAACCAGCACGGGTTTCACCCTCAATGAGAGGGAACGACGACACGAGCCCACGCCGCCGGAGGCAAAGAGCGTGCTACTCCTCCCCCTAGGCGCACCCAGATAAAACACCAAGACCCTTCTGTCCCTCCTACAGGATGGGAAAGGAGAAGGGAGGGGAGAAGCGCCCGTGAATTCCCGCAAGCAAGACCGCCTCTCAGGACGGGAATTACAGGGGATAACCTGCTGTCCGCCGGAGGAAGCCCCAGCAGGAGAACAGACTTCCCCAGCTGCCCCACCCGGGCCGCGGCCACCCCAGCCCGACTGCCAGGGAAACTTGGCCTCCCGGGACACCCGCTCTCCCGACCGCGGTCGCAGCGGATGCTCCCGGAGGAAAGAGTCCATAAATCTCGGCGGTGCGGGCTCCGGTTCGGACCCGACTCGCATACCTCCCTCCTCCACCATCCCAGCTACGTCCTGCCCGGTTTCCCCTGCGCAGGTGGCCGGCGGCCCCCGCCGCCGGGCGCCAGACAAAGTTTCCCTCAACTCGGCCGCGTCCGCCGGCGCTGACGGGGCTCGGGTTTCTCTCCTCCTCTTCCTCCACCCGCCCCCTCGCCCGTCCGCCAAGGGGAAAAGTTCCACTTACTGCAGCAGAAACGAGAGAAAACCAGCCCCAGGAGCCCCAGCCCCGGCCCGGGAGACACCGCCGAACGCAGCAGCCGCCGCCGCCGCTGCCACCACCGGGGGGAGGCACCGCCACCAGCCGCTAGGAAAAGTTCCCGGCGGACAGGAGGAGGCGAAGGAGGGAAACCAGCAGCAGCCTCCGCAGCGGCTCCAGCCCCTGCCATGCTCTGGGCTCGGCTCGCAGTCGCCGCCGCTACGACGCCCGGTTAGTGCCACCCACTCCCGCTGCCCGCGCCGCCGGCACCTCCCCACACGGAGCCTGTGTCGCTGAGCGGGGCGGGGCGCGGCGCTCCCGCCCTCTCAGAGCGGGCCGCACCACCCGCCGCAGGAGGGGGGAGCAGGGGAAGGCAGGACGCGTGTGTCAGGCGCCTCTACCGCGACCCCCCCACCTCTCCCCCGCCCCGGGGCGAGTCGCTTCGCCCCCGCCTTTCCCGCCCCGCACTGTGGGACTGGCAGACGCGGCCGGCGCATCCGGGGGGGTTCTCGTTGGTATCAGGGGTGCCGCGGGAGGCTGGTGGTAGGGGGCGTCATGGCGTCCTCCTCCCGGGGGCTCTTGGTACATCCCGCTCCGCCCCGCCCCTCCCGCCGCCGCCCGAGCGCGGCCGGGGGCGCCCGCCGTCTGGACTCGGCACTCGCGCCGTCTTTCGGGCTCCTGCTGTCGCCGCTCCCCGCCGCCGGGCCGGGGTGGCCTGGGCGGCCCCTGTCCCGAGGGCTGGGGATCGGCTAGCAGCGCTCACCCCGGGCGGGGAGCGGTGGGGGGCCTGCCGCAGGACTCTCTGCCGGGCGCCCGCATTCCCGAGAGCCGGGATATCCGGCCAGGGCCGCTCCCGGACGGTCGCACGGGCCCGGTTCCTCCTCGGCGGGGTGGGCTGGCCCCTGCGCTGGGGCCGCTGGCGTGCAGCCCGTGCCCACTGGTTTCGCCAACAATTCCCGGCGATGTCCTCGCGTCGCTTACGCTGCCCTTGGCAGAGCCCCGTGCGAAGCGCGCAGTGTGTGCCGGGCAGCGAGGGGCCGGGCAGGGGCTCCGATGCCGCAGGCATCTGGGCGGCACTCGGGGAGCGTGGAGCGCACGGCTCCGAGGCGGTACCGAGACCGCCAGGGATGGCAGGATCCGAAGGTCTGAAACCATCTGGGACCAGAGCGAGCCCTGTGCAGAGCTCACCAAGGAATACCAAAAATGGCCCTGTGCAGCCCGCGCAGAGGGGCCGGCAGGGGTCCGGGGCCCGCAGGCAGCGTTTCTGTCACGCTAATGCCTGCAGGGATTCTTGGCTATGGCACAGCACATACCTTTACTCTGGGAAACGCTGCCAACCGACGAGGGCAGAGCTGCCCCGCAGGGAGCGATGGTGCCCCAGCGACGGGCGGAGACCAATGCTCCGAGTATTGTTAAGGCAAAGAGGTCGCTCGAGGTGGAAAGGGAATTCATGCCTCTGCCAAGGTCCCAGGAGTCCAGCTAAGGGCTGTCTGAGAATTAGAGCAGTCTGTAACCACGTCACTAAACTAAAGGTGACTTTTCTAAGTAATGCAGTTTCTTTACTGCATCTCGGCGCTGATCGTCAGTTCTGTGGGTATGGTGTCAATGGATGTATCCCCAGATGAGATTTTTCAACAGCAAAATACAGAACCTTAAAAGAAGTGGCTTGAGAGTCTTGCCTCTTTACAGTCTAGGTGTTCTTTTTCATTTCAGATGCACTATCCTTGCAAAACCTCAAGGAAAAAATGGAATAGCTATAAATACCATACTTGCTGCTGAAACATCTGTGGCGAGTGGGTTTCATATAAGTACCACATATTCCCCAAAATATTTGCTGATTTCTTTCAGCAGTGGACAGGAAAAGCTGTTTCTCTCAAAGATATGTTTGGCTAAGTTTGTCAGATGCTCACAATGGTGTATGTTCATTCCCTCTTCAGCCACACTGCTTGCTAATTAACTGGCCTCATTAATTTGTAGCTGTGAAACAAAACAGAATTCGGGCGAAGAGTTACTACAAGCAAATTGCTGGCAATGATGGATGTTGGACATTCCTCAACATCTTGCTGTGAAAACCAACATAACTGAAAGGACTTAAAGTTTTATGAAGTCAATGTAATTTTGCCTGTCTAATCCTCAGCTAGTGCAAAACTGTACTTGTTCCAATTTGCATTAGGGACATGGAGTCACTCGGGTGGTACACAGGATGCTGTCCAAAGGTTCACAGACATGTTCATACGGCAAACCTTTTTGTTTAAAAGATGGTTTCTCACCTTGCTGATACATTTGATGCCTGGCCCTTTACTCTGCTGTTAGACTCTGCCTTTTGATTCCATGGTAACCAATGTATTCCCCCATGCCAGTAAACCTGGATAAATATTATACTGAATTAATCATTAGAGACCCATTTTTATTTATGATAAGAGCCTTTTTACCTGGGAAAACTAATGAGCATAATTGTAGCAGAATAATTTATACTGCTATTGCTTTGCTGATGTAACATCCCAGGTAGATGTTTTAATTGGGTGTAATTATTCCATTTCCCTGTATAGACGAGTCCTATACAGAAAAATCCCATTTTATAGTTATCAGTTGAAACAAATTACATTTCATAATTACATTTACACCAAGTTTAAGGCATTCCTAGGATGGGTAGGAAATACAATGGGGCCATAGTGTAATTGAGAGTGCAGCCTTAAAATCCTGTTTGTGACAAGTATATTCAAATTGCCATCTGCTGTATTTTTATTCCTTCTCATTCCAAAACAACAAAAAGCATTAAGTCTGTTTAAAATAAAATGTTTTGAAGGTCTAGCAGCACCAAATTATGTACATCAATTCATGCAGGCTAAGGAAGCAAATGCAATTTGTCATATTTAAGCAGAACTGTGCCCAGTCTGTTGGTAACATCTTACAGTGCCAGATTCAGCACTGTTGTAATCAGGCATCCTGGGGAGTTTGTGGTACAAAAGGAAATTTGACTTCATGATATCAAGTCTAAATTTGGCTCCCGGATGCTTAGAACACTCCTGAAGGCATGATGCTCCAAACAATTAATCTTGCATAATATGGAATAAATGTGTATAGGACACTCTGGCTCAGTTCTTGTAAATCCATTGTTACTGGCATATTTTTTTTCTATAAAAAGATGCTTCTCCAGAGTTGGCAGCAATCCTGTTCAAAAGCATCTTTGAGCTGTAGAAATATTGTATTTTATTTCCAGTCCCTATTTCCCTCTCTTTCTGGCTATTGTTCACCCACCTGCCTTTCCCCCTAAGCAAAAAAAAAAAAAAAAAATCCTTTACCCCTAGTTTAGACTGGGGAGTTTGGCAAGTGTCTCCTTCTCAGTTCTTAACCCTTTTGGTAGTTTGAAAACAAAGTTCTGAAGCAGTGTGAAATTAACTTATATGCATAATTCCCACTGGAATGAAGGGCTATTCACTTCAGTGAGAATGGGCAAATAAATTTCTGGCAGAACTATGTGCTTTTCTCAACACTCTTGCCTCCATTCCAATGGATGGGACAGGGCCTCCCTGGTGATGCTTGTGCACCACCACCCACTATGACCCTTTAAAATAAAACTGCACCAAACCAACCCCAAACAAAACCTGCCTTTTTTTTTTTTTTTTTTTTTTTTTTTTTTTTTTTTTTCCCCGTGGTTCCAGCTGGGTGAAGCATTTAGCCTGTTATTGCACGGAGTTTCTGTGATTTGCTAACAGGTGGTTGTGCTTCTGCATCGTCCCTCCAGCAGAGTCAGAGTAATTGTCTCTGGGTGTGCCTCAGCAAAACTGCTGCCTGAGGGGCTGTTTTCTGTGCTGTATGGAGAAAGGTGCCTGTCTAATTCCTTGTCTAGAAAGCAATGGAAAAGCATCTCTGTAGGCTGTGCAGCAGGCGTGACTGACAGCAGTGCCAGCAAGACCAAAGTACGTGGTCTGCATATTTAAGTGCATGCATTTCCTGACTCAGCGGTGGACTCCTTGCTCTGATCATCCATGGATGCATTTGGGAAGGGCTCAGACAACACCCCACAGCCCACAGTTTCTCTTACCACTAGGAGAGGTGTGTTTTTAATACTGTTGGATACACTGAGGAATTTTTGGGGGAAAGATGCTCTATAACCAAACTATAACCATTTATGCATAACCATATCTGTTATGCATAAATGGTTAATATTAGGAATATATTATAAAGATGGATTATTCTTATGTTTCCCACTCTTTGCATACAGTATAATGAAAAACAATCTGTGTTGTCACCTCATAAAATATCTATCATAATATTTTGATTTAAATCATGAACAAGCTTAGCCAAGAATAATATACATACAGTTATATGGTATATGATATTTTTAAAATCTATTTGTCAATCCTATTAAAGATGACATACTTAAATCTTGTTTTAATCAAGGAATATCCCTTTAAGGATAAATATGAGTGTCTGACTCCTTCTGCATTGCCAAGTATAACTAGAAAATTGGTTCTCTTGGATACAGTGGTCAAACTCTCAATGTGTCTCAGAAAAGTTCCAGACCTCAGGCTTTTTATCACAAAAGAGTAATGCAGTTACTGACAATAATCACTCTCCAGCATTGTGTTTCACACCCGTGATCAGGAGTATGTATCATCCAATCTGCAGTGCAACTGTGATTCATGTTGTCTCAGCCAAGAGATTTAAAACACAGCCAGCTAAGTAAATTCCTCGTACATTTCTGGTAGACAAAAAATTATAGGTGAGGAAATGGTAGACTTTCCAGTTACATCTGACTCCACTTACCTCATTGACAAAAAGAACAGAAAACTTCAGGGTTCCTCTCAGAAGCATATTTGCAAAGCAATGCTTCCCTATTTTCTTTCTGTTCTGCTTCCCTTTACTGTAGTCTCTTGCTCTCCTTCTGCATACTTGTTTTCTTGCCTTTCTTTCTTCTTCTTTATTTATTTGCATTTTTATTGAAGTGTGATATTTTATACTAATGAATACAAAACTTGTTTGATGCATACATGTCTGTTTGGACAGATGCACAATTTGCATACTTTTTTCTAAAACTACAACCTTTCTAGGCACAAGCATTATCTACCTAAGATGAGTAGAAAGAGCACAGGAAGGCAAGAAGGAGAAAAGTGAAGGGAATGGGTGGAGAAGAGAGGAAAAAGAGAACAAGTGAGTGAGGGCTTGTTACAGTGCCATGACAGTTTAAAGCAGGTGTGTGGTTAGAAGGTAGAAAGAGGGAAAGAAACCCAAAGGACCATGCCCTGGTCAGTAGCTGGTGTAGCAGAGGGAGAAAGCTAAGTGATGTCACTCACCCTGCAGCTGCTCCCTGGCTAAAACTCTTAGCCAGAAGCTGAGGGTGTTGCCAATCTGCTTGGTGCCCATTTGGACATCCCTATAGGGCAGTTCCCTGCCTTTGGCACTGGTCTTTCCAGTGGCCAAACACGCCTCCAGGCACACTTCCTCAGTCTGGCTGACTTCCTTGCACCAGGGAGAGACCCTGACCTTCTGATTCATCCAGACCCTGTAGTATAGTGGTGGAGGAGGGATGATTGTCAAAGATGGTCCTCGTCCAGCTCTGTAGGATTATTGGTATCTTCACAGAGGTTTCTCTCACAACTAGAGAGAACCAAAATCAGTCTTCTTTTCTACAGTGCCAAAAAGAAGAAAGATGACTTCCAAAAAGAGATATAGATCTCAATTAGGTCACAATTTTGTAGTGCATACCTACATTTTGCAGTGATATTATATTATGCCAATTCACTGACATGATCTCTGCCCCAGCAGGAGGTTGGTTCCTGATTCAATGAAAAGGAAAAGAGAGTTTTAACATTCATTTTAATGTGAACATTTATTCATTTTTAGTAGCTGCACTGTTACACTAGCTTCACTTAATTATGGGAGTAGAAGCAGGTTTAGAATTCCCTGGAGGAGCTTGCTCTTTTTTTCTTTTTAGACTTACTCTCCTCATCTTCTCAACTGCTCTTCCTTTAGTCTTTTCATTTTCCTTGGGAATGCTTATTCTTACCCCTAGAAATGAGCACATCTTGGCAAGGATTTAAGTACTAAAAATGGTGTAAACTTAGGGTTCTTTTCTTTTCCCTCATCTTTTCCTCTTTTCCTCTGTGGATTGATAGTTAAATGCAGCAGGTTTTCCACTGTATGGTGAGTGAAGTGCATGAACCCAAAGGTTATGCCTGCCTGTGCCTTAGGGATACAGCTTAGAGATGTAGTGTATGAAAGATGCATCAAGGTAAAGTCACAAGATAACTGCAGTAACATTTTGTATTCCTGCTGCTTACATCCATGCTTGATTCTTGGAACCATCTTAACTTCTGTGAATTCAAAAACCAGCATAAGATTGAAACATAGTATGGTTCAGTAATAAAAGATCACATTGTTATACCTGTAGGTTTCTACTGTATGAAGCCTGTGTACATTGCATTTTCTGTTCTGCCTTTTTTTGAGTGTCTACAAAAATTGATGTTGGCCTGAAACTAAGTGAAGGTTTCAGTCTCTGAATGATTTTTGAGCACATTTTATCTCACACATCAAGTATTTTAAAACTTTGAGTGGCAAAGAGGAGCACATATTAATTTTAGACAGCTTTTACACTTTACTTTTGTGCTTTTACATATCTAATTGAATTCTGAAGTACCCCTTCTACTTTCAGCCTGAAAAGGGTAGCCCAGAATGCACCGACACAGTTTTTTGATCCTTTCAGAAAAAAACCCAAAAACCTGAAGAAACCTTATGAAACTTTAAAAACAAGTGTCTGTGGACAAAGAGTGCTTCATTTCTACATGTCTTTTTAAATAGACACTGTTACAGGCAGACCAAAAGCCTCAAAAACTCTGTTGTAACCTGATATCTATCCCAAGGTGTGTCTTCACACCAAGAGAAGCAACACTGGTATGCACAAAGGCATTGCGGAGGCTGGAGTCTTCATCTATGTAAATATCTTGCACCCCTTTAATTATCCCCATATCCAAGAGAAAGCTGCATTTATGGGGAAGCAAAAGGCCTTGTACCTGCAAGGGAAAAAAAAGTTCCTTTATTAATAATAACTACACCTAAATTGCAATTGTGTAACTATTTTATGAAGAAATCACCTCCTGATCAAAATTGTTATGTAACAAGCTCAAAATCTGAGTAGATTAAGAGCACATAATAGCGGATTTTTTTATATGGTCATCCAGGGAAAAATGTAATTTCAGTTGTGCCTTAAAGAAAAAAAAATTGCTCAATTTTTTGGCTTTTATACACATTTCTGACCCCTTCAAATTAGGTCAGTTTTTAAACAAAAGTATAATTTAAATGTGAAGTATCAGTGTTTCATTTCAGAAATATTTACTGTTTCCTTGTTGCAGTCCTCCAGAATGACACATTCTGCAAGTTTCTGGAAGCTGTCCCAAATTCACAAATGTTTTCAGATTCTGCAAAAATGAGGTTTCGATTTGTAATATTTAACTGGTGGGGGTGGAGGGTACACCTACACCTTATTTAAGTGTTCATGAGGCTTGAGGTTTTTGTCCCTTAATTTATAGCAATCCACTCAGAAAGGATCAAGTAATCCAAATCAGCCTATCCTCTAACAGAAATACAGAAGTCCTCTTTTCAACTTACATGAAATATATCAGTTTAAAGAATATGTTACATGAGGTGTACAGTAGCTGAAAAACCTGACATTCTTCTAAAGTCATCCTTTATCAGACACGATCCAAGAGGAATAGAGGCTTGACTAGTAGAACACCCTCTTGTGTGACTTTAGGAATGAGAGTAACCCACTTAAAAGAAAACTCACTCTAAGTGAAATGTAGATGTAAATACCTTGAGAAACACAGGCTGTAAAACATATTTCTCCTGCCCACAAACTCACACCTGCTAATGCCTCATAAAATTAGTTGCATCCTTAATACTATCCTTCAAAAGCAAGTTTTAAGGTCTAATTATATATTTAATTATTTATGTTTTGTCAGTTCCTTTACATCCAAGCACATTCAACAGTGTGTCATATGGGAATAATTCTTCAACAGTGATTTTATTATAGTTTCTATATAATGTCACTTTGGTATATCCACCCTGTTCCTACCCCTGAGCATATGGTATCTCTTTTTAAAATACATCTGAATTAGAGAAAAGTACCAACATTAAATATGAATCTCTTTGTTTTTGATGCTTGCCAGTCATAGGGTTGTTTGCAAATGTTTTAATATCAATTTCACTTCTGTACCACAAGTTAACATCTGTCCTGCAGCAGCTGATCAGTTTTATTTAGTGATTTATTTATGTATCTATATTTTGGTGTGAATACATAGTAGTCACTCTTGGGCTTTAGTGTGCAGAAGAGACGGAGCAGAATGAAATGCAGTCAGTCACGCTTTGCACTTGAAAGGAACAACGCCATTATTTCTTTGTTTTCTGCTGTAATCCTAGGTATAAAGGGCAGAATGGCAAAAATAAATTGGGGTCTTTGTTGCAATTCTTCCTCTCTCAGCCAGAGCAATGCTTTCTCTCATGTACATAGTTTATCAAATGTTTACTGATCTTTTTGCACCAGCTGCTATGCTGTTTCACTTTTTAATTCAGCTAAGCTTTCTAAACAGTTTGATGAGCATGAAAAACCATGCCAACCTGACAAATCCTGTTCTTCAGATTTTTCTCCTGAAGTTACTCGATTGTGAAACACCATGATGGTGGCCATATTCACTTTTGTGGCAATGGGAGCTGTTAGCCCTCTTATCACTGAATCATGGAATCACAGAATCATGGACTCATAGAATCATAGAAAGGTTCGGGTTGTAAAAAATCTTACAGATCATCTAGTTCCAATCCCCCTGCCATGGGCCGAGACACCTAGAATGACAAATCTGAGAAAAGCCATTACCTCATGGCTTTGCGGGGCATGGAACTTCATGGAGTTTTTTTCTCATAGTTTCTTTATTTATTACCTGTTTATGATAATATGATAACAAAAAACTTGTTACTATTTGCAGTTCTGTTGTCTAAATGATTTCATGTGGTTCAGGAAGGGCAGCATCCAGTTCATGAACTGCATTTCCAGAGAAGATAACGTTCCACTATAGACTACTGCCTGGAGTGGGCTGGATATTTTACTTACTCATTTCAAACTGCAAATATTATTTTATGTTATTTCTAGAGATTCTTTATTCTTAATCAGTTATGTTCTTCTCTGCTGGCAATCAATTAAATGAAACTCACAGTAAGTAAAATGGGAAATACAGAGTAGTAGCAGATAGTCCTGGTCATCCTGAATCCCTGGTACCCCAAATCTGACTCTTTTAAACATATCAGGAATTAATGGTTTGTCATGAGTTGTATAATGGTGCAATGCCTTTTTTAGCATGGGGTTTAAATAAACTGCATAAATACTTGTGGTTATATCAGTAACAGATTCTAACAGATCTTGTTGGAGAGAGGCGGTGTTCAGGCGTAAATGCCAACAGCCCCCAAAACCATGTAGACAATTCAATTCAATGAGAAACCAAGGACATTTTCCCCAGGACAGAAATGTTTCACATTTTGATAGCACAAGATGTATAGCCAATTGTTATCAAATTTCCAAGGATTCTTGGCTGGCTGATCTAAGGACTGATTAAAAGACTAATTCTAAACCCTGACAGCCATTTTTAGCTGTGTTGTTTGTTGGTTGTATCACTTCCATTTTCCATCAGGTACCTCCATCAAGGTCGTAAGTTCTCAGAAAGGCAAATTAATAAAAAAAGCTTCTCCAAAGTCAGACTGACTTGATTGATAATATTCTTATTAATAATCTCAGAAATGACATTCATAGAATCATAGAACTCTGGCTTGGAATGGACATCAAGGATCATATGGTTCAATCTTTTCTGGCAAAAGCATGGTGTGGAAAAGATGGCCCAGCTGAATCTTAAAGGTGTCCAGTATTGGGGAGTCACTGGCAGGATTCCAGTGGCAGATTATTCTCTTTCTGAAAAAATTTCATCCTGTGTCTAATCAGAATGTCCACAGGAGTAACTTGTACCCATAAGGAACCCATGAGGGAAGAAAATAACTCAAGTGAGGCACTAATAAATAACTTCATTTGTAAGGATGTGAGCCCTGCATGAGAACTGGGGTGTTAGAACTCTCGCCAAAAAGGTGATTTTGGTGCTCTGTTCAGTCAATAAGCAGAAGACATTGTACCCTCCATTGTATGTGTGGAGAATAGGATAAATTATGTACTGCACAACTCCTTTCCAGAAGGAAAAGTGCTATAGTCCTTAATTTTGGTGTATTATGAGCAGAGCTCTATGCCATTAAATATTTATATGTCCCTGACCAGTAATACATAAGTACATCTTTTAAAATTTAAGGTCTCAGAGGTAGAAGACAGAGAGTAATTTATGGTTTTCTAGTTATAAGCTACCAGAGGAACAATTCTTGTGTTCTACACAAAATACAAGTCTAGTGGCAACCAAGCATCATTCTCGTATCTTCTCTATCTCTCATCTTTCTACCTGTGTATGAATGTATTTATATAAATAGGTGTGTTAGATGCAGCTTTTCTTACAAGTAACCTGAGTCTGCAAATACTTATGCATATGATTTATTTTATGTCTGGTATGACCAAAACAGTGTCTCTGGCACATGTAGAATTCAGCCTATGTGTTAATCTTAGCAGTACAGAAACACTGATCTGACTTGATTACAGTGAGTTGGGAAATTACACCAAAATCTCCTGTTATAATCAGAAAATGTAGGTGAATTCAAATCAGATTTTCTCACAAGGGAGTTTACACCATTTTCAAAAAAGCTGGAATTTCTGGTGAGAGTGAGAATCTCCAAGACTAAAAGTTATCTGAAATATGTAACCCCTATTTACCAAATAATGTTTATTATATGAAACATATTCAGTAGACAGAGAAGGCAGTGTGGGCCCTGATAAAGAAAGAAGTCACTAAATTACTGATGCAGGGATATGTATTTGAGACTCAAATGCAGACTCTAACTCAGGCAAGAGAGGAACCTCAGCCTGGGAGATGAAAAAATGTTTTACATGAGGTGGTGGAAAGCTTTTAGATATAGCTGTAGACCACTCACAACTGTTAAATGCAGACAGGTTGGAAAATGTCTGCTAAATTACATTCATGAAACAGAAATATTGTTTCTTATTCAGCTATTATGACTTTGTCTATAGCTCCTGCTCCATTTTGCAGAGAATATTTTTATATCCTTTATTGTCATAACAGCAGGGAGAGGTATTTTTTTTCAATTACTGTGAAAGTCACTGAAAGTACAGTTTTAAAGTGACCAAAATTGTTCATGTCAATGAATGTAATTTGGCAAATAATTACAGCTGAAAAAATATGGAAGCAGTGTAAAAAGATCTGAAATGTTTAATTTTAAAATCACCGACTGCTTATTTTGACATATTTTAATGAATCATTTTGGGTTTCTTCTTTCAAACAACATTTTTTTATTGGCAAGTGGTCTATATTTTTTAAAGACAAAATAATTAGAGGCACATAATCTGGGAACAAAATGCAGGATTACAATGAAAAATACACAGAATAAGTCCATTTCTAATTCAATGTAGAAGATTTTTCTATATTTTATTGCAATTATTGAACTAAATAGAATAATAATTTGCTCTGCTGTATTAGTAATAATTGTAGGCATCAATAACCCAGTGTATGGCTGTCAGTTTAGACCCAATTTCATTTTGCAAGAAAAAAACTACCTCATAAGTGTTTGACAATGCAATTAATTTGTTTTTCAATGCTCACAGGTGGCACGATGGCCTAAAGGTATCTAGACCATGTGTGAATGCATGACCAGCAAAACTAGGTCCTCAGAGCTGAAGTATGTTAGAGCAAGGAATGAGGTCAGGATTGCAAATAGGCCAGGCTTAATTCAAACTGTCCTTTGAAAGATGTACAGGGTATGACCAGGCAGCTTTGCAGAAAAAACCTGCAATGGTAAGAAACTCATCCAGAGCCCACAGAGTTCATTGAAAAACTGTCTTAAGGCTATCCTGCATAAAGAGGTACCAGGGGAGGCGTAGGCTTGCTGTATTTCCTGAATTCATGGAGATCTGCTGAAGAAGCAGAATGGAATAGCTACACAAGCAGAAAGCTCATGGCACTCAGAAGTGAGTATCTAGAAGATGTGTTTGGAGCATACCAGACCGCAACTTTAGAGAATTGGCATGGAAGTGGAACACGCAGGGCTCATAAAATGGGCAGAAAAGAGTTAGGATACATGGCACAATTCCAGGGTGCACAAGTGTTAACTATTAAAAAAGCTGTGGTGATGCAAAGACAAAAAGGATTTGGACCATGTTCTTTCACTTATTTTTTTCTGAACTAATGTAAAGCTGATCCAGTAAAACCCCACCAAGTATCTGTCAGCTCCTGGTTGGAGTACAGAAATCCTCAGCATAAAATTCTCCTCATGAAATGATGGGGTTCAGGCCTTTGGACAGAAAACCTCTGATCCACCAGTCAGTTAAGAGCCACCACAGAACAAAATTTAAACATTTTCTCCTACATTGCAGCAACACTGTAATGATTTTGTAACTGCTTATGTAAGTACCCCTCTAAATTAAAATAACTCTATATCCCCTTAGCTTACCCCTAGTGAATTAAAGTTTGCATGTACCAACTTTTTCACATTTGTGTGAAAGAACAACAGAGGGGAAACAGAAGGGATTAGTCTTAATACCTTAGGGCTAAATAAATATTTACTATCTTTGATTCTGCCGTGATTTCATGGCTAATGTTAAGTACAAGGTGACTGCAGGATTGCTGAAAATGTACAAACAACATTAATCTGCTGGGTTTCCCCTCATTTTGAAATGCATCAAAGATTCCAATTTCATGGCATGTTTTGATTTTATATATATCCCGTCCCAGGTGAAATAGCCATTTTTTGTCACCTGTAACACTTTCATTTCTCATATATGCTTCTAAAATGCAAGGCTCTGTTTCCCCCTTTAGATATGCCTTTATGCTAAACTATGGCAGAGATTTACTGCAGCAGCAGCTACTTTTTGACTCAATCAGGCAGCCACCTATTTTCTACAAAATACTCCCTGTGTTAGGATTCCAGACTACCCATAGATCCCTCCAAACAGGAATGTGAACATTCAAAATCAGCTCTCCTCCTAACACAAAGAACATTGTTGCTCTCTATGTAAAATTCAGCTGAAAGTTAATTAGATTCATTCAGTATAGACAACTAATGATATTGATGTACCCATGTAGGTTCAAATGTGTAACTTTCTGATGTTTTATATGAGTAAAAATTCATGGGACTAGTTAACAAAATAGAATGTTTCCTACATTGTTTGCCTCCATGCAGAGTAACTATAATTCACAGAATTTGCAGGTGTAGGCGAAGATGACAAATTCATGTGTTGTAAAGTGTAGCACCTTCAGCTGACTAGCTTCAAACATTTGCAAAAGAGAAGTTCATGCCTCTCTCCTTATTTCGGCTCCAGACCATTCCCAAAGTCAGTTAAAGGCCTTAAACTTAACCCTCAGGGTAATTAATGGATGGAACCCCAGCAACACAACAGATCCCGTTTCAGCCTCTGAATGGCTGAGACAGATTTTTCTTCCTGGAGAAAAACACAGCACAGAGCTAGGGAAACTGCTCTTGCCCACCCTGGACTGCATCTCTGTAGCACATCCAGTTGCCACTAGGAAACCCTGTAAAGGTGCTTGGCGGTGCAGCCACAGTTTATGGCTAATTACCTGTTCAGATGGTTATGGCAACCTCCCTTGAAGGTATATTACATGGATTTGTGGAAGCGTTGTAACAGTTGACAGCTTGTTAAAAGGTTTAGTAATTTCACAAGGAGTGTCCCCCTTCTCCCATCATAACACTCCAGAATAAAAATTTCACAGCAGGATAGGAAAAACTCAGCTAAGGTTATTAAACTGTCACATGGATTATACATAAAGACTGAAGCTAAGGATGAACCTGTGGATAGCTAGAGGAAGTGTCTTTTACAAGGTGTTCTTCAACTTGAAAAACATAGAGGGATCAATCTGATGAAAAATGTGTTTATTATTTCCATTCTGGATTTTCTTCAAAGACAGTGTAGAGGAAAAGGCATCTTTGTGGTGCACTGCATCTCATCCTAAATGGACAATCAAATTAAAGTAGATGAACATACCTTTGAAAGTGCTTGCTTCTAAGTTTGGGCAATTAGAAAAGCAGAACTAACTAGCTCAGGTGCAGGCATTGGTGTTATAGACATGTAAAATAGGGAAAGGGAAGTCTTAAGAATATATTAGGCTGAGATTCATCACAATTTTTGCAAGTCATTTATGTATGAAGTTTGCATCTGGACAAACTTTATGTGACTGGAGACAACCTCAGTGTCCTCTGCACAGGCATGAAAAGGAAATTGAGAAGTGTGTGAAAGTGAAAATGGGCTATATTTTTCAAGGCAAAGGGAAGAGATGATGCACTCTTTCTGACTACGGCCCTCTCTGGTCACTGCTACTGTGTGCATAGCCTGCTGTGCTGTAATGCCAGTTGCTGGCACCATGCTGTAACCAACCCAGACTCAGAACAGCTGCAGAAGGGAAGGTGCAGGATTTCTTGCCATCTGTGTCCCAGTACTGAATCTTGGAGCAGCTCTGTAGTGGAGTACCAGCTTCACTAATTGCCAGAAGTGACTCTTGTTTTCTCACATGCACAAGAAATACAGTAGCTCTACTTTTTGGAAATTCTGAATTTCCTTACTTATTTCTGCTTATCTGAAGTTGTTATATTCCTGTCAGTTTTTGTTTTTTTTTTTTAATTTTTACTGTCCCATATGAACATAAACACTATCAGCATACAGGGAAGCTATTGAGAGCAACAATTTCATGGAATACACAAGAAGTAAGGAACAGCCTCTGTTGAAACCTTGGAGACTCTAATACCATCAGTCTTCCATACTGAGGTTTTGTCTGACTTGAATCACAATCATAACTGTGCATATGCAGCTCTTGTATATGCATCTTTTAATGTGACACACGTACAGGGGTGTCAGGCTCTGAAGGACACAGAGGCTCGTTTGGATGTTGGTAAAAGGTTTTGTGCTGTTACTCTTCTCTCAACATGTATGAGGACATAAATGTACACGTGTATGTGAGTTCATGTCTAAAAGCACTCTTTTCTGAGATTGACCCTTGACTAATTATAAAAAAATAGTGCTACAAAACTATTTTCCACTCTAAGACTTTTCCCTTCAGAGGCATCCATCTCAAATGTGAAATCTGGATGGTGTTTTCTCTGTTTTCTGGCACCCCATAAGATAAGTAATTTGCAGAACATACCCTTACATTTTTAATTCACATGACAAAGCCGTTAGTTCCACTGAAGGATATAGTTTGGGAGAGCTTAACATTTTGGAGACCTATGCACACAGACATGCAATCAAAGTAATTTTTTACTGACCTTAGTGCCATACACTAAGACTTCAGTCATGACACTGAGTAGCTTCTGAACCTAAGCATGTAACACTTGTCAGGTTATTATGAAAATTTCTTACCCATATTGAACAATAGATTCAATATCAACTGACTCCTTTGGTTGTTGTAACATCTCTTCTGTACTTTTCAGAGGGAATATTTTCATCATTTTACCACAAATAAGATTAACATTAAGACAGCCAGTGATATGTCTTGATATTTTGATAGAGTGCAGATACTTTCTGTTGAAGAAAAAAAAAAACTATACCAAAAACAGTAACAGGAAGCAAAATTTAAAAATCTTACCAAACTACAATCAGACATGGTGATGTTTCACATGTGCTCACAAGACTTCAAACTTATGACATCAACTCAGCCAAGTGAAAGCATGGGTGTTCGGCAGGGATACCATGGCTGAGATATTTTAAAGGAGTAAAAATAAAACCCCAATAGAAAATTTGAGAGGACTTAATGGAAACATATTCAAAAATATGGTTTGACCAGAATATTGAAATTTGTGAGTGTAACTAATTCCTTAGGCACTTTTATGATCATTAATGACCACGAGCTTGAGTCCTTTGGATAAGCTTGTCTGGAAAATATGGCAAGTTAAGCAGAGATGATCTCCTGTTGCCATGATAGAATTATTTAAATACTGTCTCAGAATGATGTCTTGGTTGAACATCTTATTCTTACTTAAATATGCTCTAACATATTCTATCCTGTTACTATTTATGGTCACTGCTTACTCAGAAACCTAAAAGATAGGCCAATAAAAATTATAGAGAATCGTGGTATATAAAAAGATGCCGGAGTCACTCCAGAGTTCAAGCCAAATCAGTATCTTGACAAGTTGCATTAAAATGTTATGTTCATCACCCCAGATGCTTATTTTCATTATTTTCATTTGGATCATTACTTCTCATGTATAGCAGGTAAAACTCATTATTGTCTAAGTGATATTCACTTTAAATAAAAACATTTTTTAAAAATGTTTCTTACTGTTCAGGCTAATGATGGCACAGAACTGCAATCTTCCACACAGGGATGCTAAGTGAAAATAGGTAAGTGCTCTAGTCGTAAATATTATGGTGAATACCTCTGTAAAAATGATGAGTCTAATTTGTGTTTCTCAGGATGAAAAAATGTGTCGCAAAATTTAAAAAATGACCTGTTCGAAAAATGAAATACAGTGCCTAGTCCTGCCTAATGCTCATATGTATTAGAGAAAGAAGTGCACTTCAAGAATGCAATTTATGTTTCTTTTTTGCAATTCTTATGCAAAAAAGCAGCCATTAGACTTTCAGTGTTAGACTTACTCTTGATATTTATCAGACCTCTGAAAACATATTGATATAACTCTGCATCCACATCAGTACTAAACATGATCTCTACCTTGGATATATTAAATTCTATCCAGACTGTAATTTACACTGCCATCACTATCAGTTATACCACAGGCATGTCCAGGACTTCAGAATAAGTGTAGAAAATGTAAGTGCCCACTCAAGCACTCTATATAAAAACATTCTATTGTAATATTGGCAATATTTCCTGCATCATGGAAGCATGAGACATCCTTTGAAATTCTCCTAGGAGACATAAATTTGGTAGCAAATCAAAACATCAAAATCTAGGATGTGAGCCCCATAACAGACCATGTTTTTGAAGCAGTCCTATAGCTTTTTATAGTCATAGAAAAGCCAGTGCTCTCCACCCTTTCTGATTATCATTTGAATGATATTCGTTGCAGAATTGGTATCTAAAGAAAGGTAACCTCTCAGGTAAATTATCTGCTAAACAAAAGTTACTTACATTCACCATTCAGTGTGACTGGATTTTCTTGATGGAACCTCCTTTATCACCTTTCTGTGGGAAACAGGATTAAAGGGAGGACAAAGAGGCCCAATATAAGAAAAAGTATAAGAGTATAAGAAAATCTTCTCTTTACGTATTTCTGTACTAGAAGTCAGGGGGAGGGAGTCTGAACATGGTGTACATAATCACATTTATTTATGCAAATAATGATGTAACTTGAGATTTCTCTTTCACCTCGTAATATCTGTATAATTCTCACATTTTCAGTATCTATGCCATTGTAATACCATGCTGGTCTCTGAGTCACTTCATTACATCTTACTGAAAAACACGACTGACCCATGTTTGCATTCCCATGACTGAAATAGCTTTGGAATCTGCATCCAGGCTTCTGATTGTCTTTGCTTGCTTTTGTCTTCTCAGACTCTTAGTAAAGGAGATTTTTGTAAACTGCTCGTGCTTTCTTCTGTGCAACATTGTGCCAGTATCACTTGAAAATTACAGACAACTTTGGTGAATGCATATGTACAGACTGCTAGGAATTTCTGTCCTTTGTATTCTGCTGCAATATGAGCCTGTACAAGTTTTTCTGACATGTGAACTGTGCAAAATCTTTTCTGAGCTTTTTTTAAACTCTGGTTTTATCCATGGGAATGCACGGCATTTTATTACTTCAAATCTGAAGATCTTTATTGTAATGAGGACAGAAAAGCAGAAACCAAAAGCTTAGTGAAAGAATTTTAGTTAAAACAACTAGCTAGCCAGCTAGAACTCTGATCACCTTGACTTACAGCAATTTTGAATATAAAACATATAAGAAAACACTTTTGTTCATACAATACAAACACTAAAATAATAAAAGCATATTTTCAGATACACATTGAATTCATCTGTGTTTTCCTGATATCATATTTGTTAATTCCAGCAAACTTCATCTATTTATTTGAGGTGATTTAATAAGTGATGAATATAACTTCTTTATAGCTGGACAATTGCAGACATGTAGAAAGTAAAATAGTGACAATTCAAATGACTTATTTTGTGACTATGTTGTTGATAGTGAGGTTGAGATAAGAATCACTTCCAATGGGTTTGTATTTTAAGTGAATGCATCCCATCATATGGTGCTGGAAATTAGAAACAAGATGCTGATGTCAGGCTCTGTGAAATAGCACATAACATTGTACACACAGACTAATGCACTATTCTGGAGGTGATTGCTGCAGAAGGAAGGAATGGAATTATTCCCCAAGAACTGTATCAGGAATATTTTATCCAATCAATTCCTGTGACAATTATCAATTATTCTTGCCTTTTTTTTTTTCTTTCAACAATTTATTTTTATTAGCTAACCCCAGAGTAAAATCTTACTAATCTTCCAGGGAAGGTGTTGGACATTCTAATCTTCTAATGAACATTTACATACATGTAGAAAGACACAGCTGTCTGAATACCTATGGTTAAAACTTGGTTGTTTTGACACAAAACAATCATACAATTTTGAATAGGGAGTGGTTTTGGCTACATGTGATTTACATGAGCTGCTTTAACATTAAAACAAGATATCTGATTCTGTGAGCTGCAGATTATATCATTGCTGATACCTTTCAGTCGACATTGCTGTTGCAAGTAAAAATCCTGTAAAGCTAGGATAAAAGCTTTGAAGATAAGAAAGATTACCATGGGAATATCATTATTTGGAGAGACAGAAGTAAATGCACTCCCATAAAAACCTTTAATAATTGCTTTACATAAATGCACATCAAAAGGGAAAGTACCAGGATCAGTAGGTGCTCAGGTTGGGGTTTTTTGGTGGGGTTTTTTTGTGTGTTGTTTTTTTTTTTAATTTGTTTGTAGTTGAATCAGGCTTATATACCAATTTAGTTACTTCCGTTTAGATTCTCATTTAGTATCAAGCATGGCAGTTTTGCTATTATAAGTGATACTACATTGCAATATATGGAAAATGCCTTCTCCCCTCCCTTTCTCTCATCTGCCATCTCTTCTCCCTCCATCCCTCATTCCTCTTCCCTCCCTTAACATTCTGTTCCTTTTTGCTTCCCTTCCTTTCCTTGCTCTCCCTTTTCCTCTCTCTCTCATCTCCTCAGACCATTTTCTGTATGACTTTAGAAATGTGTTAGTTATGAAATGAGTATCAAGAGTTATAGACTTTATAGGATATTGTAACTCTCAAATATGAAGAAGCTAACTTCATACTAATAAATTATATCTCCAGTAGAAGAATGAAGATTGAATTTGAGTTTTCTTTCAGCCTAGCTGAGAGTTGAAAAATTCAGTATATTTTCATTAAAGCAGCCTAATCAAAGTCCAGATCATGCTCTCAATTCTTTCTTTTCTCAGAGCAGATGAAATAACAGGTGTGCTAGAACTGCTATCTTCCCTTTTGACTACACAAGTCAGACATTCCAACTTACAGCTGAAAGTTCAGTTCCCCACAGCTACCCAGAAGGAAGGCAGGCAAATATCTGAGTGGTCATCCTCTGCTTTGGCTGATGAAATTCTTTGCAAGTGAGACATTCTAATACAGACAATTGTTTATCATCAAGAGCAGAAAAACTATTCCCCATCTTTTCCCTCCCATCCAGGACAACTAGGTGTGACAAGAACTGTGTGACTTAATTTGTGAGTTATAAATAGGGAAAGCAAGCTTGTTCTTTAGTTATAATTGTGGTGCAGCTTGGTAACAGGGTGCCTGTGTGCACACCAAATCATTAATTTCTTGAGGGGTTCAGGAATATCCCAGCTGTCTCCTCATGGATGAGATAATGAACAAGCTTGAGACCAAACTGAAACTAAATGATTAACTGGATCTTCATAATGCAGTAGATGACTGTTTGTTATCAGAGCCTACCCAGTGGGAACTGTAGACTGATCTAGAAATTGCCCCTGATAAAATTAATTTCTATGCCTAAATGTGTTTATTGACATCCTGGCTGGAGTGTACCAACATGTCCCTTTTGCTGAAGTGATTGGATTGTACATAGATAAAACATTTGTAAATAGAGAATAGAAACCATTCCTCCAGAAATGGCCATTGTAGAACATCTTATGTCTGTAGCTATGATATTTAAGGTATGTTTTCTATGTGAGGTGTTGGAGTAGCAACGATTTATGCATGTGTTGTGCCGGTCATGTAGGGCCCTGGCCTGCTGGATTATAAGAACTGAGCAAAACTGTGGCTTTAGGGGTCTGTCCTTATCCAGGGGAAGATGGCACTGCAAGGACCCTTGCAACAGATATCCACATTGCTGCTGGCCAGTGGCTGATTGTAGTGCTCGGTAGATTTGATTGCCCATGCAAGCCCAACCTTATGCCAAAATCCCAATAAATATTTTTTTTTTTTTTAGCAAGCAAAGCTCTGCTTGTGCATTAGCCAGTAACTGACTAAAGAAGAAAAAAGCTGATTTCCTGAAGTCCTCAGGCTGGTGAAGAATAATGAACCTGAAATAAGAATGGCTTCCAGCCACATGGAACAAAGTGAGCAGTCTTAGGTCAGAGTTCTTCTGCTGCTTCCCTGCTGACTTAGCTGGCTCCCTTCTCCCTTCCCTCTCATTGCTACTTGCTGTTTCCAGAGGCTTCTGTGTTTCAATAAACTCATCCTGCAGCTTCTCCAACTTGCCCACTGATGTGACTTTGGAACCAACTCTGAGACTTGATTTGATTATGCAGGATCCACTGGCTTGTACACTTAAAGTTTGACTGTGGTCTTCAGGGCAGCCAGGACGAGGGAAGAGACTGAGAAATCTTGACTCCATGTTTCAGAAGGCTGGTTTATTATATTAAGATATATATTATATTAAAAAAAACCACACTAAGACTATACTACAAGAGCAGAGAGAAAGATGCATCAGAAGGCGAGACAGGAATAGAAAGGAATGAATAACAAAGGCTTGTGACTCCTAGAGAGTCTCAACCAGCTGCCTCCTTGATTGGTCATTAAGTAGAAACATCCAACATCAACCAATCAAGAAAGCACCTGTTGCATTCCACCACAGCATATAGTAATTTGTTTACATTTGTTCCTGAGGCCCTCTCGGCTTCTCAGGAGAAGAAAATCCCGACAAAAGGATTTTCATAAAAATGTCATGGTGACATTTGACCACTAAGAAACTTCCCCAACTTAATGTTTTCATAGCCACTTTGATCTCCATACACTTGGAAAACCTTTACTTGAAGAGATAGGTTGTCCAATGTATGTCTATTTGTAATGAGATCAATTTTCAATCCTCAATCTGAAAACACAAACATGGTATTTAATGCATCACAAGGCAGATTTTGGTGTTTTTTTGGTTTGTTTTTTTTGTTTTTTTTTTTTTTTTTTTTTTTTAATTTAAATTTTAAAAAAAAGGAAAAAGAAGGGAAGGCAAAGTGGTGAATGCAGGAGTGGTCAGAAGGCATAGGCCCTGTCAAAAAACTTTCATCTTTCAGCAGTCAGCATGCACAAGCTGAAAGTCCAGAGCCTCTCCCAGGAACTTTACCACTGCCAGGCATTCCTAATAGAGCAGTGTGTGATTTTTCACTGCTGAGAGCAGTGTAGATTCCCCTGTAGATGATGATTACAGGTTATGTATAACTGCATTTATCAAGTACTTGAGGTTGTGGTGAAGTGCTACAAACTACTATTTCAAGGTCATACTTTCTTTTCAGAGCAATCTCTGAAATCGCAAAAATACCAAATAGTCAAAATCAATAACAGGAATTGTTCTTTCCAGAGACTGCTGCTTCACAGAACTTAACTGTTTGGTGTCTCTTTTTTTATTTGTTGTTTAGATCATAAAACTGTGGTATCCTACAGTGCTGTAAAGACAATTGAAATTGAGAAGATGAATACAATAACCAAGCTGAATCCTGAGAAATGTCAATTGTGTGAATGTCTCAAGTACTACCTCTACAACAGCAAATACCTGTAAGCTGTTGAGTGTCCCAGACTTCAGCACACTGGGTCACTACTGAGGAGATGAGCAGAGGGAAAGCTAGGAGGTTTGCTTTCTGCTCTGCTGGAAACTATGGGCGTGCTAATGTTGAAGACTAGGAGTTCTGGCACTTGGGAGTTCTGGCACTTGTTTTAGGAAGAAGTAGAGCAGTCATGAAGAACTCTGGACCTAAGTCACAGGAGGGATTCAGAGGGGAGCCAGAAAGATGTGAAGTCAAAGCAATAGTGTTTCCTCTCCACCAGCTTTGGACACTGACATCATCTGTACTGGGGGCATTATAAAGCAGTTGCCATGATCTTCCAGAAATTATTTAAATGAAAAAAAAAATTCTATGAATAAAATAGAAACAGAGTTTAAAAAAATCATCTGGAGGAAAAGTCCCAGAGGGCCTGGTTTCCACCTGTGCTTATTGTATGTCTTTACAGTGTAAAAGGTCCTCAATGTGCACTGGTTCAGTGTGCACCGTGCAGAAATCACGGCTCGCGTGTGTTGTTTGAGAGCTGATCTTTCAGTCTTCTCTGGCCAGTTTAATAAACAGTGAAGTGCAGAGTGCTTGGCATCAAAAGTAGCACCATCTGTTCTCAAAGCATGGATCCTTGTGTCGGGGAAGGGAGCTGCTGTTGTTTTTCATGAGAAGGTAGATAGTTGCCTCACTGGGGGTGAGGCTGACCTGGAGTTCTCAGACTATTATTTACAGTAACAATTTTATCATTCTCCACGCTGTTCCTTTTCTGATAAGCCCCAGAAGTTATTTACAATTCGAATCATTCCAAGGTTGCTGGCGATTATAGTAAGAGAAGAGATTGTGAGGCAGCGCAGTTTGCGTGGCGGCGCAGCAGCAAGATATTTCTCCAGGTTACTGCCCTGTGGGGCTACATTCATTAAAGCAAAGGCTGGAACAAAACTCCTACAGGGCAGAGGGTCATGGGCTGATTTCAACTGTGGTGTAAATCAAGTAGCTGGCATTCTTGGTGGGCATTTGCTCTTGTTCCACCTGAAAAAGAAAAATCCTTTCCTGCCACTGGAAGCAGGCTGGCCAACTCCAATAATCTTGAATAGAGATACAGGCTTAAAAGGTAGTTCAATTTCAACAAATGTAATGAAAATAAGGGGTCACGGGGTGAACAAGACCCTTTTTGCACTTTTTAAAATGGTAAATGCTGCCATTTAAGATCCAATCTTAATACGGACATGAAAATGCACACATAAAGGGCGTAATAAATGTCTGACCATGGCAGAAATTTTATTTTGGTCTCAGAATGAAAACACCAAAGACAGTGAAGCATGAGATGACACTTCACAGGAGATGAAGCCTCATCAGTCTGGTGCTTGTGGAACATCCTGTGCAATGGACCTTTCACCGGGGACTTTCTTCTACCACTGGGAGTGTCATCTCATTTACAAATCTCGTGGGTAAATAACCATGAATAAATGGAAAGATTGTAAGACAGCCAAATGTTATAGCAACAGAGTAATAACTAATGCCAGAATTTATGAGTTCTCAGGTGTTGTTTTTTTTAAAAAAACTAGTAGCCAAGTTAACAAGCCTGGGTGCTTCAGTCAGTATCTGCATGGCATAAGTGAGTGGGACTTGTTTTGCCACCTGGGTTATCAGAGGGGCTGCACATACTATTTTTTAAAGTGTTCATAAACATAGGAATTGCTATGGTATCAATTGCACTAGAAGATTACCAAGAGCCTTCTACACTGAAGTTTTTAGCAAATTAATTAAAATATCTGAATCCTCATGAGTCCAAAAATTCTTTATTGCTTAAAACCATAATCTTCTTGTTGTAAATAAGGGGTCCAGTCACACAAAATAATCCAAAGCCTATTGCAATGCCTAATCCATTGAAAAGACTGGTTTTGGTTCAAAGTTGGCTAAGATGTTTATAGCAGGTAGGGACAATAGCAGGATTTGAAAGTGGTCAGCTGTTTGAAAGATCCTCTGATAGAAATCTGTGAGGGAGAGCAGCAGGTCACTGTCTAGGGAGGACTTTGTGAAAAGAAAGTTGTTCACATTTGTGCATTTAAAAATAAGCATCTCTGGAATTAGGTTTTTTGAGGCCTCTGTCAGAAACTGCAACTCCAATTTGCACCTCTATTTACATACATTTAAATACAAATAAAATTGCAAATTGATAAGCCAAGATAAGCACAGATACGCCAAGGAAGGGTGGACAACTGTCATTAATATTCATTTATCTATGTTGCCAAATCACTTTTAAAATAAGGGTGGGAAGTCAAACAGAGATGTTTAATTGGGTAAATAACCACTGCTTCCTCATGCTGCTGAAAGGAAATTCAAAGGATTTCCAGACATTAATCTTTTCATTAATCCAAAGGAAATCCTTGGATGATGAGAAACAGTTACAAAGTGGACCTCAGGGACTGTGTTAAGTAAACTGTGGGGCTAATCCAGGGATTTGAACGTGGGTATCATGTCCTGACTATCTATTCAACTGGTGCTTAAATTCATCTTGCAGCTTATTACACTGAAGGATATTCAGTGTGGCTTTTAATGCATTTGTGCAGATAGTGTGTCTATCAAAAACCTCTATCAGCTATTTACAGGACAGTTATAGCTGCACTTCAGACTGCTTTGTTCTCTCCTGGTGCCCTTCATTTTCTCCAGCTGCTTTCACAAAGAGATGTTCAAATGCTGATATGTAGAAGGAACATGTTAACCTGGACCTTTAAAAGATGGCAGAAGATATGTCCAGATGCAGAATCACCAGTGTAATCTGCAGTGTGAATGCTGCCAGCTTTTCATTGATGAAAAGTATCATGCTCAACAAGGCACTCCTGCAGCTTCATAACTTCCCTGAGCTCATTTACAGCATTGCTAGAGGCCTGTAAGTTGTGCATCTTCTCCTAATTTGACAAAAGAATAACTGTGTGTTCAATGCTCCATGTCTAGCACAGACCAATTTTTTTTTTTGATCCCTCAGTTTACCTATTGTTGACTTTAGGTAGCTGAGTGTTCCTCAGTGATTTTCAGATAGATCGATATTAAAAAGTGTTGAGCTGGACACTACTTTCAGATAAACCTTAGAGATTCCTTTAAAAAAAACCTTCATTTTTTTTTTAAACTGAGAGCTTGTTCTAATGATGGGAAAAACTCATGAGTCAGCAAGGAGCGATCTAATGTTTCTAATCTAATCTAATGTTTCTCATGAATGGCTGTATCCTAGGTTTCTAACAACCCAAAGTTTAATGAGGTAGAATAAATAAATTACAGTTGTTTCAGGTAAACTAAATTATACTACTTCTATCTTTTTAATACTTTCACTTAATTTGTTAATAATTCCATATTGTAAAAGACTTTTGCCTTTTGATTAGAGGAGAAGCATACAGGAACTTTCATTCTTCACAGAACAGTGTAAATGAAATTCAGGTAAAAAATAACCATTAAATTTCTTTCCTGAGCTGTTTGTTCCTTGCCTGTGTACAGACAAACATAAGAATATTTAAGGGAATACATTAGGAAAAAAAGCAAAATATGCAATTCTTGGATTTGTCATGTATTGTGTTCCCAGAAACACAGAGTCCAAACAGGTAGCAACATTTGACCTATGGCTTTGTTTCGCCCCTTTCCCTTCTATCCATTCCCCATCCCCACCTCTGGTCTGTCTGTGCTGGGCACACAGAGTAGAGGCACTGAGGGAGTCATGGTGACTTTTTCAGGGCAGAAGGCGCTGTGCATTCTACAGGCAAGTCCCTCTCTGTGCTGCTGACACAATTCAACAGACTTCACATGAGAAGAGGGAAATGAGAGAATCTGTGTGAGAAGCAGATTGGGCTGGAGATGGAGCCCTGCACTAGGGAACACTGGTCCAAGGCTTGCCATCTCCACCCAGCATTGCTCAGGAACCGGTACTGGTCCCCCTGCCCAAGTCCAGCTCATGGGGTCGAACCAGGCTGTGATAGTGACTCATTTCTCTTGCCATAGATGCACTCTGGGATTTTAACAAGCTGAAGTTTTAAGGTGACTCAGTGGAGATGAGAGAAAATCCACCTGTTTGAAGGGACAACATGCAAATACTGATGAAGTAGTGTAACACATAAAATAATCACCTAAATCAGCCCAGATAGTTGAACAAGAAACAAAATTTGTTGTATATATGGTGTTTTTCTCCAAAGCTTAGCTCTGAGCTGTTAAGGCTCTCAGAGAGAGCCCAGCAGTATATTTTGTGAACCAGACTTTTTGTCTTAGCTGACTATGGCCAGGCTCCTAAATCCATATTTTGGCAGCTAGCTAGGAACTGACAGAGCACCAATAAGCCCGACTGAAGTCATCGCTTTTGAAAACCAGGCTTCCTTCCTTTCTGTGCTGAAAATTGACTTAAATGCCTTCATTTAACAACCTAAAATTGAAAATACTGTCTAAATATTTTACATTAACCATAAATTAGCTAGAACTGTCAGTTCAATGAAATAAATTATAGTAATTCCCTGCCCTGACCAAAGTTGCTTTTTCTCTTAAGATCTGATTTAAAAAGATCTAATTCCTTGTTTGGCATGTGCCCCCTGAGCAGTTAATGTGTTTTCAGAGCCCAGGCTCATTCTTCTGCTCCTTTCACAGCCACATTGAAGCTGTTCCTTAAAGGAATCAGCTGGACCTTATGCACTCAGTGGCAAAGAGAGGCAAATAGAATAGAGCAATTTTCTTTTTAATCCTCCTGTCTTGTCATCAGTGTTGCAGCTTTTTCAGATCTTCAATTGTCTCATTTCCGTGGAAGGCATACCACAATCATAAACCACTTTCTTTCTTTCTTTACTCCATTAAAAAAACTTCATCCTAGCTGTTAATTTTCTCTCTCTTCAAACCATATTAACTTTAACATGCATTGATGCCTCCTCAAACCTTTATTTCTCTTATCATCTCCTTTGTGTTATACCCCAGAAATGTGAACTTCTACATCTTGCTGTAATTCTATTACATTTTCTTCTTAACACATGTGATCCTAATCCAGTGCCCTTATTTTTGGAACTTTCTAACTTTCCCATGCAACTCATTTAGAAGTCATTAACCATTTTCTGACTCAATTTTATTTCCCTCTTTATATCTTCCTTTCCCTAATAAGAGAAAAGCATGAGCAATGAAGAAAAAAACCCCAAATTTAAAACATTTTCATAAAAAAAGCCAGTCATTTATTTTGTAGTAGGTCTTAATGTGATGTGGTTAGCAGAAAAATACCTGGTTTAAGTACAACATTTGTGAAAGTGAAGTGGCATGTTTGTTTTGCAGTTCTCTTTTTTTTAACGTTTTCTTCAGTCTGGAAGAAAAAAATCAAAAGCTACATGTCAAAATGAGTCAAAAAGCACCTTTTCCTTTACAGCCTTGTGCTGGAAATGAATGATAAATGCTAGTTCCTGCCTCCTGGAAGCAAGCCTTTAGCAGGCAGACAGCCATTTCAGAGAGCTGCACTCTTTGTAACAGAAGTAGCAAAACAGGGGAAGTTCTATGCAGATCAAAACAAAATACCAAAATCTCTACCTGCACAGCTTTATGTTAGTGATATTGTTGAGAACAGTCTGCACCACCTTTAGCTTGCAGGGTAATGTGCCTTTTCCACTCACTGCAGAAAACAATACAAAGAGTGAGGCATCAGTAACTGAGTGCAAACAGAGACACCCAGCAAAGCACCAGGAGGTGACTGACTGAAATATTCAGAAGTGCCCAAGGACTCTTTCAGCAAAGAAATATTGAACATGGTGACACATGAAGGCACTAAAAAGATGAAGCCAGTGCCTAACTTCTCTGTTTTCTCTTGGGACCTGAGGAGAGCAAACACCACTAGAATAAGTAGAAATATTTTAATAATAAGTAGAAATTCTTATCCTAAGAGTTGCAATAAATTAGGCCTCAGCACAGTGACTGCTAACAGAACATCTGCAAGGCAAAGAACTGCTGCAAAGTGTCCTGTCTGTGGGCATTTCCCTTACTGCTAATGTGTAATTATCCCTGTCCCCTGTGACACTCCCTGCCGGCTGTCACAGTCCCTGTGATGCCCTGACAGGGGACTGGTGCAGTGGGAGCTGCAGAGCCAGTTTGGCACAGGAGCTCCAACATCAGGGAGACAGGGAAAGAGCCTGGGAATGATCTTCTAAGTGAGCAGTGGGATGAAACTGAACCAAGCTTTCCCTCTCACATTCTTTTTTCCAGTCTTGTGGATTCACGTGGTTCATGTTGAAAAGCCCCTTGGTGCTTACTGGAGATGGTACTGTGCTGATGTGCCTGCATGCCAAATATGCTGAGATTTCCTGCTGTGGAAAAAATGAATGAAGGAGAGGACAAAAGAGCGCACAAGTGTATTCCTAATAAAAATATAAACACCACAAGTGTATGGCCTGATACATTAGGATCACATTGATTTGAAAAGTTCCTGCCAGCAGTAAGAATGAAGGAGAAGTCAGCCAAGTGTCATGTGCATATGCTTACAAACCATTTTTTAACTGCATCAGATGGCCTCAGGCTACTCTTGTAAGGATGATTATTTTTTTTTTAGTTCAAAATGTGCCCAAAATGTTTGGCAGAGGGGATCAGCTTAGCTTCACAACTTGCAACTTAACAACTGGCAACATCTTCAGCAATTTCTGGCATAGATAGGAGATCCTCAGACTTCTTGCATGTTGGGTCACTTTGATGCCTTAAGTTTTAGCTTTCATATTATCCAGATTCTGTACTACATTAGTGTGTAACTCTGAACTTCATATAAAGTTCTACACACAGTTCAGTTAGACAAAACAATCCTTTTCCAGCCAGAGAACCAAGGACACTGTTGCAGCTTCAGGCCCAAAAAGTATAAACAACAGCAAATTGTGGAGAGCAATCTGGGAGGATAGGACTTCAAACTCGAAGCTGTAATTGGACAATTAACCCTAATATGCAAATAGACCAAAACTTACAAAAGTGTGAAATCATGTGACCTGTTGTCCATTTTGGGTGTAGCCTTAGCCTAGTTTTTGTACTGCCCAAGGTGTATCCTTTGAAGGCCTTTTAATAAATACCTACTTTATTCCTTTAGCACTGTCTATCCCCTGTTCTAGGTAGCCTCTCAAGGCATCACCTCGGCCTGTGAAGACTTACAGGTCCTGCCCTGTCACAAGGCTGTTTAAGGGTCTAATTAATATGTTTTCACTCACACCCATTTTGATTTGGTGAGCTGAAACTTGTTAACTTCATAGCAAAAACTTATTGTATTGGCCTAAAGCTCAGCTTTTAAATCATTACCAAACCATTTACCTGGTTCATGCCATATGATTATTTCACTTTATAGCTTCTGAAGACTAAATTTGGGAAGATTCTGTAATGTCATGTTCAGTTTAAATGAGCCCTCTGGCTGATAGAAGCAATGCCATTTATTCCCAACCCAGGTGGTATTTCTGCAGAGTCAGCATTTATACATCTAATGTTCTGGGGTAAGGAAACCCACTCTGAAGCCTGTTGAGGAAATAGTCTTGGATTCAACAATGCTGTTGTCAATGTTCAGAATTTCAGATACAAAAGCAGTTGTGGGGAAGGGCAAGATGAAACTTTCAGATTTGGATTCAGTTCAAAATCTGCTTGAGATTGCAACTGATACAGAACTTTATTTGTAACTCCAGACTTGGATTTCGATTCATTTAAGGTGCATGGAAATATTTCTTTGTATAATGATCTCCATTTACCATTCTGAAAGATTTGTTTGCATTTGCCACCAATGTAATTCATGTTCCAAATTCTTCGTGATGACATACATTATCACTGACACACCCATACTTGGGTTCAAAGCTCAAGTATAAACCCCCTTCCCTTTCAGAAATGAGACATATCTTGCATGTGGGAGTATGGGTTTTCTGCACAATGTGTAGAAAATCCTGTCGTGGATGGTTTTGTTATTTTTTATCTAGGCATCTCAAGGAAGCCATCAGCTGTAAGCATATACATACTTTGCAATCCTAAGGAAGGAAAAGTGAGGAGTGCTATCTTTCTGATATCTTTGCAGAAGTCTCACCAATAGATCCATAGGAAACTGCATCAATTCCACTGGTTTAAGAGACGCTGATCATTTTGCATGTGTTTGGCCTTTGTTAGGCTGGATTTTAGGTCTCTCTTGAGCCTGATGAAAGAATTAGCAAGCTCAACAACTTACACAGCAAGTGTTAAGCAGCTAAGCATTATTTGCTGGGATAAGCAAGTTTTCCATATGGAAGTCTTTAGTACTCCATACACTTGCTAGAACTCATGAAACAGGATGTGCTTTTGGATACCAACAGCAAGTCTCTGGTAATGATAAGTAGGCATTGATTACTCTTAGCATACTGAGCATATCTACTACATTTTACAACATAAACATCAGAAAAATGAGAAATTAAGTAACACTAGATGAAACCTGACAATCCATTGCATTTTTACAACTTTTTTTCCTGAAATGCCTATTGCATTAGAGATTTGTAAGTGAAATACATAAAAGGCTGTTTTACAACCTTCTGTTTCTGACTCTGCTGTGTGATGTGCCTGTCCCCTTAGAACCTCTCCCTCCTCTGCTGAATTCCCAGGTTATCCAGTGCTACCACCCTCCTTCTAGGTTGTTTTTCTGTTGCCAGCCCAGTGGACATGTCATAAAATAGCAGGATATCTCCATTTAGGGTAGATTCACTCTGCTCAGCTATGAGCAGCCCATGTTGGCATGGCCCTCTAAGGCTATTCTGATGCAGGAGGGTTGAGATCAACCTCTGATGGGTCAGGTCACAAGGTACGCTCAAACTCACTTCAAGCAAGCTGAGACTATTCTCCACTCCCTGCTGTTATGTCTGTAGCACTTTGTAACTGCTTTGAAGAAGTTCTCAGCTCAGTATTTCAACCTTTTGAGCCCATTCTAGTAAGCACAGCTCATTTTTACTGTTGGCAATATTTACTATACTTTACATTAGAGGATGCTGATTATTAAGACATGTAGTAGCCAAAATAAAATGTGATTTAAAAAATAAAACATGCATGTGTAGGTAATGTGTGAATATTTGGAAGGCACAGTTCATAAATGGTTCTGGACTAGCACTGTGGATAATCCTACTGCAGAGAGCTGGAAACAGGTGCCTTGAAAACAGGACCTTATCTGATGGTGGTTTTGAACTGGTGAGTCAGTGGCT
Organism: Motacilla alba alba; assembly: GCF_015832195.1. Taxonomy (NCBI): domain Eukaryota; kingdom Metazoa; phylum Chordata; class Aves; order Passeriformes; family Motacillidae; genus Motacilla; species Motacilla alba. The sequence continues at coordinate 28,978,327 of NC_052016.1, read as the reverse complement.
GGTCTTACATCAAAGTGGATTAAGGAGGAACAAATCCAAGGTTGCTGATAGAATTGAGATGAGAAACAGTAATAAAAATTGACTAGATCAGAAAAGAATGGATATAAACCTCTGAACTGCTGAGCAACAAGCTGGGCATGCACACTGTGTAAGAATTAGCCAGAAGGTATAGAAACCCTGTTTTTCACACAGGGATTAAGATAAGCTAAAGCAGTTAAGGTAAGATCTCATAATAGTTGGTGTTTCTCTAAGAGAAAACAAGTATATGATGTTTTTTTGCAGCTAATAAGGGTTCTGAGCCCAACTAGTGTCCCTGTTATTACAGCACCCCAGAAAATGAACCCCACCTGTCCAGCCGGGTTTCTGTCATTGCTTTATTATTGAATAAAGAGCACCTTTGTTGTGGTGTGTTGTTTAGTTCTATGTATTGTTCAGGTTCACAGTACTACGTTCTGTATTCCCCTTGCCGTTTTGGTTCTGCCCTGGTTCTCCCTTCCCGCGCAGAGATGTGTCAATCCCCCTGTTACTATCCATTTTTGGTAATTCACTCTCTTAATCCCTCCCTGGCTCCCTGTCCATAACTCTGCAGCCTCTCCCCTCCTTCGGGAACCTTCTGTCCTTGCTGTCGAGCGATTGGATCGGGAGCCGGGGTCTCCCCGCCCGGCGGACCGCAGTCCCCGCGTCAGTCCCCCCCCCGTTTTACACCCCCCTGCTTCCCGATCGGTTCTCGTGCCGGCTCCGTCCCTGTTCTGCCCCCCCTCTAAACCCCCGTGCACCCATTGTCTCGACGCTTCGCCCGGTTGGACACCCTGGAATTAATGAAGTTCGGACCGTGCCCCCGGACGAAGTCGCTCTCTTTATTCTCCTGCCGCCGCTGCCGCTTGCAATTCCAGGCAGGCGCCCTCCGGATCCCGCCGCGTTTCTGGAGAGTGCCCCCCGGTGCTGGTTGTGTCGGAGCCCGCCGCCGGTCCCGCTTCCCCCACTCGGAGCGGAGAGACACAGCGCAGCGCACTTCCAGAACCACACTGCGTAGTGAGGTCTTAATTCAGTATGGACTCCAGGAAAATGACACCTGTCAAAGGACATAGTAAATGTTAAAGTGTATAATGTGAATTCTTGAAGATCTCCCACCTAAACTCACATCAGGCCTTAGGCTGCCAGACTTTGACATCACAGCCATCTCATCATGGGGCATATACAAACCTGTCGGAAAGCATGTGTTGCTGCACACTGCAAATGAATCACAGATTCTGGTCATTTGAGTGGGCTGAGTAAGGTTTGCTAGATCAATATATGGCCTCTGAACAAAGAAAAACATTTAATGAAAACCTGATATTTTCTTAATATATATTAGGAAGCACACCAATTTGCACTTATATAACTCTTTTCATGAACTCAAGAGCTCAGAGCTCATTAATAGTGAAAGGTGAGTTCTTCTTTACTTACATTTTAAAGAAAAAAATGAAGCACTTAGAAATGACTTGCACAGAGTTGAGTCATAACTCTGGTCAGTTTCTCGCTGTCGTCATATGTTGCTGCATCCTCTTCACTACCCGTTTAATAGTTTATTGTTTCGGTTTCTCTGCTGTTTGCATACAGAGGATTAGTTTACACCAGTTGTAGAATGATTTAGTATTTCATTATATGGATTTTTTCTGCAAGTTTTGAAATGTAAAAATAGTTTCTGTACTATTCATTGTAATTTACAAATAATTAGTAAAGGATGAACAAAGACCTTGGTAGCACAAATTTTCTTTTGACATCAGAACTGGCTTACATAGCTCTCACTTTGTTCTCTTCTAGAACTTTTTCGTGGTGCTCCATTTTTAAATCTGATTCACTGCACAAATAGTTGTTGATTCATGACAGAGAGAGTGGTATGGTGGGAGGGAGTGGGAATGGGCAGTGAGAACTGCCCTATCCAGCTTTGCTAGTCATAAAAAATACACGAATATTTCAGTGAATTAGCTGTGTCCTGGACATGTTGAATATAAATCAATATGTATTTTAAACGTGTAACCCAGATATTGCAAAGGTTCAATGAAGAAGATGCAAAGTCATTATCTTCAGGTCACTAGTTCAAATCACAAGTAAAAGATCTGAGGCCCATTTCTTTGCAGAAGAGAGCTAATAGCACTGATTTTTGCTCTTAGTTCTTTTATTAAAGAGGCTAGAGCAGAAGGAATGCTTTACCCGCTCTGCCCTAGAGGCAGGTCAAGGGGCTGAGCATACTGGCAGGTCTGCTGCTTGCTTTGTCCCTGTTGAATAATGAGAAAATTAATCCCTTGGGTAGTGAATGTGACACTCTCTGACACCACAAATTCAGGCAGATGGAGGGAAAGGATGCAAAGTGTCTATGGATTCATGCTGTGTAAATCAAAAGACACTCAGAAGTAATTTATATTGGACAAGGATAAAACTGATGCAACACAGAGTCACACCAGCTCCTAGCTGATCAATAAGAATATTCAGTAAAGCCATTGAAAATGTCCAGCTTTTAATTGACACATAAAATTTTATGAAACAGAGTCATCACATAAACAGTGACAGCATGTAAAAACTGCACCAAATATACCAACATGAGCTTAATCGTAATTCTCAATTACTGTATTTCATAAGAACCTGTTTACCAATTATATCCTTCATGAACTTACATTGAAATAAAGGCTATTAAATTGAAGTCAACACATGAAATTATTACTACAAACATTCATTATTTTATGAAGCATCTTACTGACATTCCTTAGCCTGCATAAAGAATTATGAATTCTTGTTACACTAGCACACCATGGCTTGGCTTTAGATTACAAGTTCATCACTGTATTCATAAGCTCTCAACAGTGTTTCTTTGCTTATGTGTAAAATGTGTACACATTTACCAGTCTTTCTAGAATCATAGCTAGATAGAAATGATTATATTAAAATGCCAGTACCTGGCACTCTTTCATGTGCAAAAATGAAGCTGTAGTTCTACTGAAAATGAATTACAGGACTGCATATAAACAAGGTATACTTTTTTTCATTGTGTTAACAAATGAAGTTAAAATCTGTGCATGTATAACTGTACTGTTACAGTTGACTCGCAAGTCAATCTATAGTCTTATATCAGAGTTTTAATCATGGGTTTGAAGTTTCAACCTGTGCCTACCTGAAGGATTCTCAGGCTGGTAATGCTAAGTTTTCCAAAGTTCTCATAGTCACTAGTAAAAAAAGTTACTCTAAATAGTCAAAAGTGGGAAGACGGAAAAAGTCTGAAAGATCACAAAGATTCACTCTGGCTCTGGGGAGACTTCAGAAAGAAAACAAAGAATAATGGAGGTTCTGCCAGCCATTAACATTTTCTTTCCGTGTTCTCCCAGAACAAAACTGTCTTCCTAGACCTTGTGAGTAATCCCACAAGCAGTTCTTATTTTATCCCTTTTAGTGAAAAATATCATGCTCTGTCAAATACTTCATCACTGGGTGGCAGATGATGGTGCTGATCACTGTATTAGGTGTTTTCCTGGTCTACCAGTTGCTTGATTATGGTTTACACTAAACAACATTACAATGAAGACTTCTTAGAAGAGTTGGGGGCTTTGAGTTGAAGTGTCTCTGCTGCAGCCATGCTGAAAACAGATGGATTGCTGGTGATGTACAGTAGCAAAATATTTTTCTCATCTTGTGTTTTGTGAGATACCATATGTGCTCACACAGATAATATAAGACAACACATTATTCCAGGATCCTGGAGACTTCTCTTATGTGAACTGATAAATCAGTCCTGATAAAAGCAAACAGTTCAAGTCCAAATGGAGATACTCAATTATGTAATATTTTCACTTGTCAGTGCATTCTGATAGACCCATTTATTATGTCAAAATCTTTTTAAAATGGACCTGAACATTGCTGACAGCATAAATTACATTAAAAATTCTTTTCTGATTTGAGTTACTTACTTGGTCTGTGTAAGTCTTGTGCATAGGAACTGGCTACATGGCCGAGCCCAGAGAGTGGTGGTGAGCGGTGCTGCATCCAGCTGGTGGCCAGTCACCAATGGTGTCCCTCAGGGGTCTGTGCTGGGGCCAGTTCTGTTTAATATTTTTATTGATGACATGGATGAGGGTTTAGAGTCTTTCATTAGTAAATTTGCAGATGACACTAAGCTGGAAGCATGTGTCGATCTGTTAGAGGGACAGAGGGCTTTGCAGAGGGACTTGGAACAGTTGGATGGATGGGCAGAATCTAATAGGATGAAGTTCAATAAGTCCAAGTGCCGAGTCCTGCACTTTGGCCACAATAACCCCCTGCAACGTTATAGGCTGGGGATGGTGTGGCTAGACAGTGCTCAGGTGGAAAGGGACCTGGGGGTGCTGGTTGACAGTCGGCTGAACATGAGCCAGCAGTGTGCCCAGGTGGCCAAGAAGGCCAATGGCATCCTGGCCAGTATCAGGAATAGTGTGGCCAGCAGGAGCAGGGAGGTCATTCTTCCCCTGTACTCGGCACTGGTGAGGCCACACCTTGAGTGCTGTGTCCAGTCCTGGGCCCCTCAGTTTAGGAGGAACGTTGAGCTGCTTGAGCGTGTCCAAAGGAGAGCAATGAGGCTGGTGAGGGGCTTGGAACACAAGCCATATGAAGAATGACTGAGGGAGCTGGGGTTGTTTAGCCTGGAGAAAAGGAGACTCAGAGGTGACCTTATCACTCTCTTCAACTTCCTGAAGGCTGGCTGTGGTGAGCTGGGGGTCAGTCTCTTTCTCTGGGCAACAACAGACAGAACAAGATGACACAGTCTCAAGCTGCGCCAAGGGAGATACAGGCTAGAATTCAGGAGGAAGTTTTTCACAGAAAGAGTAGTCAAATACTGGAATCATCTGCCCAGGGAGGTGGTGGAGTCACCATCCCTGGATGTTTTTAAAAAAAGACTGGATGTGGCACTTGGTGCCATGATCTAGTTGAGGTGTTAGAACATGGGTTGGACTCAATGATCTTAAAGGTCTCTTCCAGCCTAGAAATTCTGTGATTCTGTGATTTGGGGAGCTCTCTTCCTGCTACTTTGGGAAGGACATTTGTATAACATTTTAACTGTTAATCACATTGTTAATCCAGGACATTAAAACAATATGACTGGGTTCAGTAGTGAAATACGGACTTTCCACATCTCACTGCACGGGAAAACAAACTTACATGTACTTTGCATAAGGTCTGGGCAAGGTCCTTTCTACAAGCAAAATACAACATTGCCGTCCTCCCATTATTACAAAGGGAGCCAGAAAATTTGCTTTAAACAAATGTATTAAACCTTTCATTCTTCAAGAGTCTTCTAGTTTTGTTTGAATGAGGTATTCTCCCATTCTGCATTATTTTGTGATGAAAGAATCTTCTTTTCAATTTCTTCATTTTTTTCTTCAGTCCTGTCAATTAATGTAGTGTGCACTGGCCGAGAGTATTTCTCTCCCAGGAAAGGGCACGCTGCCTCTTACACCTCAGGTTCTCAGGTGACATTCTCCTCCAGTTGCGCATGTTTAACTCTAGCAAAATTAGAGGGACAGAACCTTCAACAGGTAAAGTATTTAACTTATGGACAGATATTTGGTATACTGGCTTTTGAGAGGTAGCTGTGTATCCACACTTGAAAATCACTGGTATAGTGCTACTGGCTTACCCTGTGAAAAACAGAATCCAATGTTGGTTGTTACACAATTCTCCCACTTAAATATATATATATATATAACCAAATTACATTACTAAAATATTGTCTTATAAAAATTTTAGATAAAATTCTATTTTCTTTATTAAAAATACCTTGAAAGTTTATTTCAGTTAACATGTAAGTCAGCATTTATAAGCAAAGAAAAAATTTAGGCTAACAGAATATGAGGTACTTCTTATACATTGACACCCCTGGAACTTGGGGCTGTGGTGGATAGCTGACACTCACAGATGAGTGACACATCTGAGGTATCTGACGGAGACAATATGAAATCACTGTTTTCTCTAGAAAACCAGATTAGCTAAAATGTAACTGACTGTGAGAAAATTCAGTGGTGCTATGTTTGCAAAATCATTTGTAATTGCTGCATTAATCAGGAATACAACCCATTTTTCTGACTTAGTAATTATACAGTCATGTAATAAATATAAACTGGAGGTGAATTAGTTGGCTCCATAGTCTGGGTTCTCAGATGTAAACATTTCGAAATTTTGTGATGAAAATATGCTCTCAGCCTGAGTTTGTTTGGAAGGTATGCTCTAATTTGGGGGAAATAAATCCTTCAAATAGACAGAAACATTACCAGAATCAGAAACATGTGCTGATTTTAGTCTCAACTTAAGCATGTGTTTGGGCATGTGTGTGTGTATATTTCAAAGACTGTCACAAGGACATTATAAGTAATTTCCTTTTAATATGCTTAAAATGTTTTCTTGTGCTCTGTAAATTTTACTATAAGAACCACAAAGCTTCTAGTGAGATAGCTGCTTGCTCAAACATAAAAGTTTATTTTAAACAAAGAAACAAGAATTTTCTTCCTCTGGAGTCAGAAAAGAAAAACAAGTGTTCTTACTTCATTCTGAAAATATTGCCTAATTCTCATTAGAAGTCAACTGACATGAGAATGAAAAAGTTTATACCAGCACGCCCTCTGCAAAACTGTGCCTGTATCACTGAAAATCAGACACAAAAAGAACAACTCTTTTTCAGTGAGAACAGGTGCAAAAATAATGTTTGGATGTAGCCAGGAGAAAAACACTGATGACTTCTTGTTCTTTTCCTTAAAAATAATCAATTTCTTAATTTCTCATTGCTAGAATTTTCAAAGCCTCAGTGTTAAAATTAAAGATCCAGTGCACAGATTTGTGATGGGATTACTTTATTTTTGGGAGAGTTTGCATGGTGATTGGCCTTGCAAAAAATGGCTGTTTCTTTTCCTCTCCAAAGGTTTTTCTTTCATTTTCTCTTTTTCTGGGGTGATGTGCAAGCCAAAGATTCTCATACCAACGTTGTAATGCAAAGAACGAAGTGAAATATTTCTATAAGAAAAAGAAGAAATAGTTATCTGTTAATTTTTACTGCTTCATGTAAGCAAATGCTAATTAAATGTAAACCCATGCAGTAGTTCTTTTGAGGTGAGGGAGTAGGTGCTTAATATGAGTCGCATGTGTAAACTTATCTGGTGCTCCTTGGAACTCACCTGCGATAATGGAAATAACTGCTCCATCCTTTCTTCTCCCTAAAGCCTTCATATTTTGAGCGTATGAGGTTTTTCTGTCTTTGACAGAGAATTATTTATTTTCATTTTATTGACAGTCATTTTAAAAGTGATGACATAATACCTCAAACTTCAGGATTTTTCATGAAATGACTGGAAATAAATATTGCAACAGTGTTCTTGATAAAATGCTACTTTTATTTGAAAATTGACTATCTTGCATGGTGTAATGGCTGACTGTTAACTGAAAATTTTAATTACAGATTTTTGCTTGAAAGTTACTCAAGTTTCAAGTGCCTCCTATAAGTAAAATGTACTAGAGATTTATGATAATATATAAATATCCAATAAGAGACATTGTTACTTGGTTGTTGATGAGAAGTGTGGGCAATGAGCAGATGTTCTTCAAATGACCAGGTTAAAAAATCCTAGAGAAAAAAGTTCTTAGTCATAGATTCCCTTCTGTGTTTTTTCCTAACACAAATTCTTTTAAATCGTCTAGTCTGTTCCACAATGCTCCACAGTGTCACACACATTACAGGTATGACGTCTACAAACTCAGGTATTTTTCAGTCTTTGTTTATTTTGGTAGCTGTAAATAACATAGTTCTCATCTTAAAGAGTGCTTTTGTCTGAAGCCTGAGAATTGAACACTTTGGAGTTCTTGCTAATGTGTGATATGAGACCTGATAATAAGTAAGCCCCAAAAGAGACAAAATCAAGAGGTACAGCTGTCAGGCAGGATATATCAATTTGCACTGCTCACCTGGAAGACTGTTGAAGCCGTATCTGTGTTAGGGCGTGCATCCTTCTGATTTCCTCCATGGATAACAGACAGCAGAATTGCAGGTATACTGACAACAACTAATAAGAAAACACCTGCAGAGAGGATTAGCTACAGCCTGCCAAACCCCTTCAATAAGGGTACCAGATGTTTCCAGCCTGCTTTAGTCTTAAGCAAGATGTCCCAAGAACAAAACAAAAATTTATGTCTATATAAAAAGGACAAGGAGCCCTGATAAACTTGTTTGAGTGGATGGAGAGAGGTTGATTGTTGGTGCCTGGAAGAAAGAGCTTGTTAAATAATTAGCTAACCAACCACTGCAATTCTGCTGAGTTGTACTCTGGCACAAATGGGTTGATACACTTTATAACAATCTTGTAGCCCACTACAAAATATATTTCACTCTTAATAAACAGCCCTTCCTGTTAGGCTCCCTTAAGTCTTCATTTCTTCTTTTTAAAGTAGGGTGAGAGGCTTGTTTGTCAGTGGTGGGAGCTGGACTATCAATACTGTATTTTTTTCACAAGATTGCAGACATAGCATAACTGTCAATGATATTTGATGCAAAAATAATTACATTGACATGGATGTTTTTAATGGGCATTTCAGTTCACATTGTTCATCTGGGGCATACATAATGTTGATAGCTAAGTTTGAATAAAGTGTAGTTAGCAGAAACAGCTGAATATTTATTAAGAGTTAGGAAGATGAAGCCAAAATGAATGAAAAAACAATACTGAGCCCATAGAATTGTTCATAGTGGCAATTTTAATGAAAATAACAAGCCTTAATAATGAGCCTTTGTCTGTTGTTTTAAGGAAACTTGAACTTCAACGTATAAGTTTACCTCTGTAAAGACAAACAAAGTTATATCATCAAGGGAAGCCTTATCATTTATTGGAGGTAGGGGAAGGGAAGGATGTGTTACAGAGTAAACCAGTTAGGATTAGACTCTGATTACATCCATTTAGCACTGGAAATACGAAGAGGACTCCTGTGATCTCACCGAAGTTTGCTGACTGATTAATAGATATGCACCTTTACCACTTTCAGTTTTTCCTTACTCTCTTTATGGGCAGAAGTTTTGATCCCATAAAGTAAAACTTGATGTTAATTTTCCTAGTAGCCCATAAAGATAAAATGTATACTTAACCTGTTTAGCGTCTTGCTGTTGAGTTGTCAAGACAGATTGCCAAGAGACCTGATTTGGTCAGAGCCAAATGGGGGTCAGCCTCAGAATGTCTGTGCATGTGAAAATACAAGCTCATACTGATGTAAGTACATGGCATATTGCATTTATCTCTGTCCATCCTAGGGATGTGATCAGCAAGCAATACAAATGAACTTCCATTAGTATGCCATAATAATCTTCCTAAATTTAATTATCTTGTATATCAGCAGTCAGGGATCTGTCCCACCAATATGGATGTTTGCATTTAAAATGAAAAAAAGTTTGCTCAGGCTCACCTATGCAATGGAGTGGAAAAAGACTAAATGTATTTCCCTTTTCTAGTTTGTCATATGAGATATATGCACATAGTTTTGAATGTAATTGACCATTGATGTGACTGTCTGAAATTCAAGACAAATTTCAAAATATAGCTTAACTCTAAGTTGGTTTATGAGTATCTACATTAACATAACAAAATTATTTTGAGATACTTTACCAGTGACCTAAAGTAGATCTCATTTTTCTCTACCAAAAAGCTAAATAATCTTCAGATTATGAAGTTTAGAATAATCTATGCAAATACACATATATTCTAAGATTATACTCATTGAGCAAAACCCCAGTTTAAGTTAATGCCTGTATTTATACCTCCTTGAAAAACCTCAAATGATCCCCCTAAAGAGCAGAACGGGGGACTGTGGTTATTGATAATTGGCTTTACCTGCTCTATGTAATTTCACTGTGAAATGCAGGTACCAGAGCCTGCTACCAGAGCAAGTCCCCAGGATCCTCAGTGAGTTTTAATCCTGACATGAGACATCTACTGATGCTGCATAAGATATGCCTTATTTTCCTGCAATCACATTTGATTTTGCTGTGTAGACCTAAATTCCATTTGGGTAGGAAAGACTGTGGCAGGGAAGAAAGTGACTCTTTCTTCCTCCCCAAGTGGAAACTTTTTTTCTTGGTTCGAGGACTGTGGCTTATTTGTTTGAAAGACATTGAAAGCACTTGGCTTCTTATCATGCTTCTCAAATATGAGAGAAAGTTATGACAAGGTAGAATGTAGAATCTATACAGCTTGAAGTAAAAGTTTTCTGACCTTTTGTTAATTATTAACACCATACATGTAGAATACATCTAGAATATATCTAGAAGAGAGCTGCTTGCCAGTGGCAAAAGAGCTTTAGAAGACAGTATTTGTGTTTGTCTGTGCAGAAAAGGTACCCTGAAGATGCTGATGGAACTGAGCCACGAGTCAAGTGATAGTCAGATATGGGGAGAGGGATTGTTGGCTCCGGTTGAGCTGTGTCTTTGGAGTGCAATGTACCTGTCACAGGCTGCTTGTGGCTAACAGCTTTATAACCTGAAATTGCCTGCTCTAGGACAAGCAGGGCAATACAGCCTTCTCTTGCTTTTTACATTTTACTCTTCCTAGGAAATCACCTGTAAGATGGATTAGCTGTATAAATAAAGGAATGTAATTATTTGCTATTTTCGGGGGAAAAAGAACAAATATAAACGAGCTTCAATAGATGACAAAAGCATGGTAATATGATGATACATTGCAAATACAAACACAATAAAATATTCTCGACAGATGAGGTTCTAAGGCAGTGAAAAAAGAAACTTCTCAGCTTGGTCTAAGTACTCCCTGCAAGCATTAAAATATCATGCTAGATATAAGTTGATTTTCTCTAGTCTAAGGCTTTCTAGGGTCAGAGAAGGTCTCTGTGATTAAAGAAATAGAATGATGGGTAAATTACATTAAAATTATGTAAAATTGTTGTTACTTACAACCCTGCTCATTCACTAATAGTTCAATGTCCACAGTGGTGGCTTCAGTGTGGAGAAACAACCGTAAACTTCCACTGTGAATAGAGAGGACAAAAAAAAATCCCCAGTCCTTCCTAGTGTTTGAGCTACTATAGCACTCCCACCAGTGAACTCAGTGATGGGAAAAGGAGAGGGTTCATCATATGTGAAGACAGTTGTTTGAAGCATTTGAGCTATAGTAAAAATAAGACAATCTTTTAAAGACAGCACAGCTATTAAACAGTAATGAAGAACTGTAAAGCAACTCTGCATAATCACCATTCAGCTAAATGTTGATTTCACAGATGGAAGAATAGATGAAATTCAGCCAAACGATTTTAAGGGCAAATGAATAGGCAATAATGTATTTAGGAAGCATTAGCCTCTCTTCATTCTCAGAGACAGTGACCTATTGTTCACAATTAATAAAGCCCTGAGGCACAAAGGGAACAGGGCAGGGATAGTGGCTGCCTAAGATCTGTTCAAATCCACACAATAAAACAAGAGTAGAAAACCATATGTGGCACTGCATCTTAACATGAAACAGAGATTCAAATTATTTTCATACATGCAGATTAAAATGCAAGCCCTGCTAAATTTTGACAAGTTACAACTCTTTCCTGCATGTGATGAAAGTCACTTTTGCTATAGGTTAAAGGATCGATGGTTAGGGAGCAGCTTGGCTTTCCTTTGCTCACAGGCCTCTTTAGGGCTGGCACAAAGCAGCACAAAAAGGAGTCACCAGCCCTCAAACAGCAGCTTGTCCTTGACAGCTAAAAACTCAGAAATAGTGCAGTATCATCTGCTGGTAGTAAAGCCAGTTAAAAACAAGGAATGCATTGTGTGGGCAAGTACCTAAGCCGGTGAAAACCAGAATGGGTGGCTTTAAGAGATAAGTATGTCTTTTAATTTTGATAACTGCCATATCAGCAACTTGGACAAAAGAAAAATATCCAACTGCAATCAAATATTACCTCTGTGAGGAAAAGGCAATGTTAATAAGTCCATTAGTTCATCTCCATAAATGAGCTTAGCAACATTTGTTACAACTTTTATTCTTTGGGAAGCCAAACACAAAATTTGATTGTTTGGAGATTTTTGCCCTCCAATATGTGTCAAAACATAGTTTGCACACTAAGGCTATTAGGATAGTTGTTTAAAACCTGCCTTTTATTGTGCTCTTTCCCTTGATGTTTTCTACTTGTCAGCATCATGTGATGTATTCTTCTTGGGCTTTTAATCCCATATTTGGATGGGGTTGTCCCCAATTTTGGGGCATGGCATCTAGCTGGTGACTTTGTGAAGTCATTGCATTCATATGGTATGTGATGTCTGTTTCCTGGGAGGGTTTGGTTCCACCCTTAGAGCCAAAGAGGATGCCATCTGCATTCACTTTGCACTGTAAGCCTGATGAACACGCATTAGAAAAGTTTGGACCCAACATCCGAGATGTCTAGGAAGCAACCTTGGAGCATGAGCAAAGAGCCAGAAATTAGTGGTCTGCATATACTACCTTAAAGTATTGTGTGACACTCAGTCTCTTTGCAGATGTGAAAAATCTCTACAGAGAAGCAAAGCAGCTTATGGGAAGGGGATGGTGTTCTGGGGTGACTTTCTCCCAAATTTGCCCTAAACTAGGACAAATGGTGATAGGGCACAGAAGATAACTTCTGAATTCCCAGCATAGCAGCAAAACATGCAAAAAAACGACTGTGTCATTGCAGCAATTGAACCTGACTTGCCTCTAGCAAAGATAAAATGTGGAAACACTCTCTGAGTTACTCTGACCTGAAATGTTGCAGAAAGGTCATGCGTGTATTCTAACTTGTTGTATAAACATGGCAAGTGGCAAGCCTGTAACTAAGAAAGCTGTGGTGTGCCTATCGTAGTGACTTAGTTGGATCATGGTAGAGCCATTACCTGTTGTGATGCACTATATAGGTATTTAGATGTTCTGCACTGGGTGTTACGTTACATGAACTGTTCCCCCTGTATCCCTCGGATAGGGTGGTCTGTCTCTTGTAGCGCCTCCCTTCGCCCCTCCTCACTGGTGTCCCATTGGCTGCGGCCTTCTGCCCCTGCCTCCCATTCCGCAGGTGTAAATGTCCCTTGGGTTTGGAATTCGGTCTCTTTTTTCACCTGGATGGTCTACGATGCGGATGTCCCTTTCCAGCTAATAAAACAGGACATCAGAACCTCGTGGAGAAAGAGCGCTTCTCGTCCTTTACTTTGTCCATGTAGTATCCGTGCGGGCTTAAATCCCAAACTAGCCAGGGGGATTTATAGCCCGAAACCCACGGTTCCTTCAATTACCTGAACTCCAGCAGGTTTTCAGAAGTCCTGAAGCACTGAAAGAATTTTGCTGGAACAGGGAGGAAGATCTTGGGGAAAATTTGTGCAATAATGAGTTAAACCCCCTGAATACTGCAGCTAATTAGCTCTATTTCACATGCAAAAACCAGATTACTGAAAGAAACACCCTGAGCTTGCATTGTTGTAGTGACAAATACAGTGCGTCATTATGTGGCTACCAAAGATGGAGCGATACTGAATGCCAAGATACTTAATGTATGGTTTGCTGGTTTTGAGTGATTTTGATCTTTAAAGAAATGGAGAAACAATGTTAGGTGGTGGAGGAGGAGGTATTGATACTTTGACTATTAGACAAAGAGATGTCATTATTGTAGGACTTAGAAATGGTGTGAAAGTATCAGCAGAATGGGCATGCACATGACCAAAAAAAAAATCTTTTTAGAGATAAAGCCTATGAAATGAACAAGACATGTTAGGCATATTGTGGTCTAGTTTGCACAACACTGTATTAGGAATAAGTAAAAGTATCAGCAAATATTTAGATTTTTTTGAAAATTCTGGGGTTGTGCATGAATGAACAGTAATATTGCTAATGAATGAGCAGTATTCAAATTCTGTTTTAGTCACACCTGAACTAAATGAAACTTGGATTTACCATGTTCATTATGGTTTTTTTTACTTGAAAACTTTTGAAACTCAATATTTCCAGTACACTTTGAGAGAATATTCCAATATGCCACAGTTTCACCACAAAATAAGTAACAGAAAAAATTAGTATTTCCCTTCCCTGAAGGACATGAAAAACCAGATTCTTTTTCCTGTATTGTTGCATCTCTAGAAGTCATAGATAAACCATATGGTTTGGCTTTTCTGTTACTAAATAAGACCTAAAAAATGACTGCTGCTGCTGCAGTGAGAGGAGAAAACTATATGCTTTTGCCCAACAAAATGTAATGAAAAATATGACATAATGCTGTAAAAGAGGTTAAACTGGAAGTTTAACATTCATTGCCCTCCCATACCATGGAGCTATGAAATTTAAATGTGACTGTTTGTGTAGGCAAATTATGGGAAAGGATAAGAATTGAGCTTTGTGCATGTGAGTAACATAAAAGCGAAACAAATTGACCATGTACTAAAGAGCAGGATTGAGGAGAAGGAAAACACTTTAAACTTGAGGATACAAAAGAGGAAGTTTTGTCAAAGTTAAATTGCCCAATTTTAACTCTTGAAAATTATGTACCTGGAGCACTTGAAAGCTGCTAACAGCACTAAAAGCTGTACAGGGGAAAAAAGTCGTCCTGGATTTTATGCCATTAGCAAACTAAAACAAAATCCTTCAGTATAAATATTGTTTCATATGAATAACAGCTTCTTTAACATGGCTCAGAGGGTGGTAAGAAATCTAAATGGAAAATTAATGAAGACTGACTGCTAATGGGAGCAGGTAGCTGATCATCTTTGGGAACATCAATATCTAGAAGCACTGAAATGGAAGAGATGACAGTGTTTAAATTGTGGATTCTCCCATGCAAGCACTAGCCCAGGCTTCTGGAAAAACAGGACGGCCAGGATCCAGAGGCAAAGAGAGCTCTCCACATTGCTTGTCTTCATGCTTTGAGCATAATGGGAACACCTTTGTGCGGCTCCAGTATCCTAACTGTAGTGGCAGTCTTCCACCTCACTTGCTAGCTGTTAGGGCAGAATCCCTGTGCTGTGGCATGGATCCAAGTTCCTCCCAACCTTTCCTCTCTGGCTTGGACAGCAGCCCAGCCTGGCAAGAAACCTGTTTAGAAAAGAACCAAAAGATAAGGAGTCAGGATGCCTACGGAATGATCTAGTATCATTCAGGTTTCCAGAATTTGCAAATTATTGTCATTCAATGCTCAGTATGAAAGCTGTGGGCTACAGCAAAAGAGAAAATTAGACACGTTCAAAGGTGATATGTTAAGGTAGCCACTCAAAACTAAAGATCTATGCTCTGCAAAGAGATATAGCCATTAATTTCAAATAGAATACTAAATTCATTGTTCTATGAAAATTTAAATCATTCTAGGGAGCTTGATGTAAAAAAGCAGTAATGGTCAGGTGTCAGAACACCAAACAATGCATATTCCACCATTGTTCTCTGGTTCATTTGAGTATGGTTGATCCTATTGCAAAGTTTAGCACAAGAAGACAAAATAGTACTGCCAGAAAGCAGGCTTGATCATGGCTTAGTAACAGAAAAGTTAATCAATCAAAGAAACTGAAAAACTAGCTGAACAGGTTTTCTAGGGCACATTGTAAACTGAGAAAAGTAACAATAAATAGTAGAGCTGTCCTGGGAGTGGGAAGGACAAAAAAACTGAAGATGAAAACCTCCAGTGTTTATCACACAAAGAGACTGCATGATTTGCAGTAAGATATTCCACTCAGAAACTATAATATTTGTGCATGAAGTGCATAGATGTACATGGCATGCCAGGCAGGGAGAAGGAACCTGGCAGAGAGCATCTGTAATGTTTTCCAAGAGTGGTGCCCAGGGTTACTAGGGAGGAAGACAAGATCAGCCAGAGTTAGAAGGAAGTTCCACCTGCAACCTGTGCCAGGAAGTGTGAGAAAGTGCACATTTTGCTGCTGTGTGGTCATCCGTGGCACAGAGGGCAGGCATGGCAGTCTCAATTCTGGTTGTGTGCAAGAGTGAACAAGACTTTATATACTTTGCAGAGATGTCAGCCTACTGTGACCTTCAGGTGAAGGAGTTACAGAACAGGTGGCAGCATGGCTAGATAAGGGTCACTTAGTTCCACCATATAGTGTTTGGAAATTCAGTGAAAATTGAAATGGGTCTACCAACAAGACTTCTTTTTTTGTTTCATGCTTTCTGTTGGATGCACATGGCTCCATGTTCACCGTTCATATAAAATGCTGAATATATAACTGTGATAGATTTATGGAAAACCCACTTCTATTGAATAGTTCAAACACACACACAGTATGTTTCCTGTCAAGAACAAGGAACTTGTTGCTCAAAGCAGGTTATTTCCATGAATCAGAGACTACAAACACACAGGTAGGGGAAACTGAAAAGGAGGTTACGAATCCCAGCATGACGCTCTAAAATGGTATCTGCATTTGTGGTAGCCTGATAAACTTGTGACAGATCTTCAGCAGGAGTCACCCATTTGATTTGTGTGCCACACTTCAGTAGTTAACTTGTTCACTTAACTGTTTTGCTTAACAAGTCTACATCATGTGGGTGAGGTCTATTTGTCTGAGACATATCTAGAACTGATCTTATAATGAGAACAAGTTGTACACAAAACTTGACCACAGTTAGTGGAAATAGTCAAGGTAACTCATGCTGCAGGTTGGGATTTAACAGGAAACTTAAAGGAAAAATGCTTGACAATAACCAAATATTTGATACCAGAAAAACAACTTGCATTAGACTTTTAAAAAAAATGAAGAATTCAAAACTGTACACTCACATATGCACTTACATAATTTGATTGACTGAGCATCACTTGCTTTGACAAGGTGTGAAATTCAATGGATTGACAGAATAAATAGTCTTTTAAAAGTAGCTTCATGATTTATACTGGTTTGTAAGGTAGTGCCTAACTAAAGACACAAAGAAGAAGGTGAATGGAAGATAGCCCGGCATTAACCTTCATATAGCCTTAGACTATGGAAGGCATTAATGTTTCAGGCAATAGGCCATGCAGTGACCCCAACAGGAATATAAACATGTTTGTCCTCTGGATACTTTTCTTAAAAGACTAAAACAATGATCCATATCAGAAGTTTTAAGTTGATTTATTGAGTTCCTATAAAGCCTCTAAACAGGGCACAAAAGAGTTTATTGGTCTGTTTCAAAATGAATTATTGGATGTTCTTTATTCTTCTTAGGAAACATGTAACCCTTACTTGGAAGGTTATTTTATTTTATAGCTTGTTGTTGAGTTGCATGGAGGGTTTTCTTTACAGGCGTCAGAGACCCTTTGCGAAGAACTTATTTTGTGAAGTCTTGTATGAATGGAATATAATACACAAAAGTTGTTTTGGAGAGAATTTCTACCATAAATTTGAGTGTTGTTATCAAAAGAAAAGTCTTAAATTCTTTCTAAAGAAACAGTAAAAATAAAAAAAACCCCAAATCTTACCAAATAACCCAGTGTCTTTTCAAGCTGGGTTAGAAGTTAAGTGCTGGAGCTGAATATTTGACAGGAAGTTTTTCCAGGCCACTTCTGTGCTGCAGTAGCAAAGGTGTGAGTATGGGTTATTGCAAGCACCGGGCAGTTGTCAGCGTGGAAGAAGACAAATCAAAGAAATCAAAATGATACAGAGCAGACAAATTTGGAAATTGAAGAAGTATTAAATAAGCAATCCTTATTAATGAGAAAAAATAAAGAATGTTAGAAATTTCAGAGAGAGTTAACTAATTGCGTCTAGCAAAGATCTGTCATGGGACCTTTAGTAAATATATATATTGAATAAGATAGGCAGAAGTACTAAGAGCACTAGTAATAAAATTCACTAAGACAAAGCTTGGGGGCATCTTTAATAGAAACTAGAAATGGAATATTTTGCAAAAAAAAAGTGATATAGTAAAAATGAAAAAAAAAATTCACAGCACAAAAGGCAAGGTCTTGTACTTGTGTGATAGGGGATAATGTAAGCTGGTAGTCTCAGTCTATTATGGCATAAAGAGAGAAAATCTTGGCTCTAAGAAAGGTTATTATAGACAATTCTAGAATTTGCCAAAGGTGTTCTTGGTAGAGAATGAAGCAATAATGATGCTATATATTGCAGTTAGGAGAATTCTTCAATCTCATTTTGAGAAACTTATGCACTGTTACTTCAAAAGGTTGCTCATTTACACAAGGATAGGGATGACAAGCATAATTCCCAGGAATTTTATTTTGTATACTGATGAAACCTTGCAGAAATAATGGGATTAGATGTCGCTAATGCACAGGTACATTTAAAAATATACCACAGGAGAGAATATAAATGAGAAGGGAGAATTGGATGTTTTCTGCACCGTGCCTATGATAGCATATGCTGAATTTGATGCCTGGAGGGTTTTTTTTTATGATGAACATGGTGTAGAACATATTTTTTCCCATCATTTGCAGAAAGCAGGTTGAAAATAATGGGAGCACAGAAGACATATTCATAATGGTAGATTGTGTAATAACCTGGGTGTCACTCTGATCAGTAAAGGTGCACTGGTACTGCTTATTCCTTATTTAATTGTAAAAGAAAGGGAAAAAACCCACCAAGCGTGGTTGGTATTAAAACATATTATTTGTAACAGAGGAAATTTTGAGGACTTTCGCCTTTGGCAATGTCATGCTTGTGCTCTGTTTTGAAGGCAGGGAGACACATCTAGCAAACTGAAACCTTCAGCTCCTTGCAACAGTCAACTTTGGCTTGTTTAGTTACAAGTACTAGAAAAGTACTCTGAAAACCAATGGGCGGGGACAGAGCACTCAAACAGCGGTGAAACAAAATTCTGCTTAGATTTTGTTTCAATTTGGTTTCAATTAGGCTGTGACTAGGGATAAACTTTACAGAATACATTGAAGCAGAGATACATTTTTCAGTCAGCTGTTTGTTCTTTAGCATCTATACGGCATGCTTCAAATAATAGGAGGTTTAAGTTTACTGACTGAAGTGTTCATTTGATAAAGTAAAATAGAAAATTAAATCACAGGCATCAGATAGCATTTACCTTTACCCATTAAGTGAGAATTAACACAAGCCTGTAAGATAAAAATAGTAGAACCCTGAACAGAACAAGAGTTTTATTTGTTGAGAGGAAATAATAACTAAAATTGAGTAGCCAGAGCAGATATATGTTGAGGTGTGTCATAACAGCTAGGATGAAAGTATGAAATAACAAGCAAACAATTGCTTTTGAGGAGGGTTGCTCTTTTGTAGATACTTGTAGCTGACTATTTAAATGTTGAGTGTCCTGCTGTATTGCCACCTCTCTGCTGAGCATTGCCGTACTGAAAATAAAGCAGGGCAAATTAGGAAAAAGGAATATAAGTTCCTGGATGGAAAGTGATGATTAGAAATACTCCTCCAGCAAATCTGTTATACTGATGTAGGTCTATGGTATAAGGTTCAATTGTTCTGATTTCCTTGTTCTTGCAGACCCCTGTGGTGGAAGGAGCTCTGGGAATGCAGCAGCTAAATGAACAGAAAGATGAAGGAGATAAATATCAGAGCAAGCATTGCTGGTGTGCTGAGAAACTGATTACATCTGGTGTCTGTAACCCAGAATGTAACCCAGAATGGTAAAACTCTCAACTAGAGAATGCCAAGTACTCATAAAATGTGATTTTGATACCGGATTATACAGGAGAGGAGCCCAAACCATCAAGGCACAGAAAAGGCATATGGCTGTGTCCACCTGAGACATGGAAACTGAGGAGCACCAATACCAGAAATGCAAGTACACAATGTTTGAGACACTTGAAAAGACAATAGAGGAAGTTACTTGAAATACATTTCAGTACAAATTAAAGACTTTGTAGTTATTTAAATTATTCTAAATTACTGAAAGATTAAGTAACATGCTTAAGAAGAGTACTTCTTTTGCACAAATATATTACTTTGCAAATTAAATTTGCCTAATCAAGCTTAACAATGTTAAAAAGTAACTATTTAAAAAGAAGGATGCTTGAAATGGAATGGTAAGAAGATTCTGTAGGGATCTCCAAGGTTGCACCCATCTGACTCACTGGCGTATGTTGATACTACTGCCTAGCACTTGCCACAGGAAGAATAAAATTTTTGCTCTTGGAATTTTTTTCTGCTACTGAAATGCATAAGAAAAATAAAAGTATCGAGTAATACTACAACACTTCTGCTCATGTTCAGTAGACTAGGCCTCCAACTCCAGCCTTCTCAAGGCAGGTATTACTCAATCCTCAGAACAAAACTCAGCTTGACACAGGAGGGCAGGACCAATACTGTGAAAATTAGTGGGAAATTCAGATAAAGACTAAACATACTTAGGATTTCTCTGCTGAAATGATCATGACTTAATACAGATATTATAGTTCTTCTTAAAGGCCTGAGAATTATTATGATCTTGATTTTGATGTTCGCTACTGCAAACACTTATGGCTGTGGGATGCTTGCTAAATGGCCTCAGGCATGGCTCTACTTCCCAAGAACATTTTGAGTGGAAGAGAGGTCTCTGCTTATTGATGAAATACAACTTGCCAGAAAGACAAGTAGTTTCTCAGATATTCTTTAGGACTTTTACCATAAATATATAATACAAACTGGAGAAGTTGGCAAAAGTGGTGTTACTTACTGCCTGCATGTTAAGAGTATGTCTCTGTTTCTCCCCTACCCTACTGTATGAAATCACTCTGAGGATCAACTTTGTAGTTCTGATAAAGCAGGCTGGTGAGGGGTAGGAACAGATCTGTTAGGAGCAGCCCACCACTCTTTATTTGTGTTCTGCCTATTCAGAGCAGGGAGGAGGAGGGATATCTTTGGATTTTGTCACAACAGAGGCTGCCTGAAGGTTTCCTGGCATAAGTGTTCAATTTCGTGATCAGATTTTTCAATTTGGTGATAAAAACAAAGATATGTTTCAGGGATCTGGTGAGCTGCTCCCCATGCCTTTCCAGGGATCCCTCTATGCTGTAAAGTCACAGGGGATGATGGAGAGACTGACACGAGCTGAAGACCCAAAGGAGACCTTGCTGACAGGTATATGAGTAGCACCTACCTGGTGAAGTAAGGCTAATGAGGCAAACTGGATTTTAGGAAGAGGACAGCTGGTCTTATAATTTGATGTAAGAAGGATATGTATATGAATACAGGGCAAATTTACAGGTAGTGACAGTAGCATAAATTAAATCCTTAACTCCCTAAAATGATAAAACTAGTAATTCCTGACTAGTGTTTTTCTTTCCTTGAGCATCAGATATTTTTCAGTTAAAGAAAAACCAAAACAACCAAACCCTGGCTCTAAATGACGTCCTTCTTCATCTTCATTCACTCCAACACAGTGTGAGGTGGTGAATATATATTTCAGGTTGGACTCTGCAGAAGAAATAAATATGTGGCCCATAAGGTAATAGCTGGAAAACCCTTCCTCACTGTCACACTAGTTTCAAGCTTCTGTTGAGTTGGTGGAGGTTACTTAAGCTCATACACTAAGCTTAGCAAAACCATGCTTGAACTAGGAAGGTTTATTAGCACAGAGCTGAAGGGAGGTGTGCCAGCAGAAATAGCTTCTGGCACTATAAGGTGAAGCCACTAAATCCATGAGTACAGTGAAGTTCATAAAACACATTACTTTTCAACACATCTGCTCCTCTGCTCCCAGGTTTTAGAAGAAAATTCTGCCTGACACTATGCTAGCAGACACCAGTAACCCTTTCTGTCCTCCTCATTCAGTAGGAATCCCAAGACTTTAATGAAGAATCAATGAAACAAAAAGATATGGGATCACACAACTGTCCAGAAAGATCTGAGAGGTGGAACCTGAATTCTAAAATATGGCCTTCCTGAATGAGTTTAAAGTATTTAGCTACATCAGATCAGACTCACAAATATGGTCTTGATACCTAAGCAGAGAACTTTAAGTGCTTTTAGCCATGCTGCTAACTACACAGCAAGCATGTTCACGGTTAATACCAATGGACAGTACTTTAGGTAGTACATATATGAGGTGCAAAACTTAGAAGTTTATATTTTAGCCAGCAAAAGTTAATAAATGAGCAGGTTATGTTTCTTATGAAGAAACAGTAGTGCTTACTTTTTGAGATTTTGCCCAAGTGACAAGTGAGTAGTTGAAGAGAAAATCAGAGTTATTAATTGGCTTTTATTTCAAAGCTCTTCTTGCCCCTTTCTAGAGAGACAGACCAAATTTTGATAGCCTCTGATTTGTTTGGAGTGGCCATTCCTTTAGGGTTTGCATTTTGTAGTGTTGGAAAAACAGAATGCTTACTGCCTGTCAATTTTATTTTAGTCTGTTTCATACATTTACACAAGCTTACAGTGATAAAACCTCATATTTTTTACTAGCAAAGAGAAAGGATTAGATTCTTGATTACACAGATTAGAAAATACTGTCCTTCTGTTACTGTTAGTAAAATCATCACCTGAGGCTCACCCTTGAGTCTGGTGAGCAAATGAATAATGTTCTGACCTTTTCCCTGATCACTGGCCTGATTGACACTGGTGTTTTTCCATGGCTATTTTCCTCTTATATAAAATTCATACAAAACTTTTGCCTGCATTGAATTTCAGTGATGTCACCAGGTTCTCTAGTGACTTCCTGTGATAAATCTTTAAAGGACCTGCTGCCTGTGGACAAAAGTCCTCTCCTCAACCCAGTCAGATCTTCAGATCTCAGCAACACTTTAACCCTTTTGGATAATTGTGCTGATTTAGCTCTTCAGAAGTCTTGCTTGCAAATGCCCTAGGTTATTTCTCTGGAGCCACTGCATCAAGGACAATCATGTTGACAGTAGTTGTGAATCAGTGGTAATCTCAAATGAAACTTGGAAGTAAAGCAAAATCTGCTAATGTGGCAATAAGTCAAATGAGCCAAGAGCTCTTTATTGGCAATTAAAAGCTTAAAAGCTTAAACTAGGCCTATAATCTGTCTTTTCATAGAAAGTGCTGCAGGTCATACAAAATGAAGCACTTGTTAAGCAAAGTGTTAATAGAATAGTTAATAGAAGTTAGACTTGAGAAGCTATGACTGCACTGCAGTTGTGGATGCTTGGCCACTTGTACCTTTAGCCTCAGCCCCCTTTCATGGTAGTTCTGAGCTTCTCTGGGCTTTCATAAAACTCCCTTTGACAATCTGGATATTGGACATGTCTGAAATAAACCCCACCTGTGTTCACTTTATGTCCATATTGCTGCATAAATAGGTAACTTTTTCTTAAATAAAGAAGTTTGAATTCTATGTTGTATACAAACAAAGTCAACTAGTTTGGATTTAGAAAAGCCTGAATAGCCTTTATATAAGAAATAGCCTTTATATAAGAAATATATATATAAGGCCTGAATATATATAAGGCCTGAATAGCCTTTATATAAGAAAGCCAAGGGCAAGATCAAGTTTTCTTGTGCTAGTAGTACAGACAGCACCAGCTGCCAGAAACCTTCTGTAGTAAAATGTGTTCATATAGAAGAGCAGAAGAAACCAACACAGAATTTCCTATTAATCTTGATTACTTAGGATTAGTACCCTGCAGTCTGTGGAAATATGAACTGCAGGTATACTAGACTTATTGGATAAAATGAGAATGCTTATAATAGACATTTTATTAACTTTCATTTTAAAATCTGTAATATTAAATGCACTAATAAAAGTGTTACAGTACTGGAAACAAGAAAATAATGTACCTGTGAAAAATCTGAAAAAGAATCTTCAGTTTGTGATATGTAACATAAAAAACTCCAGTTCAAGCAAGCAGGCACAGAATTGAAACTAAGGAAGTGTTGACAACAGCTCTGTGTATCTTTTTAAATGATAAAAGCAGGCTTGACTCAAATTTTTAATGAAAATATCCTTAAAATAATTTTCAGTTTATGCTTGTCAATATCCATGCTAGTTACAATTTTTGTTAACTTCAGTCTCTCCAGTCTCTCTCTGGTCTTCTCAATCTGCAACATTTGCAGTTGGCTAAAGAACAAAGGAGACAGAGTAACTTGTAGATGAAAAACCAGGGTATTGTCCCACAGTTCTTCATTCAAATATTTTAATTGCCTTAGTAGTGAAGTATCCCACCCATAAAATACTACCAGGTCTTTAAAAGAAATAGGCTAAATCTATATCCAAATTCATATATGCAGAAAAGGCCATTCACTGTATATACCTTTTAATGATGAATTGTTTTAAATATGAGATACATTACTGTCATTTATTTTGCTATAGTGGTGATGAAACTAAAAGCCACATGCTTTTAGTTTAAAATACTTTAAAGTATTTTTCTCTTTAACAATGCTGTGATAATCTGGCCCAGTCAGAATAAAAACAAAATATGTGCGTTCTCATCCATCTCTGAATAACAAATAAGGAGAACAAAGGAGCTAGTAATCTCTGTAGTATACAAATGAATCAAAGTGTATCTTGGATCAAAATAGTTTCTATGCCCTTCACTACTAATTTATAATTTCTTTGTTAAAAAGCCACAGTAATGAACAAAACCAATTGAAAGCACAGACAAGCAGAATATAGAGCTGTGGGGAAACACACTTGAACTTTTGACTTCTTTGATGCCTTTTGTTTGCTTATCCATATGTCAGAAGAGCATCCAGGATTTCTGAGCAGAGTCCTGGGATTTAGGCACACCTGACTGACTTTTGGTCTCTGTGGCCACATGCTTTGTGTACATGACAAGTCAGTATCTCAGTGTTCTATTTAGCACTCCATTCCACTGTGTGCAGTGGTCTTCAGAGGAGCAGTCAGCTAATTTGATATTGGCTATCTTCTTACACATTCCTGGCCCTGCTTGTGTGATGGTCCCCAGTGCACTGCAGCATACCTGCACTGATAATTCAGGCACAGCTATACCTGCTCTGTATTGGATTATTTTGCTCATATAATGGGTTCAGTGGTAGGGAATGCTAATAATATCCATTGAATGCAGGTGACTCATGGACTGGTAACCTCTGGAACTGAGAGCATGACCCAGCTATCCATTGGGGCTCTCTGGGATGTGCACATTTCTATGGAGAAAATGAAGCGTAGTCCCTTACTTTAGTCATTTACCATATCAGCAGGTGATTCTCATGTTAGTCTCACTTTTAGACTTTTCCTCTCCTTTTACTCCTGACATTTCAAAGATTGCAGCAGGACTTTTAGCAATGCTCTGAATACCAGCCAGCATCATAATGTGCTAGAGATCTGTAAATATGAGCGTAAGTTGGAAAACAACAAAACAGCAGCACAAGGGGATTCTTGCTCTTTTCTACAGAGGTTATTCTGCATATGCAGTTGCTGCACCAATGAGTTCCTGCAGTGCTTCAGTCCCTGAAGCCAGGAGAGAAGCCAGCTCTGTGTTGCAGTGCAGTGCAGCTACAGCAGCCTTGCTATGGCTGGATACTGTCAGGAGCCTGCTTATAGCCAGGATCCCTTCCCATCTGCTGCCTCCTTATGATGTATCCACCGCCTCTACCACCACCTTTAAGCCATAATAGCTTTTATTTGCAGTACTGCTCATTTCTAGCTCATCCTGAGCTGCATGAGAACTCTTTTCTTCTTCTAACACAATAGAAAACTCTCATTAAAAATGACAGCAACAGTGAGAGCCCTGAAAGACTTTAAAAGCAGATGACTTGACACTTACTGGCTACCCAGTGTGTTTTTTCCCATACATGCAGCAGCTCAGGAGACTGTGCTGCCAGAGAGGTGCAGTCCCTCCTTGATGGTTCCATTACTTTCCTCAAAGAAGCCTGTCATGTCCAGAACTCTTTCATATTAGGTTGCTTCTTTTTTTTTTTTTTAATTTTTTTTCCTTTAATTGTGCCTGCATTTATGAATTCAGGGAAGAAATTGAAAGAAAAGGGATGTAGTAAGTTGAAACTGCTTCTTTTCAACAATTTGAACAGTCTAATATCCTCAGGAGCTTTTGTACAGGTCTGCAAATCTAGAACATATTTGAGACACATTTGCGTCGTAAACTCTGCAACAAGCTGGTCTGCCTTGGCTTATTGATATTTCACTGCATTATTATTTTGAAACAAAAAACAAGGGAGCATTTCTGGGAATCACCTGATAGTGTATTGCATTCCTCCAGCTCCACATACCTTACTCTGTCTTTAATACACAGCACCTGCATGAGCAGTGGCACATCAAATAACCTGCCCGAGGCTGAGCAAGACTTTGAATAATATTTTCACACTCAATTTTCATTCTGTAATTGACAGACAATTAGGAATAGACAGATAAGTAAATATTTGGGCTCTTTGCTTTTAGTTGAAGTGGGAGAAACAATTCAGAATTTTCTGGTGAGATTCATTCTTGGCTTTGATACTTAGTAGTTTTTATTTAAGGAGCTAGCTAATTTATTAGTTCCCTAGTCCTATGGAGAGATTTAACAAGAATAATTTTATGAGCCTGTGTTAGTGACAGGTATAATCTCTTAATTTAATTTTCCAGCTAAAGATATTTCCCCTGCTGGGGCCCCATCAATCAGGTATCTGATCTTCAATATCAGCATTCGTTTGAAACAACATCACATGGGCTGCTTTCCTCCGAGTTGAAAATAACTAAGAGAGAAATAGGGCTAAGCAGTTATGTCAGCCATGACTCAGCTCTGTTGCCCAAATTAGAAGAGTGTCAGTTCCATTCAATAAACAACCAATTTGGCCAGTTTTCCTGAGCCCTCCCCACAGCTGAAAGCATGTGTAAGAGTAAAGGAGTGAGGAGATACAGCATCTTTGCTTTCTGAGGCAATATACATAACTTCAATCTGACAATCAGAACCTTGCTAGGGAAAGGCTGAACATTCCTCCCATGTCCAGTTACAAGGAATATTTTTCCATTAGAAAGGAAGTTTTAATTGGAATATCACATTAGAGAAATTTTATCCTAGAATTCCTAGTGGGTTTTGGTTTTTCTTAAATCTATACTAGTACATCCCCTGCAGTAGTCCATCTATATCACCATTGAGGAAAGATTTGCATGATCGTTCATGATAAATTTGACAGAGATAATGCACTACATTTCCAGGGTTTTCTTTCCACATGCAAAAAAACTGGACAAAAAGAAAATTACTCCAACAATTTAAAAACTATTCTATGCTCCTGTCAAAATCACTGAACCAACTTAATTTATACCTTATATTTCCCTATATTCATGTATACCTTAGATTTTCCCTATATTTTGCTCTCAACTTTTATAACATATTTTTTCTCAAAGGTAAAATTAATCCACATTTTCCATTCAAGAAAAATTTCAAATTGCATAGTTGTAAGCAATGCCCTTTTCAATGTTTGTGATGGCAGAACCAAACAGATTTGACCAAGATTTCCAAGATGCAAAAACAAAAAGTGCCTTATATTTCTAATTTTAATAGTTTGCAAATCAGGAACCTGATATTCAATTTTTACTGCTACTTTAGCTTGTCTTTTTCTTTAATACATAAACGCAGTCCCTTGAATTAAATTAAGACTTCTTTCCATCATGCTTTTCAGACACTTTTATCATATTCTGTTGCTTAGATACCGGAAACAAAAATACCTTGTCATAGTTAGGAAAATTTAGTAGATTCAACCAAGCATTTCTCTGCCTTCCCTGCATCTGCTACGAAATCAAGTTCTTTGCTACTTGTTCTGAACAAGCTGCATGCCTGCCTTTTTCACAGACTCAGAGTTACATTGCTCAGCATACACAGAAGGAACTTGAGGCCACTACTTTTCCATTGCAATTCTGAGTCATTTGGGGACATCATGCAAACATATTCATCCTCCTTGAAAAGATGGTGTTGAATCTTCACTCCTGTATTTTCTGATTTGGAAGACAGATGCCAAATGGAGGCACTGGAAGCAATTGAAGAACGCAGCAAAAGAGACATTTGAAAAAAGCTGAAAGGAAAATCATGTTTTTGAGGCTCTGTCTCTCCTTTAATTGCAATCACCAGTCAAGTTCCTAATCAATGCACATAAATTGTCACATTTTGAATGTGAATTTTTGAATTTTTGACACTGCAGCTTGGGCTTTACAAGGGCATCATAAAGAATTAACACTTATCGTTATTAATTTTTTTCCTTGAACTTTTCCATTAGCATTCCACCTCAAGGCTGCCCAAGGCATTCATCTTTAAAAATTGAAACATTAGACTGATAAAACCAGACAGCCTGTGTTCCTATTCATAATTTTGTGTTGCTTTTCTGATGGTTTCACGGCTGTGTCAGCTCTCCTTTACTCTTCAATAAGCCAATGTTCACCAGCTGCTAACCTGGCCTTGAAAATTGTCTTATTCTATCTTGAAAGCTATCTTATTCTACTTTTTTCCCACTTCCCTATAAGTTTTGGCCCAATTTCAGAGTAAAAGCTGTTTACCCAGCTTTACTCAAGTGGATATCCCTTCAGGTTGTTTCAACTTGCCAAATCTTTAGTCTGTTAATTTGTCTTTTCCAGCTTGAATTCTCAGTTGTAATAAATACTTACTTTACTGCCACCATCTAACAGCAGATATGTGATTCCTTTGCAATCTGAAGAAAAAAACATTTTGAGTTTGCTGCCGTATTACTCCCACTTTGAAGAAACAACTCGCATCTCCAGAGACCTAGAATTTCACTGGATTATTCTTCTGTCTTTCTTTCTGAATGTATTACCAGATTCTTATTGCATTAATTTTCATTTTTTTCCCCATAGTCATGCCTTCTTACAGGAAAGTAGAAATTATAAGTATGTTGATTTCAATGCAAATAGGTAGCTCTTTCTAAATGTATCTTATCTTCTTCATATTAAGGTAAATGCATTGCCTCATTTAGGAGGTAAAGAACATAATTTAGAAAGATTTAATAGGTGGGTACTGTAAAGTCCATTTGAATTTCATATTAGTGCTTCCCCCTGAACTAGCTCAATTATGCTAACATTTGAAGGCAGAGCCCGCTTACAAAAGCGAGCTAATGAAATACTGATATTCAAACTCCTACAGAATAAGCAACAGAAAATTTCTCTCAGAGCAAGTATACAGGAAAATTTTAGTTAAGAATCTTCATATCAGCCCATTTCTGAATAAAAGTCTCCTTTTGTTCAGTGATTCTAGTCTAACCATACTACTTTAAAAGACCATT
The DNA here is from genome assembly GCF_015832195.1 of Motacilla alba alba. Lineage (NCBI taxonomy): Eukaryota > Metazoa > Chordata > Aves > Passeriformes > Motacillidae > Motacilla > Motacilla alba. Next base: position 28,949,271 of record NC_052016.1, on the reverse strand, counting down.
CTGTATTTTCCCTCTTCAGTATTACCTTCAGATTATAGCCTTTATGTTCCATACTTCTCACACTTGAGGGAGTTGTGGAATGACTTTAAGAAGATGACCCTTTAGAAAGCCAGTAAGCTTTCAGAAAAGCCTTGTAGTATTATGTTAACTTCAGCCTATAATGAGAGATTATAATGTTGCTTTAGCAGCAAGGAGGTGCTATAAGCTAGGATGGAAAAAAACATACCCAAATCCTACGCTTTTCCTACTGTGCAAATAGCATGAGCAGAAAGGAGGAGAAACTCATTTTTGGGGACCGTGTCAAGTTTTAGGCAGTAAAAACCACGTGCAAGTTACTGCATTTTATAAACTGGGCCCAGCTCCTATTTCAGCTCAAAATCTTCAATAATATTAAGTAATACTGAAAATTTTTGTTGTAATTCAGATGTCTTAAAAACTGTTTCACTATTTATGTACAGTAAAAAGCTGTAAAGCTTTTTTACTAAAAACTGACATTTTTCAGTCAAACAAAATAAACAAATTTTTGCTTTCTTGCTTAAAAATGTAACTATTATACCTGTTGTTAAATATTACAGAAGTACCAAGATATTCATTGCCATTTATGAATATATCAAAATCACCTAAAACAGAGTACCCAGAAACCAGGGAGCTACCATAGATATAATCAACTGAAAGAACAGTAAAGCAATCCCAAGCATGCCATTATTAAAACATGACTCCAATTTTATTGTAAAAAATTGACTCATCTTTACTAGTTAGAAGATTTTAACAGAATTCAGGGAGGCTTAACATAATACAGTTGCCCATCAAAATGAGCTTTTCAATCAAAACCTCCTCTGAGATATGATTATACTGATTTATAACCAGATTGGAGCTGACCAAGGGTTCAAGGTAGGTCAGCTTAAGCTGTGGACATGTAGGAAGCCGTTGCAAAGTAAGTTAAGCACACTACCTTTGGCCCCTGTTATCTCAGGCACAGGCTAATTGAACAGCACTTCCCCAAGCTCTGAGTCTTTCTCTCAGGTGGATGAGAAACATATAAAGGGGGCAAGGTTTCAGAGACATAATAAGCCATTAGGTGTCAGAAAACTGTAACTTAGAAGGAAATGAGAAAAATTACCCCAACCATGAGAGCACACAGTTACAAAGTGAAATTTTAAGAGAAATAGAGAGGAGCCATGGCTAAAAAAGAAAATATGAAAATGAGATCTATAGTACAAAAATCTTTAAAATGAAGTCCTAGTTATTCATCATTATACTGGTATGTTTGGCTCCTGTGAAAATTAGTAGACAAAGGAACTGAATCTCCTGTAAAATAAGAAATAAACCATAAAACTTGCAAATTGTTAACTATAACAGCAATGTTGTAGTGTCACAATGCAGTAGTGTCAGCTGTCTTCCTAAAAGAAGGTAAATGTGGGAAGTTGTAGCAGAATGTCAAGCATCCCTCTCTCTATGAAAGGGGAATGAGTCTCTGACAATCTTTTAAGAGTATTTCCTTGGCATACTAATACATGCCAAGCAGCATTTGAAAATCTGTTTGCTTCCATAGCAATGAAAACCTATGACCCCAGACAAATGGGAGCTTTAAAACTGGAGCTATGGGGTCCCATGCTAAAAGTAGCTGTAGGGTCCCATGCTAAAACTGGGGTCCCATGCTAAAAGTAACCCTCTGAAGACAGACTGCAGTTGAGTTTGTCATTTATTTCCATGACTAAGGGATGTCTCAAATGGAAATAATAGCTGGAGATTAATACTGGTTACATATTTAGGTTATCCCTAAACAAAAAAGTACTTAAGGGCACTTTCGTAATGTTTCCAAGATATGATCAAGACCTCGATCCCTTGTGTCCAAGAATAAACACAGTTCAAAGCTCGCCTGGTGTCCTATTACCTGGGGTAACATAGCCAGCAGAGTCCATCTCACTGGCATTCACTGTTTCTGGAGAAACAGGAGTTTCAAAGAAAATTATTTTGACTGCTTGCAATCTCAGACAGTTGGTGAATGACAGGGCAGAAGAGTTTTCTCACCCAGCTATGTGAGTGGGTGCATTGAATGCCAGGGTCTGGAGCAATATTTTTCTAGGTGACCACTTCTGCCTGATAAAGGCAACTACTCAAAAGATCTCCAAGAGGCAAGGAACATCAGCTTATCCTGTGAGCACTCAAAAAATTCATGCCTGTAGGACTTCAAGTATCAGTAGTCCATGAGTAAAAACCAATGGTTTAATTAACTCTTGATTATTTCTTGATGTAGTTAAGTGGGAAAAACCCACTATCAGCAATGGACATTAAAGTATAATACTCTCTAGACAATGAAAAAAAATAAGCTATGTAAGTTCTGGTGCTCTCTTTATTTCTGAAATAAACTATACATGTGATGCATTTTAAACAATTCCCTATGCCAGTTAATGATCTGGGTTATACAGTTGTCTGTACATCTCATAGCTAGGTTAGTAATTATTCTGCTATTTTATTACAGCTGAACATTACATGTTATGTGATAGATCTTTGTCTTGATTTAGTCTAACAATTTCAATAGCAACATAGAGTTTTATGGATCATACTCATGATGAGAATATATTACTCTTTTACAGGAAAGTAGGTCCCAAAAAGTTGCTAATGACAGAAGAAAAATACCAATTAAATTCTTTGTGTTTTTGTCCTGTTATACTACTATTCTTTTTGTGTATGTGTTAATGAGATGCTGGCTGACAGAAAATTCTGATTTTAAAAAGTTACTTGGTTAAAGAAGCATACTCTTTTCTAACTGACAACTACAAAGTTCTTTTTATTAGCCAAAGATACCACTCTAAAAACTGCAGGAAAGGACAGTTTTTAAATTAAAGAAATAGGAAATCATTCAGACTAGCAGAAAAGAGGGATAGGTGGATTGCCTGGGGAATAATTCATGCATGTTCACCACTATTTCTGACATTGTGGCCTGGTTGCTTTCAAGTCAGCCTTAGCAACCTGTAATCACACACTCTTTTAAATACAGCAGCTACTCTTTTTCCTATCCACAGCCGTGGGTGAGTGTAGTTTCAAAACTCAGCCTAACATTTAGATATTTTAAAATTATGACTATAAATGTAATGCACAACTTTGCTAAAGAAGTCTTGAAATTATTACAGTTACTGTCTTCAAGTTCCAAAGGTATTAAAACTGGACAAAGCACATTAAATTTTATATATACATGCGTACATGTGTGTATATGTATGTATATATATATATATATATATATACACATCTATATAAAAGATTATGTTTAGAACAAACTAAAAACAATAAAAACACAATGTCACAAACAAGTATAATATAAAAGAAACAAAATAAATAAAAATTTAAAATAAGTAAAAATAGATAAAAATTTAAGATCAAACATACAATGCCTAATTTTTGAATGCACTGTGCTTCGATCAGCTGTCCCTATTTTTCACTCAATTTCTTTTGCAAAGGCACAGAGGAAAATTAAATGAGGGGAACATGTCAGACCTTTGCTTCAAAGGGTAATATTCCAATGGCAATAGCAAATCTTTGTCATTTGCAACATAATGTGTTAACATTTGAACTGGAGTATTTGAAAGTAATTTTTCAAAATCTGCTTTCATCACAAACACTTGGAAAATAAATCATGTCAATGGTGGGAAAATCTAACCTGAAAAATATTTCAGTGAAATGTATAAAGTTTAAGAATTGCTAAGCATGGTATGCCCTAGTTGAATAAGAAAAAATTGCCCTATTCAGATAAAATTAAAACTTGCATTTAGGCTTAAGAGTGAAAATCAAACTAAGTGACTTATACAAGGGGTGCTCACTTCTACAATTGGTGCCATGTAGTAGATGCTACTGCCATGAGCATGAAATTAATAAATGATGTCTCACTAATTGAATGTTTCTCAAAAAGTAAAGTGAGGAAAGCAGTTCAGGTTAATGAAATCTTTGCACCAGGTGGAAGCCAAATATTCACCTCTTGCAGCACAATCACATGTCTCAGGGACCTTATGTCCTGTAATCTCCCAGTGAAGCAAGTGCAGTGTATAAAAATACATAGCACACACAGTTGGTAGCTTTAGAAGCTTTGGATTATGTAGAAGTTACAGGAACATTCACAGCAAGGAACTGCTGAAGTGACTCCTTCTACCAGTTGCTCACTGATAAGCAAAGAAAATCAAATATGTAATAGTTATGAACCTTGTTTTTGCCCTTTTCTTGTCCTTTTGTGTTTTTATTGATTTGGTATCCACATATGATCATGGTTAGAGACTGGATGGTGAGCAGGCGCATTCTCTGACTGTGGTCCTATGTCTCTTGACTTGCCTCTGTTGACTCAAGTCTAGTAGAATTTGTACAACACTGTGTGCAGACTTTAAATCCATGGTTAGGCTCATGGAAACTGTGTTTTTTCAGATTCACATAAGTCACTGAAAGAGTTAAAGATGATGCATTCAATGTTTTATACTGAACTAGGTATGTAAAGTCTATGCTGGCATTCCCAAATCTGCTCTTATCCTAAATTGTGCCCTGGAGTAGCATTGCTTAGATTTATATTCAGTAATTTGTTGGTTCCTGTCAGGAGAAATAACTGTGTTGAAGAAACTTTGTTTGTTTGGGAAACATGGGAGCCAAAATAAATTTCCTGTGGTACATGACTTTCCTCAGGTACTTATCAACTAGCATTACCTCTTCAGTGATTCAGATGTATGTGAAACTTGGGAGGTAAGCTCCTTGTAATTATGGCTCCAGATTTTTTTTTTTTCCTATGAGATACTGTCAGTATGCAAACTAATGTGGATCATGATTAATTTTTATCTTGGAGAAGCCTGCAGGAGGCTACCCTAGATCCTGTATGGATGAACTTTTCTTTTCAGCAGTAAGAAATTACTGAGAGAAGAAATGTATGCAAAACCTAGGGCTTTTCAAAAGTAGATTTCAAGCCTGAGGTGTAGTAGGCTATAGCGAAGCTGGAAGGGCAGTGAAGTTTCTATTTTCTTTCAGGTAACTAGAAAGACACTGGCAGCCCTATCTAAAATTAATTGAAATCTCTCATAATGGAGGTTCTTGGTAATACTGGAGATGAGCAAGGATTGAAGCTCTCTCAGGACCTCAGAAGTGAAGATGGAATTCTTGGTCCCAGCCCTGCTCAGCTGTGCACTGCAGACATCACTTCTCATCTTGTTTGACAGAAAAAAGAAAAAGGAAAGCCTTTCTTTTGAGCAGCAGGGGCACAGATGCTGCAGCTCTGCCAGCCTGTGAGCACGCACTGCAGTCTCTGCCATGAGGAAGGCCCATCTCCACAATGCAATGGATTTGCTCAGGAATGGAATCTCAGAAACATTTATCAAAAAGGCATTGTTTCATCAGGTTTTCTGGAGCTCCCAAGGCTGACTTGGGCACAGCTGATCCTGTTGCCTGACCCTCAGGGTGCTCAGAGCATAATTTTAGCCTGAGGGATGGCGGGAAAACATATTCCTTGGGCAGCTACCAGGATATGTTCTTGGGGAGATGGGTTTTTGCAGGGTTACAGATACTCTGGCCAGAACCCAGCCGTGAGCACAAGGCTGTGACACACCTCTTGGCTGGTCCTGATGGAGAGATGTCCCAGGACAGCTTGCTAATGCACCAGCCCCATGAGAAGGTGACAGAAATTTTACTGAAAGGCTGTTTTGCGCTTCTGATACTGGTATTTTGCCGTCAGTCTCCCTACAAGCTGCTGCCACAGGCAGCATGCTGCCACATGTTTTTAGCTTGGCAGATATTAATTTAGTTACACAGCTCATTTTCCTACCTTTCTCCTGCTTTCTGTGTATATGTACAGGCCCTAGGTTTAAGTTATTTATCTGCAGAAATATTAGCCATATGAAGTCTCTCCACTGGCAGGATCTATCAGGAAATATCTAGACAGAGATAGATTTTTCTCCTGTAAACTCTTAACTTATTAAGTTCCTGAAACAAAATCAAGGAACAGAGGTGGAAACCAATAGCTGGAAATGTAAGACATTAATTATTCTCATGCCATGGATCATTTGTTGAAGCTTGAAGAGGTGGATCTTTTACATCATGCATCATATTTTCTTCTGAGCAATGGAATGAGCAGCAAAAAAAAAATTGGTTCCCCTTCCAAATGAGGTCTTTTGATGCAAGGTGTTCTTAGCTGACTGCTCAGACATATTCCCAGATGATAAGAACACAGATCAAAAATCTTACACAGAAATGAACTAGAAAGCCTTTAGGATCAGAATAAATACTATCTGACTAGGAAATGAATTATGATAGGTTCCTATCAACTTTAATTACCTTAAGATTATTATCCATGTAACAAACTTCTCTGGCATTTCTAAGGAATAGGTATATTTAATAAATGAAGAACTTAGTAAAAAATATTCCCTAATTGTATTCGTTAGAAAATATAAGCTACAAGAAAACCAATAAAGATTCTGCTGTTTCTCACACAGACAGCAATTAATGAACAGTTATCTTAAGTCTGAATTAGCAAGCAACCTTTGCTTTTTTGAATATGACACCTGAGGTATCCTTTCAGTGAAGGAGGATGTCTTATACATATTCGGAATAACTGTCCTCAGTCTGCAATTTGAAAGCCATGTTGCCATTAATTAATGATGTACTGGTGTTGGAACTATAACAGATATGGAAATGAACATATTGAAATAGTACATGGACCAAAAGAAAGGAAAAAGACAAGCTACAGAAATTAGCATTTGGATTAATTATTTTCTTTGAAGAACTCCACAAATTGAATAGTGCATGAAGTCACTTGCTGTCACACAACTTACCACATTTAAAGGTCTGCAGTAAAAATAAAGTTTTTTGTCTGCCTTTGCACACCTCCTTATTCATTGTCTTTCTGGACTGATTTCTGTCAAGGCAACTCTATTCTCTAGAACAGATGACACATGGAAGAAATATTTTTATTATTTATCAAAGGAACCAAAAAGAATTAACATTTTTGTATTTGATTTTTTTACCAAGCTGTACTTAAATTCTCTGCCTCTTCTGTCTTAGAAATGGGCAGGCTCCTGTATTGCATCTTATCCCCAACCAAAGTTTAAGGCATGCAGGACTTTGGTGCTAATTAAATATGTTATGAAATCTATTCCCTATATATGAAACACTGTCCCTAGATAGCAAAAATGATTTGACTTGTAAAGAAATGTTAGCTGCATACAGCAAGAAACTCTTCAATTAATTAGAAACCTTATGTTGTAAATGCACAGATAAATTCTTGAGTTAATACTTTGATCAGTTAAATGCCAATAAAAAGTGTCTTAAGTAAACTGTTGAGACAATGTGATGCTTAATATCATTTGGATCAGTTACATATGTTTTCCTTCAAGCCTAAAAGTAAATAACCTCTCACCTTTTGGTTTGATAACCATTCTCCTCAACAGAAGGTCATTTAAGATTGTCACTTTTCCTCCAGTTCAGTCCCTCTTGGAAGCAATACAGATTTCAACTCTCCTTTTTGTAGGTTATCTAAGACTCATACAGGAAAGGTCTCATCAGGGCAAAGCAGAGGGATGAAAAGATTACGATGACCTCTTCATCCCTCTGCTTTGCTGTGAATGCAGTGGTGTTTTGTCACTGGGCTATATAATTAGGACCTCTTCGTTAGATCTTAGGCACCCTGTGGGGCCAGTAACAAACTGAACCAAGTTTCCAAGGAAAGCTCTCTCATGTGCAATGTCTTAATTAAAAAATTAAGTCATTCTGAATTCTGACTTGGACAGGTTTAACTTTGATCACAAAGAGACATGCAAAAAGAACTGCTTTCTTCTGTAGGAAAACTCCAAAACGTACTGGAAAGCTGTATTAATCTGCCTTACTGGGGAAAGGCTCTCAAGTGTTGAGAGAGAAAACTCTGGTATGACTGGGAACTAGAGTATCACTTGTGTAGGTTTTATGGCAATTAGGAAAAACTGTGAAAAGAGGAAAAATCAGTACTCTACTTCCACAACTGCATTTTTGTAAACTGCTAATTAGAAAATGCTAGAGTGAAGATGGAGGGCAGTCAGCTTTAACCAAGATTTTTTTTTTTTGGTCAGATATAGTCCTTTCTAGTTAGAGACTGATTTCGCAAGAGAAATTGAAATAACAGTCTCCTCTTTAACAAAGAACAAGTAAGAGTAATGAAACTGATTATGAATACTATTGCTAATCAGTGCTGGATGGAAGTAATTTTTGTGCTTATGTAGTTGACAAAACGCAGGTCAGGTCCAACAAGACCTGTAAACCTCCCTTGGGAGTCCTGTTAGCCAGGATGCAGTTTCCATTGCTCTCTTCACTCTCTGCCACCCATACTGACAGTCAGGACAAATTTACTCTGAGTTAGTAATAAAGAAAGAAGATACAATAATTGGAACCAACTAGAGACGCACAGATTATTACCCTTACATTTTAGGCTTTTTTTTTTCATAAAATATGAGTGCTATCAATGGAAAAATATTTACTATTCAGAAGAACAATATAACATAAATAGAAAAAAAAGTCCTTTTAAGAGGATACTTTGAAAAAAAAAACTGTACTCAAATATCTACAAGGCCTGGAGGAGTATATAAAAAGAATGAAGTAAAGGTTAATAGCAAAGGTCAATTTCTCAACTTCTGTCTGCTATGTGAAAGAACACAGTAATTTACACCTAATAACAGGGAAATAATGCCCTGAAAAAACACAGCTAACACATCCATGCTAAAGAACACACAGATTTTCTCCAGTCTAGATGCTGAGGTCACCTTAAACAGAGCTGGCTATGAAAAAACCTGCTGTCAGTATCATATTCAGCAGTAGATTATTGAGATTTACAAGTTGTGTACACATTTTTTGTGCTCTTCATGTGCAGCAAGTGTGATGTGGGAAGCATTGGGCCCACTCGTTTTGGTCATATCTGCACTGGCAAATCTGTAAGGTTGAGCTCAAGGGTGGTAATGAATCATGTGGGAAAGTGGAGGGAGGAGTAAATATCAAAGTTATAATAAATTAATTGTGGCGAGCATAGAACAGAAATAATAGAAAAAGCTAGTCTAGGTCAAGAACCTGCAATCTGGAGAATTGCTACAGATTGGAGAAAAGATCATGGAAATACTGAAACAGAAACTATTTCACAACAAAATTTAAATATGATGTTTCAGTTGTGGAATTCTAGTGCTTGCAGGACTAAATGTTTTACCTAGTGTACCTCAAATGTTATCAACATTTGGTTGGACTAATAATTTCTTTTTCCCTAACCAAAAGGTCATCTGCCTTCAAGAGTCACATTTTAGAAATTATACTCTCAGGATTTGTTTTAACAGTATTGTATTATTTTTTAAGACAAAACACAATTTCTGAAGGGATAGTATAAGATAAAGGAGACAAATGTATGTCAACTGAAACCATTTGAATAAGCTTGGCCCAGCTGGGTGGATTAAGTTCCCCTGATGCAATACAACTTGCTTTCTGTATACACACAGACAGGCTAAGTTTTGGTGTCATCAATATGACAGGCTTTCTAAACCTAGAAATGTTTTTCTAAGTTTGAGGTCAAAACACTGGGAAGGTAAGGGTTTGGTGAGATTTGCCGTGTGTTTTTGTGATCAGGAGATTTTAAACAGTAGCTCTGATGAACTTTCTAGTTATGACAAGGGTTTTCATTTTTCCCATTTTCTAAAAGACAGTGAAGCTTTAAGTAAGATCTGTGTCATATGTATAAGAACAATTGCAGCCCAGCAAAATATTTAGAAGCATTTTGCTGCCAGCATAACTGAGGCAGATGAGAAGGGTTAGGCAGATCTGTTCAGACTGTGTATCTGTACAGACTGAGGAAAGCTGGAATTCAGCTGGATTCCAAGAGGCCTCGTATTTGCTATTGGTCAACTAAAGGCTTGGATTTTGGACTACACCCCTATTTTGTTAGTCTTTGTGTTTCATCTATCTCCCAGCTAAAGAGAGAAAGAAGAAAGGAAAAATACATGAGAAAAACTAAGTAAAGGTTGAAAACGGCAATTAAGGAAGGCAGGTTATAAAACTAACTTCTCAGTGTCCATCTTGCTGTGCAAATGCAGGTTGGTCCTGAATCTCTTGAAAAAGCTCAAGTAAGAACATAAGATCAGACATTTCAAGGAATCACATATAAGGAAATTGTTTAAATGAACCTAAATAAAGTTAGCTTTGCTCTGTTCAAAGCTTGAGAGCTCCTCTTTTGGCCTCCATGAAAGCTTTAAAATATGTGTCAGGTTGCTATGGCATGAGGTAGCAGACACATCAATAGCTGAGCTGCTCATTCTGGTTTTATTCTTGGTTTTACTTGCTATGAACAGCCATTTTTCTGCTTGACAGGCATAGATGTACTAGAGCCAGCAACCACACAAGGACTCAGTAAAACAGAGGGCTGGAAGATGGGTACTCATAACCATTGATGAGTTCTTGAGGTATTTAACTGGGGAACCAAAAGGTCTTTAGGGGCCAGGTCAAAGGCACCTAAAAGAATAAAAACGAATTTAGGCATGGTTACTGTCACCTCTGCTCTATGTGGCTTACCTGAAAGTGCAGCGTGCTGAAATGAAGTGTAAGTGAATTAAGTAAGGCTTCAACTGGCAGGGGGTGGCTGATTTTCTCCTTTCTCCACCAGGTTTTAAATGACTCAAGCATTTGGCCTCACCCTGAGGTTCAAAGGCTATGAACCTGAGTGAGTATGCATTTTATGTGAAAATACTGGAAGAGCAAAGCCCTGAGTCAGGACAGTGAGACAGAGTGACAGGCGCTTGTTTCCCCAAATCCTTCCTGAGCCTTGTGTTTCTCACTGATGGGATTTTCAGAGGGACTGCTAGGAGTGCCCAGCAGAGACCTGGTGCTAGAATAGCAGAAGATAGTTCTCAGTTGTGATCTTTTACAAATGCTTAACACAAGAGTAAACTTTCTTTGTTTCTTTGGTATAAAATCCGTTGGTATGACTCATACTAGCCCTAAGGCTTTCAAAAGCCTTTGGAATACAGTAATAGAAGAATTCTCACTGCATCCAGAAGTTGACTCTTTGCTTAAGATTTCCTAATCCCTGCAACAGCTGCAGATTCAGTACTTGAAGGGGTCTCTTGTTGCCCCACTGCACAACATGTTGCACAGGCAATAAATGCTACTTTTGTATATTTGTGTGCGTTTTATACTCCCACCGTAGGACAGGGGCTGCACGTGCTTGACCAGTATGTGATAAATAGCTGCAGAAGCTAGTTCAGCGTGGAGGGAGCTGTGAAAATATATTCTGGTTGGGAGTATTGTGACAGCTACAATAAAGATGCGGTACTTAACTACCTTTGAGCATCAGGCTCTTCCCACAGGGTACTTTGTTTGGGAATACGATCTCTACAAACAGCTTCTTATTTCATGCCCAAAGAGTAGTAACTGAACGTGCTCAGACAAATTTACCATGAAAGTATTTTATTCCTTTTATCTTTGGACAGAGGAAATTCTTCAGGCAATGTTTCCTTTGATCAGTAAATGCCAACCCAGCAGTCTGCTGCTGCAGCAGAGATGAAGGTGCTAGGTATCTGCCTCTTCAGTCTTGACAGTATGGCCTAAACCAGAGATGTATGAAATTCATTCTCCAAGTGCCTTGGCAATGCTAGCCAGGCATGATGACAGTGAAACTGATTGTTGCAATGCTGTTGTCTAAATCTAGGGAGAGGAAAGGAGGCATGCTCATAGCACACAGTCTGTGGAACTGTAATGGGAACCCAACTGAAAAGAAAAAATCCTCATTGTCAGGGAGCTCAGTTTGCTTGCTTTTATCAATTACCTGAAAGTTGGCCTGTAGAACAGCAGGACTTCTGCCACTCAGCTACGATTGGTGCTGTAAGAATAAAAGCAGCATGAATCACAGTCAAAAGTTTAAATAACAAGAACCTGGGGTTAATCTTCCCTGTTGTGTATGGATCTCTTTCTCCGAGTTCTGCAGAAGGTGTCCATCTTGTCATGACAAGCAGACACACTGTGTTTTAAGCATGATTATCCAAATTTAACAATTTATTCTTGCTATGAAATATGTTTTTTCCAAAGTTACTCTAAGACACAGATATTTGCCAGGCGAGATACTCTGTACATGGGTTAGGCATTATAATATCCTACCTGAGCAATGAATATATTCAGACTGGTTACTGTTCTTTCTTGCACTAATACATTGCTCATACTGGTTAGGAAATCTTTATGGAGTTTACCTTCCCCAAAGGCTTCAAACCAAAACTGAGTCACAGTTCTGGGTTTGGTGTACTTGTAAACCCAAAATGTTTAAAAATCAGAAGGAAAGTGAGAAGTGCAAAATAAATATGTGCCATCGACCCTTAAATTATTTAACCTATTTAATAAGGATTAGGGAGTATATCTGTTGGTAGTTAAATATTTGACAAGTCATTTCTAATGAAGAGCAAAAAAAAATGTTCTTTTGACATCCTGTTTTGGGGCAATGAAACCCAGCAATGCAGGAGAACATTCTAGATTATATTTTTCTATCAGGTTTGATAGGAGTTACAATACTCCTAACACACAGAAGCTTCAGAGAGCTCCTGGCTGAGCTGGGTGGAGGTAACTTGTCTTTTCTTGAATGTAGAATTGCAGCCAGTCAGTAACTGTTGATCTGCTTCTTCAGTCCCAAATCTGCATCTCATAAATGTGTTCATAGCTAACTTTGAAGTGAAATATTAGAAGCTTTGAGATAACAGATGACAAGAATCAGATGCACAACATAAACTGATTTTGCAGAGAAAATACCAGTTCCGAACAGATGGTGTTATGTCCTGTTATCTATACTCATGCTGGTTGTCAGAAACGTATCAAAATCTGGTACCCAAAAACACAGGAAAAGTGGTGGGCATGCTGCTACAAATCCATGAGAAGGTAGCATGTGTGCTAATTGTACCACAGGAAAAGCAGACCCCTAATTAATAAAAAGATACTAGTTCCCTTCTGGATGAGATGTTTCTGGGTCCACCAGAAACACCTCAACTCATACCCATGGATGAAACACTTCTGTCACAGAGCCAGTGAAAACTGTTTTGTGTTATGTCATGGGAAAGACCCAGGACCTCTGGCTGGTGCTCTCAAAACTTACAGCAGAATTGGACACTGGAAAATTAAACCCTTGACCATTCCTCATCTCACGTTAGCTGGGCATTTCAAATGTACAATGTGTTGCTGGTTTTGAGAGATAACCATGCCATTGTTGTAACATCTGTTTTAGGACTCAGAATCCTTCATATCCTTGGGTGAAAAAGAAGGGCAGCTGTGAATACCATAAAAAACATTAAAATGACATTCAAAATTAATTTCTAGGCCAAATACTCAGCTATCAATTTTGTTTCTTTATATCGTCAGACTAATAACTTATATTTGAATGGATGAACCAGTATATTAAAGGTATTTTAGGATACAAAAGCTATCGAAGTTAGGAACTCTTGCTCTGAGATGAGACTCATCACAGTTCAGAGACCTTTGCAGAAATGGAAGTTGCTCCTTGTGGTTAAAGTCCTATGTGCAATAAATATAAAAGCTAAAAAACTGTAAATTTATACTGACTGTGAACAGAGTGATAGAAAGGTTTATATTAATCCAGATTTCCCTTTCAGATTGTTAGAGCCAATGTGGCCTATTTTCAAGGACCCTGTCAAGACCTACTTAGCTGTGGCTGAGGTACCTGTGGCTATAGATAAATATTGCTTGACACTTTCAATTGCAATTATATTTCCATTTCAAAACAACATGGGTAGCAGTCAGTCACTCTTTTTGTGGTTCTGCCCCGTACTTGATGTAGCCTGAAATCAAACTGAAAGCTTAAATTTAAATGCTGAATATTATACTTGCCATACCAGAATGCCCTGTATACATGTCTGCACGTGACAGACCCTCCCTTACTCCAGCCACCTGAATCTTCATTAGCAGGAGAACTGAGAGGGACACATCCTGTGTTCACTGGGTGGCTCTTCAATATTAGTGATGAAAACACAGGTGGTAACAAAAGTTTCATGAAGCCAATGCAGACATAAGACATAGGATGTTTCATAGGAAGTGTAGCTCAGCCTTGGAAGGCTCCAGAAGTTGGGAGTGCCAATTTGGAGAGGTGCTTACTGTGAACGTAAGTTCACAGGTTTCTGAAGGGGAGCTGCAGCTCAAAACGTAGGCAGCACTGATTGACCCCTTGTCAACCAAAACATGGCTCTGTAGCAGAACTATAGACTTTGAAGTTTGTGATACTGAATGTTACAGTTAAGAGTATATGGAAGGAACACTGAATTAACCAAGTTATACCCTCACCCTGGGAGTTTCCAATAATATAGTGAAGTTTTGTCCAGGGTTTAGTCTGCAGCTCATACTAGGCTCTAAGGATGGCAAATCTGACATATTTCTTGCATACTGCTTAAAGAAATTATGTTTAAAAAGGCCCATGGTAGATAGAGTAAGACAGTGCACTCAAGTTTTGATTGCCATACAACCAATTAGTTGTTGGAAGTTAGTGCTACCTCTTTTGGTGATTAACCACCATTAGTTCAAATTATTATTAGTTTAATAGTTGAGTTATGGATTTATAATTTTGGTAACAACAATAAAAATAATGAAATAAACCTAACCTTCTTTTAAATGTTGACTTAGAGTTTGAGAGATAAAACTTCAATAGACACCTGGAATTTCATAATGAACTTTTATTTTACCTTAGTGCAAATGTCTTTCACGTAACTGTGTCAAAGCATAGGAAAAAAAATGCACTTTTGAAAAATCATTTTATGGAATCAAGACCCAAGGAACAATTGCACCTCAAAATAGAGAGGGGAACTGGCTAATCTAACTGAAATGGAAGGAAAAGGTGGACACAGATTTAAATTTATTTGAGAGGAAGTTGAAAAGTTTTAAAAATAGTAATATCAGAAAGACAAGTTTTTTAATCTAATGTCCATCTACAAACTTGAGGGAGCAAAAGTTAAGCTTCAACCGAGAGAGAAAAGGAGGCAACTGCTGTGGCTCCATCTGCAGCTTTTGTGTTTACACTCCAGGTCCTGTCTGAACTGTGAGTGATTTTGGTTGTAAGCATGTTGTGTTGCAAAAGGCTGCACTGTTATAAGAATACAAATTTCTTCTGGCATTACCAAACACAGGACACAGAAGGGAAAGAATGCAGCAATGAGGGTGCAGGTGGGGTGTTTTAAATGGGTTTGGAACTGGGCAGGGTGGTGGCAGCAGGAGAAACCCCGTTGTATTATAACATCACCTTAAGGCTTACCCTGCATATTGAGCTGTCAAGTCTGAGAGAAAAGACACATAGGAAGTCATTTTTCTACTTGATATGCCATGGTAGGATTGAGGAATGAAAGGGAAAAGCAAAGTTAGATTCAACCAGCAGTACTTAGGAGGTAATATAGTAAAAATTGGAAGGGTGCTAGGAGACCTTAGGAAAGAGATGAGGATTCAGTAACACAGGCCATTATTTGTGTTCCTTGAAGTGCCTACATTTCTGTGATTCTACATATTTCTCTGACGTATTTATTTCTATGGGGTGAACAAATTATGTTAATTTTGGGAAACTGACAATACTTTTACTAACTCATAATGAAAAATTGGTATAATAGCAATAAGCACATTCAAACAAATGTTTTGATTGTTTCCTAGTTAATTGGTTGACTTATCCACTGTTTTGTGTTTTTTTTTGGTCAGCCCTCAGAACACATTAAGGCTTGCAGTGGTTGATACATTCTTAGACATCAATTTATTTTGACCATTCCTCATTTATGCAAGTTCTAGACTACTACATAAAAACAAAATTTGAAATCTTCAAGTTTAAGATATAGTAAGAAAAGAAACATGATTTTTAAAGGAAAAACAGTAGTAGGTTTTACTTGATAAAAATTAAATAATATAGCTGGATCTCTTTTCTTCACTCACTCAAGCAACCTTCCTTTCTAAACTGTGAAAATCTTAGAAGTGATGTGGTCATATTGTCATTATCCATAGCCTTTCCCCAGCTTGTTAATCAGGAAATGTAATAGTATTCACCTTAAGTTCCCAGAATTAGCTATATACTAGAAAAAAGATTTACAGTTTGTTGAATTGAAGATGAAATTATTTAGATAAACTAATAATTGAATAGAAAATTGGGGACTTCTGGTGAATGTGAAGAACCAAATGCCCCTTTGTTCACATTGTTCTGATGCATGGTTTTAATACAGCTGGTCTCAGGAAAATTTTCTGTAAGTATCATTCTGAAGTGAAAAACCAAGTAATTTTCTTGAACATTTTTAGTAAGATGATGTATTCATCATTGCTGTAATACATACAAAGAGGATATTTGCTTGACTGTGCTTACATTATTTGCAGTGAAGATGATTTCTCCTGGTTCAAATCAAACCCTCTTTCATCATGGACATGGTGGCAAGACAAAAAATTTTTCCTTTGTGTAAGGGAAGGAGTGCATCATTGAAGTCTATGGTTTTGCATATTTTCTGCAGTTTTGTGTTTGTTTTGAGGTTAAAAATCAGCTGCTTGAAACTGTGGTTGTGACTTGGAAAGGATAATAGAGTTGCATAGTGTGTGTTTTTAATACATTTTCAATAGATCAGCTAATCTGCTTGTTCAAGGCTAGGAAACAAGTAATGATAATCTGTTTTTCTGCATTTGTTCTCTAGTTTGTCAGGAAAAGTTGTGTCTGAAGGGTTGAATAAATTGCAACCATCTTGTCAGATAAAGTTCTGAAATACGTGCAGTATCCATCTTCCCTCAGTCTCTCTGGTTTCAATGGGAATTTTAGTCTTGAGATATTTCAGTAGATGCCCTATTTAAAAGAATATACAGCTGGGAGTGGGCAAAGAAAGTGCAAACTGCCAGTGTTAATCCTAAGTGGGTTAATTTGAAACTTGCTTTTTTCTAAAATTTAACAGACTCCACAGCTTACCTTGTATTCCACTCATTTCTTATTCATATCTGCTACTCTTTCTGATCACTCCTCACCAATGATGATAAACAACTGAGGGGATATAATTAAGCTTTGACAAGGGAAGAAAGTGCCTTGAATTTGGAACATTTGGAACCTGGAAAGAGAGAGACTAAGCTGATAGGGGAAAGCAGACAAGATTTTTTTTTATTATGAACAAGAAAATGCTCATTCAGATGTATTGATTAAAGCATGTATCTCATCACTAAGCCCTGAGTAGGAAAAGCCCTGAATTTCTTTTCTCTCTGTAAGCATTACACATTGTGACCCTTTGCTAGCTGGCAAATGCACTGCCTGGCTCTTCAGTGCTTGCTGCCTCTGCCTTACCCTGGCTTTTGGAAAAGAGATTAGGATTTAAACAGGATTCCTCTCAGTCCTGGTGTCAACTGGAACAGAGCTTAGGGGGGAAATATTTGGTACCACTAGCACTATTTACATAAGATTTACTATTTTCACAAAAGAAAGTGAAGATATTCAGGCACCCACACTTTTGAGCTTGACAAGGTACGATGCTGGCCTTAAACAATTTAAATTCTCTAAAATAGTCAGATTATCAGTCGCTCAATTTTGATAGGCAATCAAATAGTATTTACCAAAAAGGGAACTCAAAGTATTAAAGACCTTTTTGCATTTTTAAAATAATATTACTCTTGTCTAATAAAATATTAACCAAGTTAATTTTTCATTTTACAGGCACTGGACCCGAGGACTTCTTTTAAAGAATAAGTAGTTCAAGATTCAACTGAGAAGGATTACCACTGGTATCAGATTCTTCTTACTGCCTTCCTATGAAATACACTGAGACTACCAAAATCTGTAATAATTTTTTAACACAGTGCTGTGTCTATAAAATATAAATCATTAGAAGTACGCAGGTAGTATTTCTTTTCACAGTACTATACTTGTGGTATATTACTTGTGGTAATAGTCACATCCATAGCTAACAGATTTAGAGCTTTAACAATTTTTTTTAAAAGGGTAGAAAAGAGGATTGATAGTGCTGTCATATGTGTTTGCTTAGTACTACCTGGACTGTCTATATGCTGTCCCACTGAATAACAAATGCTATGGGTAACCCTGAATCCTGTTTTTCCTGTGTGATTATAGAAAGGTGTTTGACTGCCACCTTGCTCTGTAAGAACAGGAACAGAAATCTGGCACCGAAAAGTAGTAATGGGAAGCAAAACTCATTTTTAATGAGTTTAAATGAGCAAGAGAGAAGCTGTATTGAGCAACTCTGAAGATCTCAGTTATTAGTATTATAGAAAATTTCTCTTGATGTAAAGAAATTCAAATAAAAGCTCAGTTACTTTGAAGACTGGAGTAATTGTAGAGCACCACTTAATTCAACCTACAAAAGCACTTGTTCTTCAGTTACTTTTTGTATAGCTTTTGAGCTATAATTCAGTTACAGCTGGTCTGTGATGGAAATAAAAAAGTTGGCTCAGGATTTCCTTGTGGGTAGACGTATCCAAAACTGGTAAATTCCTAGGTAAAACTGGATTTGGGAGAAGTAGAAAGACATTACAACCCTTCTATTGTGAGCAGTGGTAGTGCAGACTTCCCCTTTGCTGCTGCAGGAGAGAGTTCTTTTTAACAGTGATGCCTGCAAACCACCCCTCCTTGTCAGCCCTCTGCTGCTCCATTCTGGAACGGGCTGTGAGGAAGCTATGTACTCAAGAGCATTTCCTAGAATTTTTCTGGGAATAATTTTTTTTTTTCCTTCATTTGGCTAGTTTAACATGCTTTAGGCATGGACTAGGCTTTAGAAGCATCTGTGCTATTTTCCTTATATACCTGAGGTTGGGTTGGTTGAAGCTGCTGTACCTCCTTGCATTGGGATCAGCAAACTAATCTAGTTGGGGAAGAAAAATAAGAAAAAAAGTGGCTCATTTTGAACATTGCTGTCAATTATGAGGAATGAGGAGAGAGCAAGTTGCCACAGTCCCAATGAAATAAAATATATCCCAAACTGGGAGTGGGAGTCTCACTCTGCTTCCCAAGACAATTCAGCTTTTGCTGCCAAGTCCTCCCTCCCATACCTCTGTTCAGCTTTGGAAGACCAGGATGTTCATTTTCTTTATTAAGGATGTTGACTCTCACTTGCAGGGAAAGTATTACTGGACCCTTTGGGCCAGGATTGGCCGAGCACATTAATGCACAGTTTTAGAGAGATGGCTTTTGAACATGCATATCCTCTGCATAAGCAAGAAGATATGGGTGTGCAATTGCTAAAAATAGGTGAGTTTCTATTCTTTTGAGATAGTAACAACCACAAAAAAAGAGGCTAGGACAGAAAAGGAAATTATCTTACTTTGGATCATTGTGACTTTTCCTTTTCTCATAAGAAAGCTATATAACTATCATAACTATGGAAGAAGGAGAACAAACTTAAGCTGCTGATGACATTTCAAAGTTGTTTGTCAGTAAGAAGGTACATGCAAGCCAATCTTTAACAATTCTATATGTAGCAGTAATTCCCATTTGTAATACCTCAGCTTACTGAGTATAAGATGAACATTGATCTTTTTTTTTTTTTTTTTTATGGCATGGTGCAAAATTATTTAACAGCTATCTTGCAGATATATAAATCAAAATTAATATGTGAAATAAGTTAAGGGGGCTATTCTGAAAACCTGCAGCTATGGCTTTTCTTACAGAAAAGTCTACTTATTCTACTTATTCAACACTTGCATGCTTTCACCTCACTAAATAGTTAAATTTTATAATTCTTAAGACTTTAACCTTCTTTTGGATATTTTAGTCTGAAGATCAACTGCAAACACTATGCCAATTGCGCAAACAAAATGATTACAATAAACATATTGCAGTCAAACTGTAGTGGAAAATTTCCCAGCATAAAACATTTCTTCTATAAACCCAGGTGTCATAAACTTCCAAAGCAAATACTTAACAGTGAGGTACTGAGTGAGTGACCTTGGCTGAAGTGCTGACAGACTAGCGTAAGTGAAAGTGATTAAAATCAGCATCTTGGACTTCTCTGATGGGTGCAACTGGTAGACCTGATAGATCTGCTGTATTTGAAAACTTATACAATGCCTCTCTAATTTGCAAGCAGAATATTGTGTTTTCACTGGTGAAAAAATGGGTTTACTCCTGCCCTTGTTCAAGCAAAATTATGTGAATTGCAAATTTGTCAGTAATATTACATCACTGCTGCATTTTTTTAATTGACATAGATGTCACACATCTCAGGGTTACTCAATTCTGCAATATGATGACTGGGATATTCTATTATTTTTTGCTTATTCTAATGTACCAATTTCTGATGCAAGGAAAGGAGAATGATGAGCTCAGTTTTGTCTCTTTACTACTCTTTGTCTCTTTACATCTCTCTACTGCAGATGAACATGTGTCAATTAATAGGGACAAGACAAGCTACTTATTGAATTAACAATTTGTGGGTTTAGATGAAAGTTTTAGACTACAGGGTATTGAAACTTATTTGAACCATCTGCCCTTCCATGGCGTGTTCAAACTGCACTGAAGAAAATACTAATTTTGTATCTCATAGAACCAGAGAATCATAGAATGGTTTGGGTTGGAAGGGACCTCACAGATCATCCAGCTACAACACCCCTGCCGTGGGCAGGGATGCTGACTTGCTAAGTCAGGGATTTCAGAGCCCCATCCAGCCTGGCCTGAAACGTCGCCAGCTATGAGGAGTCCATAACCTCTCTGGGCAGTCTGTTCCAGTGTCTTCTCACACTCACAAAAGAATTTCTTCCTAATATCTAAACTTAAGCCTAATCTGTACCTACCCTTCTTCAGTTTATAAGGCTATTCTCTCTTGTCACTACTTGCCCTTTCCATCTCTCTTGCAGGCCCCTTTAGGGACTGGAGGGTGCTAGAATATCTCCTCAGAGCTTCTCTTTTCCAGATGTAACAGCCTTTCCTCATAGGAGAGATGTTCCAGTCCCCTCATCATCTTCATGGCCTTCCTCTAGACTTGTTCCAACAGATCCATGTCTTTCTTGTGCTGGGGACCACAAAGCTGGTGGTGGGGTCTCACCAGAACAGAGCAGAGGTGCAGAATTCCCTCCCTTGCCCTGCTGGCCACACTGCTTTTGGTGCAGCCCAGGATATGGTTGGCTTTCTGAGCTGCCAGTGCACACTGCAGGGTGATGCTGAGCTTTTCATCACACACATACACAGAGCCAGCCTGTACTCATGCCTGAGCTTGGCCTGATCCAGGTGCAGGACCTTGCATGTGGCCTTGTTGAACCCACTGAGGTTTGTATGGGCCCAGCTCTCAGACTGGTCAAGGTCCCTCAGGATGGTATTGTTTCCCTCCAGCACATGGGCTGCACCACCTAACTTGGTTCAGCTGGTTATTTTTTTTTCAAAGAACTCTGCTTATAGACTCCTTAAAGGTTTAATTTTGCTAAGATAGTAAGGATTTGATTTTGCTTGGATAATCTACTTTGCTTGACAACATGGTTGAGGACTGAAAGCCTAGATAAACTCAAAATCTCAGAGTCATCACTGTAAGAAAACAGTAATTTAGATGCAGGAAGAAAGAAATAAGGTATAGCGTCAAAAATTGAAGCTTCAAATATAGCTTCAAATTAATCCTTATGAAAATCTGTGTAATTATGGCAAATAACAGGATAAACTGTGCCTACCTAACAAAATGTAACCTTTGAACAGAGATAATTTCCTACCTTGATTGAATTAGTGAGGTTCTGAAACACATGCATTAACAAAACAGCACACTACAGACACCAGCTGTCAAAAGGAGTTAGCAAGAAATGCTTCAAACTTTCTTGCTCTTAAAAATCTCCTTACAGCACTCTTTACAGGTGCTATCATACATAATTAGTTCTGCAAACTGTCCTACTGTCAGCATCTGATAGCTCCTATCACAGTAGGTAGACTAACTGCTTAAAAAACAGTCATAGCTTGTGACCTGAAAGCTTTCAGAAAACTCGCATAAAATTCAGCTTTTTTGTAGTAGGTAGTTTTTTGTCACCCTACCTCCACAGCCATGGGGAGCTACACACATTTTAAAGAGACAGAAGGAATGGGAGAGGGGCAAGTGTGGGACCAAGCAAATACAGTCCCCAGATGATGTGTGAAAAGCATTTATTTTCAGTTGGAAGTGTGAGGTGAGGTTTTACCATATTGTGTTTAATATGATGGGAAGCGGTTAAATTGCAGCAGAGCACAAATATGCCATTAAACGCAGTTGCTCATACAAAAACACTTCATGAGCTTCTGGTGGTATTGGTGCACTTCGTATGCATGAAGCCACCACTGTCTACATGTGTAGCATTCTGATAAAGCTCCTAGTAAGCACTTAATCACCATCTGCAGGACTGTGAATAAATGGAAATGTCAGTAAAGACCACAGGTGGAAGGCTAGCCTACAATAAACAGGAAAGTCCTTAAAGCCGTGTTTCTTAGTGAGACTTTTTGTTTATTTGCTGTTTTACTGTGAAACATTCCCATCTACCTCCCACTTTTGAAGGAATGGGGCTTTTGACTACAAGGACAGAAGCTCAGAGAAGAGGGGTAGCATACAAATTTTTGGGACTGCTCTGCCTTATCCTGCCTGGGTCAGCTACACATGGTAAATGTGAGGCTACAGCAATAGACTCAGTAACAGCCCTGCTGTACCCCCTTCCTGTTCCCACTGTGGGGCCAGTGGGGTTTGAGCAAAGCCCAGCTTGACCTTGTCTTCCTCTTTACTGGATCTTAAAAACTGTGGGACCTCCTTGCTCCTCTGGCAGCTGGGGATGACCAGCCTGAGCAGGGAGAAGCAGCACAGAACAAGAGGGGGCAACCCATTCCTGTACCTGGAAAGACACCTCCAAGATTTCTGGGAAAAACATGAAAACCTTAACAAGGAAGTCCCTAGAGCTTGATGGCCCCCTTTTCACACCTGGGAAAGTGCCAGGTGCCCCCAAATGCCTTGGCTTTTCCCACAGGAGAAACAGTTTCAAAATAATGGCTTGAAAATTCAGCAAGGATGAGAAAAGCCTTAAGGACTGATTGTCTTGACCAGTCCCAGGTGGTTTAGGTGAATTAACTTCTTGAACAATCTTTCCTAGCCTGAAATCTGTGCCTACTTTGTAAAATAAAAGTCAAATGTGAAAATGAATTTTTTCTTAACATTTCTTTTTTTTGGTTTTCATGGTTTTGTTTTGGGATTTTAACAAGATTTTGTTCTCAATATAATATGTGGGAGAGAAAGAAGGAAAGCCAAGATTAATACAAATGGAAACAAAGGGAGCCCACTGTGTAGAAAGCTGGAGTCATAGAAGTAGAAGGGATGTATCTTTTGGTCCTTACATTCTATTGCAGTAGATGAGTTGCTGAGACTATCTGAGGGGTGGGGCTTCCCTCTTTCCCTAGAGCTCAAAGCTGTGCTTAGTCCCTTATTTGTCTGTAAATACTTTAAGAATTGTGCCACAGTCCCAGGGGCACTAATAGGTGTGCAGTGGGCTGACCCAGGCCAGGTACAAGGCACCCACCAAAGCTGCTCTCTTTCACTCCACTCTGCAGCTTGACAGGGGACTCATTGTTCAATTATTTTTTTGGGAGAGCTACAATCTCCTGTGGGCAAGTAGCTGCTCTGCCTCTTCAGACTCCTGAGGGTGACTGTGTTAAGCAAGTGGTTCTGACAATAGCAACAGGAGTAGCAGCTCCAAATCAGAGGAAAGTTGGGGCTGAAGATCAATGAAGAATGACTGCAGGGGAGGGATAGGCAGAAGCTACATCTCCCTTCCAGAGAGATGTGTCTGTGTTGTCACTTGCCTGTGGCTCTGCAGTTGCTTAATTACCTGGTGAAGTGCATGGGTGGATTCATATGCTGTGGGGCAGTGTCTGATGGATGCCTGGTGGGAAAAACAAGAGGGAAAATTAAAATATAATGTCTTTTGGAACAAAGTGGGTGTTTGACTATTTGGTCTTCTTGGGCTGGAGGCTTTCTTTGCAGCCAAGGTGGCAAAGCCTCCCCAGGTTGCCCCCTATCTTTGGCCTGCTGCTCATGTCTTGTTTACCTTGATGGTATGAATAGTCTCCAGTATCACCATGAGGCAGACATGAAAACATGTTTATCTTCAACCTCTTCTCAGCAGAGTTCAATTATGTTGCAACTAATTTATAATACAGTTGTCAATTGTCATGTGGATAAAGAGAGGCTTACCAAGACTCCTTTTCTTGGAGGGAGACCTGCAGGAAAGATCTGCTTGTTAGAAAAGACACAGGGAAGTGTTGTCCTTTTGATAGACTTGAAAGAATTCTTACATTTTTTTTCTATTACCTAATCCATGTTGCTAAGTGCTGGCAGATTTATGTAGGAAGGTTTTCACAGCAACCAGAGGCAGAATGTGTCTTTCTATTGGACAGCTAATGAATACCATAGAAAACAGGAAAATTATACATGTAGTCAGTGAGTAATTTCATTCCATGTCCTGATACTGGTACACCAGTGAGGCACACAAACCCAGAAAACAAAGAAGCTGGTGAGCTACGAGTAAACTTGTCACATGGAGTCAGTGACCTGTGTGTGCTGTGGCTAATCAGGGCACAGCTCTATAGCTGTGTGGTTGGCATTTTGGCTTTGTGCTTGACCCAGAGGCTCCCCTCACTCCGGCTACGCTCTGTGCTTGGTGGTGTACCTAGGCAAGTTGCACCAGGTGCGTGTTGCCAAGAGGCTGCCAGAATGCTCGCCAGTAACTACAGTGCAATAGTATTTAGTCTATGTAATAGTTACATATATACCAGATATTTTGAAATTCTAAAAAGAAAATAGTTTAAACATTTTGTATATGTATTGCAAAGGTTTAATGCAAAATTTTAGCTGTGTGAATGCTTTAGGAGTGCAGGATGCATTGTTTTAAGATGCTGATTATGGAACATATTTTTGAGGAATTTAAATTTATGTAAAGAATAGTTGTGACAATTTCCTGGGAACTCACTGTAGAGGAATGTGTATCTGTGTCCTTGTTTGTTGTCTTACCCCCCTTATAAAAAAACTTTTATTTTTTCAAAGCATGATTTTGAATGAAAGCCTTCAGGGAACCTCCAGTTCCATTCTATTTTCTGTGGACTGGAACTCTTGGAAGAGTACGCTGTCTCATTTTTCCACTAGAAACATTATGAGGTTCTTTATTATACATTCTGAGAAAGCCCATCTTGTGTTTGCTTTTGTTTTTCCTAAACACTGTTCTGAAGCTGAGTTACAAGTATAAAAACAGGAGGATTGGGAGGATGTGGAGAGTTTTGTGGACAGTTGGCTAGCTGAGAGAGGCCATATAGACATAATACCCTTGGTTAAGCAAGAAGGAGACAGGTATAGGAGTCAGCAGTCAGTTTCCATATAAGACAAGGACACTGTGCCCTTGGTGCAACAGCAGGATAGGGAGGAAGATCTTTAGCTAGAAATATGAAGAAAAGCAGAAAAGTTGTAACAGTATTACTACAAGAATGCAGATGTAGGTGTAGTTGGCTGATAAGTAACTAACCAATAATGAGCTCGCCTTTTGCAATATGTATTAGCCTTATTAACACCAATATAAATATGAGTGCCTATCAATAAAGTTTGAGACTTGTTGATCCTCATCGGGTGTGCAAGTCTTCCTTCTCTGTCAGGAGGACAATATATTTTAAATTATAAAGCCTCAAGCCTGAAATAAGATCCATTGTGTTTTTCAGGTGTGTGACTTTTCTTAAGACACCAGCAGTTCAGCTGCTTTGAGATCTGCAGGGAGCTTTTGTGAGCATACGGATTCTTCAGGCTGATTGTACTGCTTAATCATGTGTTGCATAACAGGCACTGATCTGCAGGGTTTGAACTGAGCTTTATCCTGTATTGTGAATAACAAACCTGTAGCACCATAAAGGGCTATCTTAAGTAGTCACAGAGGCCACTTAAAAGACAGGGTGGCTCATCAACTTTCTACTGTTTGAAATCAATAATTTTATGCCTGTGAGTGTAGATGAGCTGCAGTATGAGGGCCAGCAATCCTAAGATGAAATCCTTTCCTCTTCCTTGCTCCTAAACACAACTTTTAACATTTTCAGTTATTGTTTCCCTTTGGAATTGCATAGCTCCTTCTTAAGTAATATGTTACAAACCCCTATTTTGAGAAAGTGATTCAAGGCATGTGTAAAAAAAATCTACGTGTTGTTTTGTGTCCCCGACTTGGAAACATTTCTCCTTTTTAAAGGCCGTCAAATCTTCAAACACAGCACAAATTAGCTTTTAGAGGATAGCACACAGGTATTTGTGTGCTACAGGAAGAAATGCCAGGAGGATCTTTTGGGAAAAGGAAAAATAGCACACTTGAAATTCTGTATTTAAATCAGATAAGCTGAAGCATGAGGAGTAGTCACAAAGGTTAGTTACTGAAAGTCATATGAGTGTTCCATATAAAGGACCAAAAGGATATATGCATCAACCTTCATGTTTCATAAGTTTTAAGTATCCATGGAATTGCATGAAGCTGATGAAAATTGTTTTTTACTCTGAATATTGTATACATGTGCAAGAGGTTAAAATAGTTGCTTTGAACTGTCAGCAAAGGATATGCTGTTAAAGGTGACTTTGGTTAAAGGTGACTTCATGAAAAATAACTTTAGTAGCTTATCTGCATTCTTTCAATTAATATTCTGATGAGTCTTAGGTATTTTCAAGTGATTTCATACCTAAAAACTAAGAAATAGATGGTTTAGTATGATCAGTCTGGATTTCTTGGGAGGAAAATATTTTCTGTATAGCTATAAAGGCACTGAGCATTGGTTCTAAGTAGCATATTGATTTATTAATATTTTGTTTCTTAAATTGCAATAAATTTCAGTAGCTTCATGGTGATCTTGTGGATCTTCACTTGTGGTTGTCTCTTTGCTTGTCCTAATTTAGAGCAACCACAGCTCTTTGACTATAATTTTAATCATACAGATAAATTAATAATAAGGTAATTTCCAAGTACTAATTTTTTCAGCTTTGTGTGTAATTGTTGGCTAGGTATGAATATGTTCCATAGCTTAATTCTGATAGCACTTATTGATGTTTCATACCAACTAAAATGTCAATGTAAATGAAGAAATTAATATCTAGGATAAGTAAATGGATCTTCATGGAATCACATGTCTACTTCATGCAGTTAGAAGTTACCATGTAGAAAAATTTTCCTGGGGGAATACTGTATAACAGTTCCCTATTTTTGAAATGTCTTAACACTTCCTGATTCCCCTAAATTGCATTTATTTCTCAGTTTTGCAGGTTACTGCTAAGTAGTTTTTCTCGAAAGTAAAACCGTGGTATCTTCAGCTCTATTTGGGTCTGTATGTGTCTGGCTAGACTGTGAAGAAATGAGTAAACAATATATTTTTTATTCAGCCAATCCCAAAATTATTAATATCTGTTAACACATTCAAAACAAGCTTCATCTCTCCTAAACCTTATTGATGACTTTGCCAATTTCTCTGTAAATATGCACTACTCATCGTCATGTCTACTAGAATAATGCTGTTAAAACCACAGTAAAACTTGTATTATTAGGTATTTTACTTTGAAGAGATAATGTTCCCCACCAGTAATGAGTGCAAAGGAAAAAGTCATTTATGTGCTATAGGCTGCAGAATTGGTAA
Organism: Motacilla alba alba; assembly: GCF_015832195.1. Taxonomy (NCBI): domain Eukaryota; kingdom Metazoa; phylum Chordata; class Aves; order Passeriformes; family Motacillidae; genus Motacilla; species Motacilla alba. Next base: position 28,921,694 of record NC_052016.1, on the reverse strand, counting down.
TGATGGCAGATGGTTAAAAGTACCCGCCAAATTACATGTCTGTAATCCCCTTAAATGATCTTTCTAAATATCAAGAGATCACTCCATTTTCTAAATCTTAATTTGTTAATTATATCAAGGTAACAGGTATAATTATAGTCTTTGAAAATGCATTCTCACTGAAAAACCGGCACGTAGTTTAATTTTTTTTTGCTAGTGTGTAATGTGGACCTGTGAGTGCTGAGAGATGCTCTAGGGTCTGCTGTGCAAGGAACAGTCTACCATGAAGTTTTCTTTGAAATTGGAGCAGAGTTATCTTGTCTCCAAGTGAATTTATTTATCTATACTGATTTTTTTTCCTTGGGTCTTAAAATTTGATCTTGGTTTTGGAGCCTCTCTATCAATCTCAAATTAAAATATCTCTAAAAGTTTTCCAGTTTTCACACTTAGTGCACCTAGTGATAGAATAATTGTATAGCAAAAATGTTAATATTTAGGTTTGAGACAGTTGGACATGGAGGTTGCTGTAGGAATCTCCATTTGGCACTGACACCCAGTATGGTATCTGAGGTTGTTAACACATTTGGTTAAGGGATTTTGTAGCAGGTGGTAAGCAGATCACTGAGGGCTGAACCAGCCTGAGTTGTGCTGCTGTCCCAGAGAATGTATTAACAGCATGCAGTACACAGCATTTTTTTCTATCTTTTAAAGTCAATAATAATAGAAATAATAGAAATTCTTGAAATTAAAACAGTTTTTGAGTTTGGTTAGGGTTGGTGGGTTTTTTTGGTTTTTTGAGACACTGTCAGACCTTGCAGGTCAAATTTGTTTTGATGTGGAGATGTCTTAAAGGGGTGGAACATTCATTGGGTGCATTGGAAGAAGATGCCCAAAGAAGATTTGATGCTTCAGTAGGTTCAGCGTGTGATTAGAGGAGGGGGCAGCAAGCAGATTTTTCTGATACAAAATTTTTTATTTGAATGGCATTGATGATTGCTCATGGATTGTGGGACTGCTTCCTCTGGTCCAGTTAAAGTGTGAAACAGACCTAATAACTGTTCTTGGTATCACAAAAGAAAAGAAACAACAAGTCTTGTTTCTTGTGTTTTCTGCATGTGAAAATATTCTCCTCTTCCTCTGACACTGTAATTCAAAATTGCAGCAAGGTGTAAGGAATAGCCTTAGTAAACAAAAATGGACATAATGGCATATGCATATCATATAGGCACATAATAATCACTAGAAGGCATAAATAATCACTAGCAGAAATTTATATATGCTGGTGGTATTTGGTGGGTAGGTCAGTTTCCTAAAAAGAGTACATCTTTATAGTATTTCAATAGGCCCCAAATTATTTGGGTATTAGAACCAGCGAGTTGAATTTGTATGGTATGTACCAAGGTGACAGTATGTTGTGTCCTTGTCTGCAGCTTTCTTTTCTACATGTTAAATAGTTAACCAACAGTATATGTTTTTCCGTAGTTGTCATCCATTGTGATCTTAATATTTTTTTAGTTAATTAATTTATTTAGATACCCTAAGCATATACTCGAGGTTCTAAATTTAATACCATCACAGAACTGAATGCATTGAGAAGGGCACTTGTATGCTTCCCAGTTTGCATGTTCACACTATGCAATGCTCTGTTAAAAAGAGCAGATCATATGTGATGTGAGTAGAATGAGTATAGTCATTTGGACTAGAGGAACTTAAATGTTTAATAGATAGTCTTGTTGTTTTTTTCCCCAGTGTTATTTCAAGGCCTTTGTCCTTCCAAGTGAGCTACTAAGTTATTAACTTTCAATATTTTTCTTTCTCTTCAAAAGCAATCCTTATACCTGTGCTAGGTTTCAGAAACAAAGCAAGAAAGCCCTGTAAGCACTGTGTCAGGCTTTCTGCCAGGCTGGGGTGAATAATTCAGCTCTTCCAGGAAGACCTGCCTAAGGCTGCGGTGAGTCAGTGAGGAGCGGTGGGGAAAGCAGGTTGAATGCCTCCATGATAATCAAGGAAATAGTATGGCCTTCCTAAATCCCAGCCTAGGCAAAGTGTCAAAAATGAGCTAACTGCTGTCCCACAGAACTATATTAATAAGTAGAAAGTTATTCTGGTTGAAAGGCCGTATCAGGCCTCCTATAAAGGGCTAAGACTGTGATTGCTGTATCGTCTGATGATTTATGCAAACACAAAATTTTACAAATGCAGTAAATGTTTTGTAAATAAATTTGGTCTGATAGCTTTTGACATTTCTTATGTGCAAAAGGAAGCAATTAAAATAATTGTACTCTTGTTCATTTGATTTTTGTCAAAATGTTGATAATAGGATTAGTGCGTGCTGCTGCTGCTGGGTCTTAGTGGACCAGCATAATTTTCTTCAGTTCTGCATGGTCTATTCCTTCCCCTCCTAGCAACTGGTTAGAGCAGTACAGTCGTGTTTCCAGTGTAGGGGGAGAAATGCAGACATCTGTAGAGACCAGATGACTGCTATAGCAAGACTTCAACTGTGACCCCGCACTGGAACACAAGCTTGTACCACACCTTGTGCCAGGTGTGGTAGGCTGTTAGGCTATTTGATGTGAATGCATCTCCTGCCTTTTCTTTAAGTTCTTAATATATAATTAATTTATTTTAATTAAATGCTTTATAATTTAGAAACTGGGACAGTTATATCAGTTTCTTGGCTGGACAGGTAGACAGAATGAGGTAGAAATCCAGTATCAAGATGTAAAATCAGTGTTGTATGTAACCTAATGCTCAGGCAGGTCTTATTCCAAAATAAAGCAGGAGGCTGCAGATTCTTCACAACTTCACAAAAGTATTCTAAACAGAAAGATCCAAAGAACTACAGAACAGAAGGTAATCCTGCGTGTGGTGCTTAGTAGTGCTTATATATAAATAATAGAATAAGTAGATATGGCTGTATGACATGGGGAGACCTGGGTCCTCAGATTCCCTGTGGTAGCCATGGCTGATGAAATGTGATGGGAGGGTTCAAGGTCAGTCAAGTGGGGTGTAAGGGAGAAGGACAAGGAGATGGAACAAAGGAAGCAACTGGAATTCAATAGGAAGTGGATGCCTTTCTATTTTGAAAAAGTCTTGGCTGCTGTTGCAGGTTCCCTGAAAAGGTTGATACAGTGTCAATAAGAAAGCAACTGAAATACTAAAATAGGTATTTCATTAAATACCAGTGAAATATATTTTTTATTTCCTTTTTTGTGCATCTTATGACATACACTCATTCTGAATTTTCTGTGCTGTTTGAGCCCCTGTTGTCTTGGTCTTTAGAAATGAGGTGCAGAAAAGGCCAATTTTCATAGAGTCAAATGAAAGTCAAATATAAAAATTAAATTAGAGTGAGATTGAGTCCCTTTATGGAGTTTAAGTGCATAGGCACAGCTGTTTTGAATATAGATTTACTAGAGCTACTACTAGATAACTGTTTTCCTGGAAGGAGAGGCGTACATAGCCATCATTCTATGTACATGTATTTTATGTGCATATGCTATATAAATAATATTAATTTTAAAATTTGTTGATGCTGCTGTTGGAATGATGCTCAGTTGGACCCAATACAGATGTTACTATGGGATTATAGTGAACATGTGAGCTGCAAATCATTTACTTGATTTAGTTGACTAAACTGTGCTTGAAATTTCATAAAAGATACTTTTATTCTCTGTGCCAACTGTCTAATAGCAATGTGGAAACTCTTCAAATACTAAATCCTTGTTAATCTGGATTTGACTAATGAGTAGGAAACAGAGTAGTGCTCCAATTGCTCTAATTTGCGTGAGTCATTATAGCCAATCCATTTGGCAAAGCCTGTACACTACAGTCCTGCAATGGACATTCAGATTCTGATGTCAAATTTGCTTTACTCATAGATACAATGGACATTCAGATTCTGATGTCAAATTTGCTTTACTCAGAGATACATTTACTTTCAGACAATGCTAAGTATTTCTTAATCTGACAGTTAAATTACTGCCTTTTTTTTTCCCCATGTCTTTTTGCCAGCAGAATTTGTACCTTATTGAGCCTATTATAAATGTTGAAGAATTAAACTATATCAGGAGATCTGATGTAAGTTCATAAGAGTATCAGATATTCCTTTAGGTGACTGGAAGCAGTAACATTTTTTCTTTTACAAAATGTCAGACTTGGTACAAAAAACTGGGATTTTAAATCTTCTATGTGAATGGGACCCAGTATAATTGATATAAGGCAAAGAAAAGCTATACTTTGGTCCAATATCAGAATTTATTCAGAATTCAAATCAAAAAGAAAAAAAAGAAAAAAAAAAGAAAATATTTTCTGGTGGGAGATTGTGAATTCTGTTTAGTTCTAAATGATTACAGGTACTTGGGAGTTATTCTGGCTTTCCAGCTATGTATGTTCCTATGTGTCTTCTAAAATGCAGAATTATCCCATGCACTAGAGGTCTGGAATGATTTTACTGAGCTAATAATGCCCAGACTGGTATTTGCCTAGTAATGCTGCAATGTTTTGTTGCTATGCAAGAGAAAGCAGCAACTTGCTAATTTAAGTCTAACATTCAGATACCATTCTTCTTTTGTTCTTAACATAGGTCCTTGACTAATCAGGCACAGTCAGATCATTTGACTTGGCTGAAAGCTCATGTAATTTACTGGCTTCTTAATTTAGTACTATGAAACTGCATCGTACAAGCACTTGTCTCATGAATGTGTAGGCTATTATATTTCATAATTATTATATTTGATTTAAATAAGATAAATCTTTTAATTAAAACTTTCCACTGAAGGCAATGTGAGAAGTAAAAAGCAGTGTGTGTGGAGGAGCTGTTACTGAAGGGTTTGTGTGGCTCTCCTGGCTAGTGAAATTAGGGAGCACTTTTCAAAGTTGTTAGACTAAAATACAGCAGTGATGTCTATGATAAGCCAAGTCTTTGAAAGTGGGTTTCTAATAATAACTTACCCTTTTTCTGTATTCCCTAACCCTTTGTTTAGTTATGAAGGGTTGGAAGCTCAGTTGTTTGTACATTGCTCTGGGACACCATGTGATTAATATACCTATGTTCACCTCTGGTCTTGCTTCATATTTATAGTTTCACGATAGAGGAGGAAATTTTTGGAACCAAATAGTTGCTGGTCACACAAGTTCTTGGGAGGATTTCAGGCTCTGTATGACGTGGTTGAGTGAATCCAAGTTTTCATTTGCAAGGAGGCCTCATGTTTTAAGTTAAACCTTCTAATTACTCTGAAAGAACACAGCCCAAGTAATTAGGATGACAATTACAATGAAACAGTCAGACTGCATGATCCTGATTTATGTTCTGAGCCAATCTCTGAATTCTTCTATGTATCATGAAAATACATAGATCAAGTATGATCAAGTGAAATACTGGTAGATAACAGAGTTTTCTGGTTGCAGTCACCAAACAAAAAACACAGGAGCAAAGAAAATAATATTTATTTATCTGCTTATCCCATACAGGGAGTTAGAACACTACCTGTGACATAGGGAAGCATATTACAACTATAGAAGGATTTGGCCTTGATCTTAAAGATTTTCTAGTTCACTGTCCTGCCATGGGCAGGAATATCTTTCACTAGATCAGCTTGATCAAAGCCCCATTCAACTGACCTTGAGCATTTCCAAGGACGGGCACATCCACAATTTCTCTGGGCAACTTTGTCTGATGACTTTCCTACCTCATCATGAACAACTTCTTCCTTAGGTCTAAACTAAACCTACACTCTTTCTGTTTATGCTCCTTTTCCTGTTATTTAAGCCTTAGCAAAAAGACTCTGATTCTTATAAACTCCCTTTATACTGGGAGGCTGCAGTAAGGCTTACCTGGAGCTATCTTTTCTCCAGGCTGAAAAACCCCAGCTTTGTCTTCACAAAAGAGGTATTCCAGCCCTGTGACTTTTGTGACTCTTCTCTGGACCCACTATATATAACAGGTACATTTCTGTCTTTTACTGAGGATGCCAGGACTGGATGTAGAACTTCAGGCATGGTCTTGCAAGAACAGAGAAATATAAAGGGAGAGAAATAGGGAAGAATTTAGTGTTTCCGATAACTAACAACCAGGCTACCAAGTGCAGAACTAATTCTAAATGTGTGGTAAATGCCTTCTTACCATTACGACATGCAGGTTTTCTTTAGAGTTGTGAACAGCCAAATTAATGAACAATGAAATGAAGCAATACCATTAGACTCCAAATGTTTTCAATTTTATTCTTAGTTTCTGGCATTTCCCCTATCCATTGGCCCACAATTAACTTATTTGTTTAAAATTCAGTAGGTACCTAGGGATTTAAAAGCCCTAATGTGTCCTTAATCATGGTCAGTAATTCTAATCCTACTCTCTTTGCAAGTGGGAGAAAAATGCAACTGCAGTTTAAAGAAGAGTCTGCCTCCTTCTACCTTCCCTTCCAGATACTTGTCCTTTGCCTATTGCTTTCTTCTCTCTTGTATCAGGAAGGTCACCTCCATGATAAATGGAGAAATGACTTGGGTCAGTTTTGCATATCCATGCCCATGTTTGTCAGGTGTGCTTTGTTTAACATGGATTGCGTTTCCAGCATGATTTATTTCACTGTCAGAGTTGGCTGCAGAAGCGCGGCGGAAGGAGTGGAGGCCTGAGGGGGAGTGGGGCAGGAAGCAGGGAAGGTGTCTTTCCAGGGTGCATACTGACCATAAATGCTTGTGTTGCCTGTGCAGTGCTTAATCTGATATCTCCTGTCAGTTGTCCACTATTAAGTGACAGAGACAAGGGGGTTACTTTTCATCTCCTTGTTTCTCACTCCGTCACTTCTGTCTCTGATCTGTAGGTTGCCACCTGTAGGAATATTAAATATGAGTGAGTCTTACCACCTGTCCTGGGACATTTTTGGTAGGACAGACATGATTTTCCTTGATTCTGAGTAAAAATAATTCCCATGAGTATATCCCATTCTCCAGGTAAGAGAACATGGCTGTGCCACGTGGTCTTTATGACTATATGGCCTAGTAAGGGGAAGATGGTGTTTCTGAGGTGCAGGTTTGCCTCCAGGATGGAGGGGGTATGTGGGCTTCAAGCACCCTGATTATTTAGAACCCATTGTTGTTGTCCATGCTATCCATTTCAACTGAGCTGAAGTTCCTACTCTCACCTCCTGTCTCCTTTCCACATGATGCTGATTCTTATGATCACTGGGTAATAGAGTATTTCAAGAAATCACAGCTTGAAATCTTACCCATGTGTTCAAAGAGGTGTGAATTACATTGTTCTGTGTTGAGGGGATCTGTTAAACAGTGAGGATAATTATAACTATTCTATTAGGAGTCCTTTCTACGGGGATCTAGAAGAAAGGACTGACAGGGTATTTTGTCTGTTTTCTGCAAATAGGCTTTGTTCTGCCTTGATGTCCCCTAGGCCGTGCCCTAAGAGGGTAACAGTAAAGGAACAGCTCTTCATTTAGTAGAAGAGAACTTAGAGAACATATCAGCAGCCTCCCAAAGGGCTTACAAACTTACTGGATAAATAAAAGAATGCTTAAATTTAGTCTTAAAGCTACAGCTGGAGAAAGGCTTGAGTCTTCCAGAATAGGACTGGGACTACCATTTACTGATAGCTAAAAAGATGATCAAATATACATGAATTCAGAAATACAAAATGAGATAGTAACTTAGGGATCTCCAGAGGTCCTCTGGTCCAGAGCCCTCCTCAAAACAGACTAGTTTCTAAGTTGTCTTTTGCTTTCCCATCATTCTTTCTGGAAATGATTAGTGGGACTAAGCACAATTTAAATTGTAAACCTCTGCCTTCTAATACGGGTGGCTCTTTCATAAAAACAGTCTCTGAAACCATTCACATGCAAGATTTTGGGGGCTCTAACCAAGGTGGCAGAAATCCAACTGGTGACCAAAACTTTTCAGATGAACTTCTAAGGAGAATTTTTAGTTAGTAATAATTTCAGAAAAGTTTTGAAAGACTTTTCCTTTTTTTTCTATTAATCAATAATGAATTTGGAAAGAGATTCTTCTACACTTTGTGATCAGGTGTGTTCCATGTAGCCAAAGCTGCATCCCTTCATGCCGACCCAGCAGATAGGACACAAGCATGTGTGCTTTACATGGATGTCAGTCCGTGGCTGGCAATACAATGACTGTGGGCACTAGTGGAAGAAGTTACAATGAGCTGCCAGCATATGCATGCAGTGAAGTCTGTGGTAGCTTGTGCTTGGTGTCTGTTAAGGAAGTTGCTTTCAATAGACAAATAGGTGCTTTAATGACAGAAATGGAGCATAGTATCTTGAAACCAGATAGGGAGACTGTAACAGCTGTTCAGCTATTTCATGAAATGCACCCTTACTACTATGGAAGAAATGCAAGACACATGGTGAGACTGCAGCCACTATTTATACACGACCCCTCAGTCACAGGAGAAATTTCTTTCATTTATGAATATCACAGCTTTAAAAAAAAAAAAAAAAAAAAAAAAAAGCCAACATATTTTATGGGTTACATTTATGTATTCAGAGTTGTGAATGTGTACTATCATTGTGTGGTAGATGCCAATCCTAGATTTAAAACTTCTTTTTCTCTCAGGGTGGAAACATATTATTCACATCTGGAGCTCGCTAGAAAGGGGAATTGACAGTTGTTTGACAACTTGCATACATAATTATTTCAGTTCTGGAAGCTTCAGTAAAGGAGCCCCAGTAAAAGGGCAAATACCTCAGACTTCATGCAGATAAAGCTCATGTGGGTGCAGTGTATCTTTTATAGTTTGTATGGAGTACGAATAGTATAGCTGACATTTATTAAACATGTTAACTATTATAAGTGTTCATATCTAAAATTTTCTGTCCTCTGTAGGCAAAAAAATTGTTTTAATTTGCCCAAATTAAGACCAAGCAGTGAGAGAACACTAGTCAAGATTCTTTTTCCTGAAAAAATGGACTGGTTTAGGTATACTTATTATATGTATATTTCACCTCCAGAAGGTACAAGTATTTCAGACACAGCAAGGCCATTCAGAATGTTGCTAGAATTACAAGTTTGGATTTCCTTAGGAGCCTTCCTGAAAGAAAAAACTGACTGTATTTTGGACCATCAAAAAGTGTGTGGCTTACATAAGTTTTGGATGCTTGTATATGTCCTCTTCCAGACATAATTTGCTAATTGTTTTAAAAGTGCTTGGAACTGCCTTTTAAAGTATATGTTCTATTCTGGATTGCTGCTCCAAATACATTTAAGTGACTGACTTCTGGATATCATTCTGATTCTCTTTCCTCTGCCAATTTTGAGTGGCTCAATTAGACCTTTTTAAAATAAACTTCAGTATCAGGCTTATTATTGCACTGAATTAGATATTTCTTTATATTTGCTTAATTAACATTACAGGTCTACTTTTTAAAACCTTGACTCTTTGATAACAAGTGTTGCAGACAAATTGAAAAATTGGCATTCTGCTTACAAGCAAGAGAAGACTCTCCAGGAAGTATATTTTGCTGCTTTAAGTAAGATATTCACAAAATAATAGCAAGGAACTAAACACTCTTCAGAATTTTAGGCTGTGGTTTACAGGAAATAGTAATTTGCAATAATGTGTACTGCAAGACTATAGTCACTCATGAATCTCACTATGCCTTCAGAAAGTAGACATGCATCTGTTAGCTATCCAAAATCCTATTTTAAAACTTCTAGGGACCTCCAAGTAAATCTTAAAGCTTTGTCAAGCTTTTGTGCTTGTTGTGTCCACTGCAGTCCCTGAAGAGTGAAGGCCACAAGGTCACACCTGTTCCTTGAAATTAATCATATAATTTATGCTCAAGAGGCTTTAGGGTCACGATACAGAGATACAAAATCCCCAAGGGACAAAACAGATTCTTTCATCTGCGTGATTTAAACAGGTGTTGCCACTTTTTATGCCAGTTGCCAAATCTTGGCAGAAAGCAGTGCTAAGGAATAGAAAACAAAAATAAGGCAGCAGTATATTGTCCTGAAATGTGTGTGTCACTGGTTGGTTTTTATTCCACATGAGATTTGCAGAAGTGCATAAGGAGGAAGGAAATGCCATTCTGTTTGCAATATACTTTTCTGACCCTTGGACGTACTGAGTGCTAGTCCTGAACTAGCTGATGAATAATCAGTCTAGGCTGAAGAGTTCAAAAATGATGTATATATTTTTGAGTGGGTTTCTTACCAAATTAGAACTGAAAGATAAATGTGGATTGGAGCTTAAAGACAACTTGTTTTTATTTTCAAAATTCAAACATAGGCAAGAGTTTGGCACAGAACTTGAAATTCTATGAAGTTTTAAGTTGTAAAATAGGTTGGTGTGACAAGTCTTCATTATTTATAACAAAAGGTTTCCACATGAATTGTTGGTTAGAAGTACTGGAGTAACGTGAATAACAAAATATCTTGCTTATGGTGTGCATTTATGAGGAATTGCAGATATTTCTTTTTGATCACTGAAACAGCACTGGCAGTTCAAATCCTGAAGAAAAAGCAAATGTGATATTTACAGAGATTTAGAGCTTGTGCGGCTGATGTATATAAAATTATTCAGGAAAAGAGGAAAAACATAACTCCATACAGTTAAACTGAACAGAGACCTTTCAAAATAATGTATGGTTATTTTCAAAATAATTGTATGGTTATTTTCTCAAGACAGATTTTGAAATTGGTATGAAAAATCTTCAAATTATATATAAAAATAGAAAAAGTAGGTAACTTTTATTACTGCTGTTGACATCTACTAAAGAGTAAATATTTTGATTTTCATGTAAACCTTGTTTCTTTTTATTGAGAAAAAAAGTCACTGTAATTGAGGTGGGTTTGTAACAGGATCACTAGTCCTGGATGTTGAGGAGCATTATGGTTCCTCAATGTGGATTACCTGAGACAAAATAACAGCTAGAGATAAGCTCTTTAAGAGGAAGGACAGGAGACAATGCTTTTTCAGGCCAGAGTAGATGGGCCAGGATGAGTATGTCAGTACCAATGCACTCTGAGAATGGGCTAAATGTTAGGTTATTGATTGCTGGGAGAGGAAGTGACTTTGTGTGTGATGGAAATGTCATGTAATGAGAGGCTCAGTGCTGCTCCTGCCCTCCTGGTTGCAGCTGTCCTCTCCCAGACCACTTTGTTCTTGACTTGGTATGATGTCAGGCACAAGCTTAAATTAATGTGTGGCTCAGTAAATTTCAGGTGGTTTGTTTATGATGAGGGTGCAGTTATGTTTCAGCCTATCAACATGCCAGTGGGCTTGCTCTGTGGCAAGCCCATGGGTGTCATAATGAGGATGAGAAGAGTATGTGCTTGACTTGAATCAAGAAGTGAAGGAAGAAACTAATCTAGCCAGTAAGTGAATGTGTTCCTCCAGAAACTAGGTAGCTTAATCACAGTTAGGAAATCAAACCTTACACCTTCATTTCTGTGGAACTTGATGGGCATCACAAAGTTTGTGCTGGATTAATATTCCAGTCTGAGGTGACATGGAAACCTGTCCTGTGTGACACTGCAAACAACACTGTATCCTTCTGAGAACTGAAGTTTCTACTTCTTATAATATAAGTATAATATTACTTTAGTGGCTGAGCAGAATGATCTAATTAGAGGTCTGCATCTGGAAGGAATAATTGAAACCTTTGATATGGACTCAAAACACTGTGCACTAATTAAATATCATGTATATATATAGAGAGAGAGGTGTTTAAATTTATAAAATTTATATCCAGGATGTGCAAACTACACTCTTTTTCTTCCCAGCTCCTGACTTCATTATTTTTTAGAATTGAGTCTATAGAACATAAATTTAACAGCAAACAGTCTCTGCAAAAGTTCTCATTTAAAAAAAACAAAACAACAAAAACCCAAAACATTCTATATGACAAAACAGTATTTGAAAATAAAACAGTGATACAAATCTAAAACCCCAAGTGTCATATGTAGCCATGTTCATTTGTTGGTCTATGTTGCCATTTCAAATAGGTTCATGGAAGACAGAAAATAGAAGTTGTAGTTACCCCGATTAGTTGTGGAATTGGTTAAGAAACTGCCAATAAAAGATGATTCTCCAAAAGAAACCCCTATTTGTTATTTTATTTTGAAAAACTTGCTTGCTTCTCCTATTTCAAAACCATCAAATTACTCAGTTTCAGAAAGAAAGACTAAATTTTTTTTTTGAGCTGAGTTAGGTGAAGCTGGTCTTTATTGTGAATGAAAGGAAATGGGCTTGTATACTTGGGGAGGATATTGGTTTTATTTGTTTTATGTTTTTGGAGGTTCTTTCCCTTATGGAAAGAATTGGCTTGATGCTGTTCTGGAGAAAAGAAAAATCTTTGATCAGACTGCAAACTCTGCTTTTCAGAGGAAGTAACTAATAGGATTGTCTGAACACAAAAAATCTGGAACAGATAATAGTTGCTATATTGTTGGTTCCCAAACTTGTAGACTTCAGATATTAACCATTCCAAGGCCTGACACTTGACACAAGCTTTCTCTAAATGTCATGCCACTCTCTTGGTACATGGGGTTCATCTTACAATAATACATTTGGTGAGCTGCCGTTTCAATCTTCAAGTATTTCCTTGGCGGAGTGGGGAAAGGGATGAAATCTGTGGTTCTGAATTGGCAAAATTACCAAGTGCATCAATTTGTCTGAAAAACTGTATGAAACCGTGCGGGATTTCTTCAACAGTATTTTAACACTACTAATAGTCTTAATGTTCTATCATAATACTGAATAGCCATGTTTCTCTTTTTCACTTTCTGTTTATTGAAACTAATTAGTGTGATAGCTTGGCTTGACTCAGCAGATTGAGTATAGAGATGTTACCTGAAAGAACTCAGTTGCACTGACAAGTTTGCTGCCACAAAATAGAGGTTAAAGTTGCACAGTTAATGAATGATCTGAAGTTTGGACTTTCAGGGTTGCATCTCTTATTGACAGCCTGGCTACTTAGTTGCAGAGCATAGTAGATCGCATGGCAGGCTTTAAACAAACAAGAAAAATGGGTTTTATAGTATACAGTTGTATAATAGTTTGTATAATTATATGTAATATATTATAAAATATATTTTGGCGTAATAGAAAAATAAATTAAGACTCTTCTTTTGCTCTGTATAATTGAATTTTTTTCTTCCTGCCAGTCTCTAGGAAATATCATGGGCTGATGGGGATTGAGTTGGGTAAGAATTCAGATTTCAAATACATTGTCTTTAAACTTGGAAACTAATTGGATTCACATTTTTTTTCTCCAGCTGCTTACAGCTCTTAAACTCTTAGTAATTATTCAATTCTTCTGAATGTTTTCACTGAAAAAGTGTTCAAACACTCTTTACTGTAAATTAAACAGCATGGAGGCACTGGTTAATCTTTATTATTTTTTGCATTATTTGAAATTCTTGATGCTTTTGGTAGCCTTGCATGAGAAGTAAAACTGATCAGTGGGTTAAAAAAAACAACTTCCTTGTCTTGTTTAAGAAAGTTTATGTAGAAGTTGGGGTGAAGATGAAGTGACATGATCTGAGCATCCTGCTTCTAGAGCACTGCTGGATTTCTGACTGTCTACAGACAACCCTTGGCATGTGATAGAAGCAAAAACTGAGGAAGTCAGGAAAGCATATCTGAGAACTTATTTAACAGCAAAATAGTTTTTGAAAATTCACCTAATACATTTTAGGTTTTCTATATTGGAATCAGCAGAAATCTATGTTCCGTCTGTGCTTCTTCAATTTGCATAAAACATTAGTTTACAAACACAGGGAAGCACTGGTTGTACTGGCTCATTGGATCCTGCTATTAAACCCCATTCTAGGATGGTGTGCTGGTACAAAGTCTTTCCCTATTTCTTGCAATAGGTCAGACATAATTTCTGCATATTAAGTCTTTGAATTTCCTAGTTGTCTGTTCCAAGTTCTTAGTTTGCAACATACAAAAGATATTTAAGGCTTCATAACACTAGATGTAAAATATATTTTAGAGAAAGCAGGAAAATAGGAGAGGCTTTAAGCTATGTTACATCATTTGGTACTTTAGGAATGGCCATAAGGGTTTGCATTTTTTCAGAACTGAGCAAAATTATATGAACCAAATTACAGATTAATAATCAACCTCTGAAAAAGAGCATTTCACCTCTGCCAGCTTAGGCAGCCTACATTTAAACTAATACTTTCTTTAGGAGGACCTGCTAATACCGAAAAGAGAATTTTATTCTATTCTTGATGTCTTAAATGCCCCCAGCAATGTAATTGACAAGAGCATATCTGTGTTTTGGTTTTACAATCAGATTTTGGAGGCATTAGCATTTGTGCAGAAGTCATCATGCTTACCTAGGGTTGGGTTTTCTTAGGTGCTTGAGAAGCTTTAGCCAAACACAAAGCTGAACCTTTATATGGAGAGCTATACAGGACCACTTTTTAGGCTTAGCTAAGGTGCTGCTGGTGGAATTCAGAAAATGATCATTCACTTCAGTGAAAAGAACATGTAGCAATTGATATATGCAGCCTCCCAACAGCCTGGAGAGACACAAGTGCCTCTTGTGAGCTGTTGGCAACTTCACTCCATGTCCAGTCATGCTAATTAGGCAGGGGCTTAGAGAACAGAGGCATGGAGGAAGATTGTATTAGAAGGAAATATTCACTATTGAACAAGATCCAAAGGTCTCTTGTGTAGCTGGCATGATAGATCAAATAAAGTTTAAAGGGATAAAGTAAAGGGATAAAGTACAGGGAGAAAAACTTCACCATCAGCATGGAATTGATTTAATGTAATGTCCACACTTGCATTCCCTACATAGTTCTCAAACAAAGCTGTAATTTTACAGGTGTGATCACCACCAACCAGGTGGTAAGACTGACTCACTTTTCTAGAGGTGGCAGTCCAACTGGAGTGTATATCACTTGAGAATCCATGGGCAGGAGAATCCAGTGCCTTGTGTGTGTAATGCTTTGGATGGCAGTGTTGCACTTCCAGCAACCTGCTGTCGTTGCCAGGTCTATGTCCAAGAAACTGATTAGATAAAAGGGCAAGGGAAGCTTTTGGAATCTATGGGAGACCACCTTGTCACCTTGTACAACTGTCTTGGTTGCTCTGGCCTGAGCTTCAAGCAGTCCTTGCTGGAGTATGTAAATACACATCTTCCTTCTGGTAGCTCTGACTCCACCACCCTGGCTGCCAGCACGTGGGCTTGTCATGATGCTGGAGTCCTCTGCTGTCTGGAGGGCTGTGTGCTATTCCCCAACCTGCTGTCTTCCCCCTTTCCATCACTTTTTTGCAAGGAGGTTAAATGCAGTGCAGTAGCCAGAGTCACTGCTCTGTAATTTAACCCTTTAACTATGCTGAGTCATTTAACCAATGTTTTTGAACCAGAATTTTCTTAGTTGACCTTAGGTTAGAAACTCACCACTTAAGCATTGTTCTCCTTGCTATAAAGTGGTTAGATCATACTTTTAATAATGTACACTTGGGTTGCTACTGTACTTTAAGTTGACATATTGTTTTCTTGAAGGTTTATAGGCATTTCCTATTGTTAGAAGACTGAAATGAGACAAAATGCCCCATGTGCTTGATATGAAGTAAACACACTTTATATTCCATCATTTCCCTTGGAGATTCATTTCACCTGCTCAAATTTGCTTTTTCAACAAAAAGAAAGTGGATGCAAAGACAATACAGAAGTTTTGTCACAATAAAGCAATTAAATTAAAAAAAATCTGTTTCTTCTATCACTTCCTGAAATTTGCAATTCCTGACAGTGGCACAAATATAACTATCTTTTCTTTTAGTTTGTAGATAGGGACATAGTTGAATTTTTTTCAAATTGGTTTAATTTGCTTGAGCTTAAGTTTAATGAACTTGTGTGAAGTATTATAGTACACAGCTCTGTCACCTTGCCTTCCAATTTACTGTCTTCACAAATCACAACTTTTCAGTGTTTTGCTGAATACTAATTACATTTAATTTGAGGTTAGTTGGAGAATATGGGGTGCCTTCCTTTCATTTAGGATGGCCTTTTCATGTGTTATATTTACTGATTATGTCAGTAAAGCAGCTCTGTCCTCATATCCATAGATGCAGAAAACTTAAACATGCTGTTTAGCTCACAATGGAATAAAAATGCAATTGCTGCTTAACCACTGTTGTTATTGCTCATGTAAACTACTTCAGTAGTTATCTGAATTTCATTCTTAAATGGAGTTTAAGAAACAGAAGCTTCACAAAGAAAATGAGTGTGATGGATAAAGTCATCTGCAACACTTTACTCTGTAAGGTAAAGGGTGCAAATTATCCTTTTGTCAAGAGCCAGAATGCTAAAACAAATTGCTCAACAAATTGTCAAGAAAGGAAACCAGTAATCAAGCATGTTGCCATTTTTTGAACAAAAAATTAGGACTTGAATTTTGGCATGCAGGTACCTGGACATCTGTGTACTTCCTTAGCATCTTTGAAACCAAATAGATTACCTCCTTCAGTGGCTTTTGGACAAGAAACTCTATGACTGATTTTGGTTTTCTGATAATTATTTTAACAGTGCAGGAAAGAATTTGTAGCAACATAAGCAACCGTAAGAGTCAACCAGGAAAGCTTCTCTTCTTTTCAAGTCTCTTAAATGATGTAAACTGTTATCACAATTTAGGAATAAGTTTTTAATCCCATAAGTGACAAAAAATGGAACAACTGATGTTTTCTCTTTTGAAATGGGCAGATGGTGTTGTACAGCTAAGTGTAATTGCAGTGTGGGAGACTGTTTTGGTTTTGGATTTTTCTCAGTTAGAAACTAATACTTCATAGAGTTTTCTGAAAGGGGGTGAAAAGGACTGTTCTCAGATTTTATCTTTATGTATCTTAACAGTCATTGCTTAAATGCTTTTGTCTGTATAGCTATTATGGCTTGCTTTGACAGATAATGAAATTGATGCATTTGCAAACGAAATGAATGGAAAATAATCCTGGGTGGGGATTTTTTATATGAGAATTTATTATCAGCTTATTTGTTCTTGAAGTATGCCTAGAGAGTGAGAATTGGGCAGTTCCTGCAAGGCTAAGCCATACTGCAGTTCAATTGTAACACCTCACATTGACTAGCTTTTGAGAGTGCTGCCTTTCTGCTTTCAGGAGGCCTTGTCATAATCAGTAAGTACTAGGAGCCCTCACTAGTAGAAATGAGTGATTTATTAGTTTGACTTTTGTTTTGCTTGAGCCTTACTAATTTTAATTGACACCAGTAAAGGCTTTTTAGTTGTGGCAAGGCATGAAAGAATCTGTTAACTGCTCCTTAGTGGTTTTGGAAGTGTGTAAAAAGTATAGGTAGAGTAAAAGAAAGAATTCACAGTATTTGCTGAAATGTTTCATAGTGAAAATCTGAAATAGACCTGAAGTTTGAGGCCTCAAGAATAATTAATTGAATGATATCTTCAGCAGTAATATCATCAGCATGTGGGAAATGCAACTTAAAGACAGAGGTTTTAATTGGAGGTTTATTGTTGCTGTAAAATGAATGTGAAACAACCAGCAGTCCAGCTTGAAGCTACCTTCGCTCTGAATCATTCAACCTGATAGCGGTTAAGGAGAGTGAAGTATTTATAACCCACACTGTTACTGGACATAGAGTTTTGGGGGTTTTTTTTGTTTTTTTCACTGCATACAATATTTATTTATTCCCAAAATAATCACAATTGCTCCTTCTTTTAGGAGAGGATGTAAATATTAAATTTCCCTTTATTTAAGATGTAAATCTTAGGAGTTGTTAGATGACAAGTACAGTAACAGCTGGCCTAACTATTTTAAAGTGTGTGAAGTCACTGTAGCCCTTAAATCTTGTGGAATGTGTCCCTCTGCAGGGAAACCAAACTTGTTGAAAATTATTTCAGGAATCTCAGGAAAGAGTTCCTCTAAAGGGAAAAGGTAGGGGTGAAATAGCAGAAAGTTACTAATGAGGCTCATTGCTGGTCTCTGATGATGGTATAAGATAAATAAAAACACCCAAAGCAAAAACTCTCAGTTTTTAAATTCCTGAATGGACAGTGCTCTGTGTTTATATTTTTAAAGTGTAGTCAGTGGAAAAATAGTCAGTACTACTTCCTCCTATTCTCAGATAATACACGGTGCCCTGCCTACTGTGGATCTCTGTGTCGCATAGCCAGGAAAAGAGAACTGATGCTTATATAACACCCAAGTGCTGCACCTCTGCTTGCTGTGGAAATATATCTCATTTAAAAGTAATGTTAATTTTCACAGGATGAATCACCAACCAAGGAATGACACAAAATGTAGAAAGGCTCCTGTACAAGAAAGAGTTTCTCTATGCAGGAAGGAGATAATAGGCAAGGTATAATAACCTTGAAAATCCTTGGTGAAATGTGCAGGATGGGTGTGGCTTTCTAACACAAGAAATAGGGCTACTATCAAATGAAACTTTAAAATTGGTCTAGTATCTGAATAGAAGATTGGAAGACTACAGAAAATTGCTTTAAAAATGCAGGATATTATATCTCAGAAATTGGAAAGTACTAGAAATAGAGTGAAAAGCAACTGCTACTGGTATCTGAACTGGTCTTAACAGTCTTGAAAGGCTCACCATATCTCCTTTAGTAACAAAGCCTACCATAAAAGCTCACTGATTTTCAATAAGGCAAAATTCTGCATGTAGCCCCTTCAAAATAAAATGCTATCAACTCTACCTGTCATTCAATTTCTGTGGCTTTACACCTTTAGAGGGCTTCTGTCAAGCTACTAAATGTTTTTTGCTCTTTTAGACTTTTGCATATAGCCAATGGGTTTAAAAGTGCACAGTCTGATTCTTGACTTTGCACGTTGCATCTCTGATGTGAAGCCCTGCCCATTGCTGTACCACAGCTCTGAGATGAACTAATCTGCACAAATTGATACAAAATACCTGGTTACTGAATTATATATGTAATCTATAATTGTGAATGCTTCAATCATGTTTTAAGATGGATAATTGAGTAGGAAATAGCTCAGTCTTTTGGTTGCCAATATTTTCTTGTGTGCCATACATTTTTATTAGTCCCTTCTTATTTAGGACTTTAGATAAGATAGCCGGTAATTTATCTTGTCTCCATTCTCAGAGTATTTATCTACTGAAGTAGCTGATAGTGCCTTTCCAAGGCTTGTCAAAAACTTGAATTAAAGCAGGGTATAAATGATATTTTGCTTAAATAATTTTTGGCACTTTTTTTTTAAGTTAATAAATGCCAAAAAAATATTGCACTAAATGTTGTTGGTACTACAGTCTTAGAAACACTATCAGGGGCAAGCCTGGGGAAAATACCAGAAGGAAACCAGTTTTCTATGAAACAAGTGATGAGAGACTTCCTTCAGTGTGGTTTCCTGCCTTAATGATTGTGCTGAAGATGTTGGTACACATTAGAAACCATGGACTGACTCATGTAGCTTTCTTTCAACACAGGCATCTTGAAGGACTGCGCACAGCTTTTTTTTTTTTTTTTTTTTTTTTTTTTAATGGCAATTTGCAGGTATCAAGTGCTTTGTGGCTCTGAATGGCAAGAATCCTGTACTGCAAACTGGGGGCTGCAGCTTAGGGAAGGTGGCAGGGAAGGGGTGATGCTCCCTGGCCCCAGCAGCAGGGCAGGCTGGATACCCATCCTATATTCCCACAGCTCTCAAGTACGGGGTGTGAGTCGTTGCTGCCATTGTGCACTGCACTTCACACAGGAACAAATATGAACCAGCTGAAGCCAACAGCACACAGAAATAAAAAACAGGGGTAATTGTGATGCCTAGACAGGCTTTAAAACCTCAGAAATACTTTAAGCCTTAAAGGGCATCCAAAACCTGGCATTGTATTGCTAATAACTGACAGGCAAATGTAACAGAGCAGCACTGATTTGCCATTGTCAAGATGTGGGAAATACCCTGATACTATGACTGGAAATACACTACAATAAGCCAAGCAAATAAATAACTATAGCTTATGCTTGCTTAGCCTTCAAAATTGATCTAATGGTTCAGCCTATAGGCAACGTCCTTTACACTGGTACTCCATGTAGAAGCTGAAGGTGTCAGTTCAACAGCTGGGTTCAATAGATAAAATTACTTAGAGGCAAAGCCATACTTTGAGAATTGAACAAAGAACTTCAATAGTTTTAAGGTGAAATTGATTTTAAATGCCAAGCTGTGTTACTGTTACATTGCAAAAAACTTCCTGAGTTCCACATAGTGAAGAATGGGGGTTCTTCGTTAAATCTAAACCTCACATAAATGTCTGTCATGTTTCTTGTTGTTGAATTAATAGAAGGAAAATGGCCACAGTAAATTGTGATAGGACACATCAAGAGTAATTGCCAAAATATTTATCTACTTATCTTTTTTTTTTTTTTTTTTTTTTTTACTGCCATTTGCTCTGAGAGGAAAATACCTTTGGTGAAGAACTTCAGTGCCACTGGTTAGCTATCCTAATTTAGTGCTGCTCAATTCTTTCCTATAGTGTAATTCAAGTAGAAAAGTTATAGGAATTCAGCCCACAATTAGACAAATGCCAGAAAAAAATAGCTGTCTTTATGCGCCAGCTTTGAATGCTTTGAATATGTGAGGTGCACGGGAAAATATTCCCTGTGAATGAGCAAAGGAATAAAAGGGGTGAAAAAAGGGAGCTTCTATGGATAGAGATAGGAGGAGCTGCAATGAATAAGGGGTAAAGCAGAGTCACTTTGGAACAATTGGTTAGAAAGGGTGGGAGGATCCCCACAACTGATGACATTTGAGGCTAGAAATGTACCACAAAGATGTTCAACAGCCTTCAAAAGTGATTGTTATTGATATGAGTCTTGGTTTATCAGCAGTAATAGAAGCCAGACTTAACTACCTCTACTTCAATGAAGAAATTTAATATGTAGTGATAACTTGAATGTGCTATTTTTGCTTCATTAATTACCTTGTGTTGTTCAACACTTGTGCTGCATCCTCAACAGAGTGCTATGAAGGAAGCCTTTAATCAGAACTATTGTTTTAATGTTGCTCTTTAGTCTCACTCCTTAACAGTCAAATCATTGCTGATGTAATTGGGAAATGTTTTAAGACTGCTGTATGTTCACCTAATTAAGAAAATGATTGGGTCCCCAGAGGGACATATCTCCCTAGGTGAGGCAAATGAAAGAATTGCTCTCCTGCTGTAGAAAAACCAATTGGAATGTTTTGAGAGTATCTCTGAGATCAAAGTATATTTTTAATTTTCCTTTGTGCCTCAGCTGAGCTAAACCAAAGACAAGCATACCCCAACATACATATTTATATTGAAGGAAATTAACCATTGTGATAAATCATATATAGAGGGGTTTGTGGCATTCATGATGAGATATTCATCCCTCCTGTGCCTGATGAATAAAAAGGTAGTCAGTGGTCTCTCAGATATATCATAGTCCTCACCTAAAGCTTCCTTTTTTGTTATTTGCTTATTTTTCAGAAGATGCTAGTGATAAAATGTAATTCCAGTTAATAATCTGCACACTGAAAAGGCAGGTCAAAATTTAAATGCTGATTTCTCAGAGGAAAACTCAAATAGTTTAGTGAAAATTTCCAGAACTCTCACTGAAGTTGTTTAAGTTCAGGAAGTATATGCATTAGGAAAGTAAAAGATCTAATATATCATTGAATCTTACCTAGTTTAAAACAAAACAAAACAAACAAAAAAACTTTAAACCAACCCAAACCCAGGAAAGCCAGTAACAAAAGCCTCCATCCTTATCTTATGTTTGAAAGTAATTATTTTCCCTCTTTATGTCAGACCAGGACAAACTGTTTTTATCCATGTCTAGCTCAGTAAGTAGTTAAGGCAATAAAAGCATACATGTGTCACTGCAATATTGGGAAGATGAACTGGAAGAAATGGAAGTCAGTAGTAAAAGTATTAAAGCATAAACAATGAGATTTCAGAGTCCCTTATTACAAGGAAGGGTCTATAAACCAACATTTTCCAAACTTAATTGTGTGCCCAACATCGAGGTATAAAATAGCTATGGCATATGGCTCACGCTATGATTAGTCTCATTTCTTGAAATGCTTTAAAAAAATCAGCAAGATCTGTGTTCCTTCTATACCATCCATCTGGATAGTAAAATTAACCAGAAAGGCAGTCAGACCTATTTCAGGACTGTGGCATTTCTCAACAAAAAGGGTACAGGTAAGGAGCATTAGGGATAATCAGTATTCAGTTCATCTTAAAAAAAAAATCCAGCCATAATACAAACAGAACTACCTTCACCCTGTGTCACTGCAAATAAAGGTCACCTCATCAGCTTCCAGAAACTCCCTGGAAAGCTAATGCAACCATGTCTATATTCCCAGAACCTAGTTGTCCTTGCTTTTTGGCTACCTTTAGTTTGACTGTTCAGATGACTGAAAATGCAGAGTCAAACTGTGTAAGCAGCAGATTTCTAAGAAAGAAAATTTATGTACTGACTGGGAACCTGCTCATCCAAGAGACTGTACAGCAAAAAGCTTTTGGCTCTGCTTGGGTGGAATTGAAGGAAATGAATGCACAGCTTCAGTTGGTGCGAGGCTGTATTGCTGCTTTGAATCATCAAAATATCACAGGACCATCATCCTACTAATGTTGTTAGAGTTTAACATTACTCAAAAATCTGCACTTGGGAATTGTTAGAGAACAAAAGAAACTGATTTGCAAATTTAAAGCTCTCACGAAAACACACACTTTGAGAAACATGCATATCTGACATGCTAGGAATAAGCAAGTCTTATTTTGATTATTTTTCTAGCTTGAACCCCTGGTGATAAGTGTTCTGTGATGAATAGGCATGCTAGTCCTAAAGGAAGACCTAAGGAACTGAGATTCATTAATGAACAAAATATACTGGCAATAGCCCTGCATAAATTTTAGGCTGCTTTAGGCTATTTTAGTCTTTAAAAGTGTATTTAAATATACTTCAGGGAAAGAGGAAAAAACCCAACTCTGAAAGCTTCTGTTTTATTTTTTTGGTGATTTTATTACAAAGTACAACAAAAAAACTTATAACAAAGTGTCATGGTTTGGCACTGGCCCAATGCCAGTGCCCCCATGAAAACCTATTCTCCCTGGTATCGACTGTGAGATGCAATCAGAAACAGAGCAAAGCAGGCCTCCACTTGTGAACAAAGGAAAAAAAACACTTTATTATCTTACACCTATAGTAAAACTTACTCCTAACACCTATAGTAAACTTACACCTATAGTAAAATGAACACACAGAGCAAAATGGAAACCTCTCAAACATTTCTCCTCCCCCCACTCAATTTCCCACAGCATAAAACAAAACCTTAGATTTTTACCAGTCCATCACCCTTCAAATGATCAACTCAGTCCATCTCCACCCTTCCGACAATCACCTCTCATTTCATCAAGGAGAGAGGAGTCCCTCTTGCGCCACAGGCTTCCCCTGGAAACACAGCCGAGTCCAGTTGTGTTTCCACGTCACTCAGCACCACCTTCGTGACTTCTTCCTTCCATGTTCAGTGCTCTCACCACTGTACATGGACCAGAGCTGCTTTTAGGGTTCCCTTTTCAAGGATGTTTTGCCCAGTTCCAGGAGAAAACGACAGTCTCTCACCTTTTTGGGACACTAGTCCCCCCCAATATTTCACCCCCTGGGGCCGAGGGGTCTCGAGAGCACCATCACCTCCTCACCCGTCGTCTCCGCTCACATCACTCCTCTGGCACCAAGCCATCGCCTCCCCCTAAAATGCAGTCTCTGTATTACAGGAAAGGTTCTGTCCATGGCCATACAAGAAAAGTCCAGCCAAAAGCCACTCCATCATCTCCTCCCACCTAGGATTCTTCTCAACTTCTCTCGGTCCTTCTTCACTTGCACAACTCTGCATCACACTTGCACTTTTCCTCTTACTTTATCCCGGTCTCTCTTCTCCTTCAGCTCCCGGAGGATCAGCATTTGCAAGGTTTCCATCATCCCACAGAAGGGTTAAAATCACAGTCTCTACTCATCCAGAACTCCCACGCTGGCCCTGCCGGGCACTCTTCTCGCCGCCCCCCCCCCTTTCTCCTTCTCGGCTGGGCCAGTGCTATCAAATTTCAAGGTAGCACTGGCACCTCTCTCTCTCTCTCCCCCTCCTGGGAAAGGGGGGCTGCCCGATGCCTCTCAGAGTTCTTCCACCCTTCCATCTCTGTGGGGAACTCACTCTTGTCCGGCCGGGGCCAGGGGCCTTCACCTCCCATCTCTGCCCAAGGCTCCGGCCCACCTCCCTCCGGCCTCATGGCCTCCCCTCCCCCGCCCAGCCCGCAGCTGGGCAGGGGAGGTCTGACCTCTCCATCCACCGGAACCAAGAGAGAGTTCCCCTGGGAGTTCCTTGCTTTCAACCCCTGTTTTTTCAGAGGCGTATCCATATCCTCAATGGCCAAACCAGGTGCCAATATTCACATCTGAGCACCTATTGGTTTGACCACCACCACCTCCCAAAAACTCACTTCCTCTCAAACCACAACACAAAGTAAAAAATATACATGGAAGTCTAAAGAGCAAAATATTGTCCAGGAAAAGTAGTTTCACAAACCAGGTTCTTGCAATTTTTATCTCTGACATAGTTGGCTTAGTATCTTTTACGGGTATACAATTGTTTCTTCATAATTTTAATTTTAATCTGCCATTTTATGGTAATATAACTGAAGTAATTTTTTCTTTTCATGAAAGCCATAAGTAATGCTAGTAATAAATACTTAATGTAACATCTTTAAAAAGCTGGAATTTGCTGGTTTCGCTCTGATCCTACAGAACACAGGTGTTAAAACAGTGGTTGAATGATAATGAGAACTATGTGATCTTGAATAAGAGCCTGATGGAGATGTACAAACAAAGTTGAATTTCAGAAAGAGTCAAATGTGGCTAAAAGGCCATTCATGATGTATCATTGTGGACATAAAATTGAATTATTACCATTAGTAAGTGGTGTGCTTAATATGATTTTCTGTATCTTTTTTCCTATAAACTACATAATGTGTTGGTTTAGGTAGTTTATTCTGTTAAATTGTAAAGGAGACCATTCTTTAGAAACATGGTGGGCTGGGGTGACACAATGGTGTGCACCTAATAGCTAGGTAACTCTGAAACTGGGGAATTTGGACACATCAGAGAAGTTACAAACCTGTGCAATATATTGGAACCAGAGGCAATTGTGTTCAAAATTCAGCCACTTGATTTTTGCATAGTATAGGAGGTATTATTACTCATAAAATGTCTTTCAAGTCTCAGGAGCTTGAAGTAAGATGGTTGTTCTCTCTGTAATACTGGGCAGAAACAGCCCAATGCAACTAGGTAGTTCTATTTTATTGTGAAATATTTTAGGTAGCTTCTTAATTTCAAAATTTCTCATCTACAACAGAGCTGCATTGCAGAATGCAAACTGAAATCTGCTAAACACTGCACAGTTCACAAGTCTTAACTACAAAAACCCTCAAACAGCTCAACATGCCATCATCTTGCTTGTTGACTGGAGTTGAAAGCTGTGGAGTTACAGGTTGTGTCTCTTCTGCTTCAGTAGCACTTTGTCAAATGCAATGTTGTGGTTTGCTCTTGGGTTTCAATTGTTTAATTTGCAACATGTTAGATTTTCCTATGTTAGGAAATGGTTCATTCCATACACCCCCTGTTCAGTTTTCCAAATGGTTCTTCCCAGACTTGTTTACCCCATATTTTCCCACCCTTCCTTATGTCAAACCCCATGTCAATCTCCTCCACCCCTCCCATGTTTCCAAACTCTCCCTTGTCAGTCCTCTAAACCCAGCCCCTTCAGCTGTCAATTATGGTTTGCAATACCCCTTTAGCCAGAAAGTTCTACGTCAGTTATGCTGTTTCCCTTCACCCATTTGCCAATTATGTATTCACTCCTCCCTCCTTCTTTCTCACTGGTGTTAAGTTAATATGAACCCACCCCATGCTCCTCCTTGCTAGCCCCTGATTGGTTTGTAGGCAGTCTCCGCCCTTGAGACTGCCCCCTTTATAAGCTGTTGTAATTGCCCTTGTCAGCACTCTCCTGCGTGTGCTCCCTCTGGCTTTGTGTCAGTGTAACAGCATGACACTTCTCCCTGTGGGGAACAATATAAACATCTTGGAACTTTGCCACCAGAGAGTCCCTCTCTCTCTTTTGACCACTCAGCTACGACGAGGAACCTCTCCAGGTGCCCATCTTCAGCCAGGCCAAGTGGAAGGAGAGGTTCCAAGACGAAAGGTCGAACTACTACCGTTGGCCCCAGCTAAGGAGCTTGAGGTGGGGAGCGGCCACTCGGTGGTGCTGCTTAGAGGGAAAGGGCTGAGTAGCTAGCTGGTTACAAGGCTCACCCTTTCTCCTGGGATCCAGGCGCGGCATCAATACAAGACCAAAAATGAGATATGGACTCTTTCTCAAATAATTTCCATTTCTTTGCTCAAAGTGCATGGTGCTGGAGGCTGAAAGCGTCCAATATCCAGAGGTTTATACGTGGACTTGAGAAAATACTAGTGGATAAAGAAGGGTCTGTGCTAAAGGCTGTAAATGCATTATTAATTCTGATCAGTGTAAATCATGCTATACATGGGTTTTTTATGATTATTAAAGAAATGGATGCAAGACTAAATGGTAAATGAAACTAACACACAGGTCTGTGAATACAAAAGATTGTATTATACGGTCTATAAATGATTTATTTTTTCCATAGTTTCAGTTGCATACTACTTCTAGCAGACAGTAATTAGGCAAAACCTGTGGCATGGAAATAGCAAGTGTACCAACGAGGTCAAAGACAGTCATGTTTGGGATGGGAAGGTGGAAAGGAAGCAGTAGAAAGATAAGCAAATCTTTTAGATGAGTCTGAAATGCATCAGGCCAGTCCAATATGTTTAAATTCTGGCATAAAATCTCTGAATCCCAAATACTGCAAATAGTGTCAGCTAAAACTGTGTGAAAGTTTAAAGACAATAAATTCAATTTGCTATACAAATGCAAATTTCTGAAAGAAGAGCAGCATAGAAAATGGAATTGCTGATCCAACAGGCAAACAGTTCTATTGCAAATATAAGCAAGATTTCTTCCTGAAGAAGAGATTTTTGACATCAGTGGTCATGTGTTTTGGGGCACGATCCCAACCAATATCCAAGGGACTACTGGCTCACGTGTGTTAGTCCCTTGAGCTGGCTACTTCACTTTAACTGGATATCCCATTTGGAAATTCAGATCAGCATTAGTTAGTCTTTTTATACCTGATAATGTTTGGCATGAATTGGGTCCAAAGAAAGTGCTAAACAAGGGTTGGTTACCCCATTCGCCTAGAATTTAAGCAGCAAAATTATGTTGAAAGACAATGACTCGTGTAAAAGTTTTTTCTTTTCTTGATTTCTTTCCTTGATTTGTCTAGAAGAAGTTAAAGATACAAGCTGTTTGCCACCTTTCCCTGAAAGCTGGAGATGTGCTTCTGTGGAAACATTGGCACTATGGGACAAAAGGAAGAAATTCAGTCAAATGTTTGTCCTGCAACATTTACTGCACTTGACATTGCTGGGAGGAAAGTTGCATCTGTCTGCATGGTCATACCTGCAGATAGAATTGCCTTGGCTGACTTAAAAATTCTTTGTTAAAGATTAAGTGAAGTGTAAGAAGAAATGAAGACCTGACCATAAAAATTAGAAAGAAGCTGGCCTTCAGTGTGCGTAACTGAAGATAAGCTGCATCAGTGCAAGGTGTTTTTCATACACCTGTGGTGCGTAGACATTCTGAAGTGAGTTACCAGAGGCTCTGTATAACTGGGGAGCTCAATAACATAGCATTTGTGTTATGTCTGGTAATTATTTGAAACATTCGATATTTGTAAACACAAGAGGTAAAGTGACATTAATCAATTGCTTAGTACAAAAAGTTACTGCTTTTGTTTTGCTAATCAAAATTTTGGAGTAGGTTCTGTCTCTCTAACCTTTACCAGTTCCACATTTCAGTTATACAAGTAACTGTAGAAAAAGGACCATGCCTTCAAACTTAAATATGGGGTGATTGTGTACCTGTGTTGAAATGAAATCTAAAATATAGACGTAACTCTGACACAGTTTGGGGTTGCTATGATTGTTAGTAAGGTCTTGATTTACCCAGCACAGAATGCCTAAATTTTCTGCTGAAATGCACAGACCGCTTCTCATAAATGATGGTGTTAAAAATGAGAAAGTGGGAGGAAGCAATTTAGTCACTTGCCTTCTAGGAAAAGGGTACATGCTGCAAGAAATTATGAGTGAAGGCTAATCTAAGGTGTAAAAAGGAACCCAAGCTTTTTAAATTTACCAGAACAGAAAAAGACTAGGACTGAGCATTCTATGTTAAATAGCTAGATGAAGATACAATAGGGGAGCTTGAAGATACACACGACTTTCCTTTTATGGTAGTGAAATTATATTATGTACTCACTAAGTTGACTTCAGATCAGCTCTATGACAGCAAAATTAAGAATAAACAAGAAAAATAATCATCTGCAGCACTTCAAACATCAGTAATTTAAAAATAGCAGCATTAAATAGCCTTGTAAATGTCTTAGAATATATTGTGATTTGTAGCATAGGTAAATCATACTTACAAAAAATAATGCTGACCTTCCTGGCTCTCGAGCTGCTGGGAGACAAGTAGGATCTGTGACAAGTCAAAGCTTTTTTATACAGTTAACTTGTTTTTCTGGCATCAGTTTTGGATATTTAGTAGAGAAGTACCTACAAATCCTACAAAGTAAGGGATGTAGTCTTCTTTGGTGCTACCAGCTGCAGTAATCAAGTGGGGAATTATGACGCAGTTGAAATTATTTTAAATACTCCTAGTTGTGATTTTTGACCCTCTTTTAGAAGTATATTTATGTTTTGTTAGGACTGAAGGGAATGAAACTTGAATGACTGAGATACTTTTGAAAAGCTAGAAACTTGTTCTACTCAGTGTATAATAAGTGCATAATAATCAGATTTGAATATTTTCATTTGAGGAAAAATAATATGGAGGAGGAGCACATGTCAGTCTGTTACTAATGAAGCAGATTGTATCTCCCTAAATGCACACAGAATTGGAAGGAAGAAGAGCAATCTAGGAGCAGTCAGAATGGGACACACAATATTACAATTGGATAAATTGCTGTAATACCGAGCCGGCATACTTGATGCAAAGTTTCTTTGTTAGCTATCTGAATGAGTTATTATCTCACTTCAAAAGATGCTTCCTGAAAGCTGTTTGCCCTGTTAGGGGATATCTCCATGTTTCAATACCTGTGCTAAATACAGCATGGATTCAACAGGCACTCAGCTGCAAGCCTTGTAGAGAGGTAAAGCTGGGAGATGATGTGATTATCTGTGCCATGGTTAGACAGTTACTTAGACACCAGCAGCAAGGTCCCGGTATGATACAGGGTCATTAAAGAAGTGATGACAGAAAGAAAGTTCAATCCATTAGTTCATTGGACAGTTCATTCCATGTACTAGAATCCTGTAAGCTGTTAATATTCACATAGCTTGAACACCCATATGGACAGAAGCCAAATGCTGTGTTTCAGGCTGTAGGAAGCTGGAAAAAGGTATTGCCATATTGAAACTCAGCTGCCTAAAAATGTCTTTAATGGAAAGAGTTTAAAAGAAGTATAGCAGCTATCTAATCAGTATTTCTAAGTTTAGAGAATAGTAGGCTTTGGATAGAGAAGGAAGTTAAAAGGGAAAGTAAAAAATAACAATGTTTATCTATTTTAAAGGTATGATTTGAAGTTGTAAGCTCTTATGGAGATCCTTGTAATGAAGAAAAGAAAGCTTTAACTTGGAGAGGGGAGTATTCTGTCCTGTGCTTTCTTTTGACCAAGACTGTGTATACAGTACTTAATTCTATATTATGCTGAAACTTAATTTTATATTATGCTATTGTATATCATGCTACATGTAGAAAAAAAAAAGAAATTATTTGACAGTAGAGACTTCTATGTATCAACTTACTTTGTACACCCAAAGTCTTAGCATTAAGGTGCATATTATATCATTAATTTTGTAACTTGTGGCAAATCAGAGGGAGGTTCATAGAAACCTAGTGTAGCTAATAGTCATGTGCCTTAAGGTGTGCTGAAATATTTTTCTTTACATGCTGAATCAAAGAGCAGCAAAAAGCAAGAAAATTGGTTGGGACCAGTCCTATTAGTATTGTTCAGATAGTGTACAAGTATCACATAGCACAACCTACATGTGAGTGTGCCCAAATAGCATAATTTTTGTTTGCAGCCCTTTTTGTGGGGAGAAAGTGGGAGAGACAGAAGGAGCCTGAATGCAATTGGAGCTGTAACTAAAAGCATTGGCTGGAGACTACAGAGCACAAGCTCTCTGTACTTGCATATATATCTTGTAGTAAATTCACAAGACTACCTGTTCTATTAATGGAGCATGAAACAAGCTGTGATTTCAGATATTCAAAGCCAGACATTTTTAAATACCTGCCGGTAAAAGGAAGGTGAAATTCAAATTGATCTGGACTGATATCTTCAAGAACCAGCAGGCTGCTTTATAATAAGATTGACAGAAAAAATGAGAGAGCAGTGACCAATGTGTGGCTGTGGTGGATTAAGGAGGGTCCTATGGTACAGAAATAATTACTGTGGAAATTTTTGATTTTAAATCAGCAGTGAATCTGGAAAATTTAGACAGTCAAAATGTTTTTTGGTGGTATGTCTGTAAGAGTTGCTTGTGTGAAGGCTGCAGCTAGATGAGAACTTCAACCGTGAACTGCAGTATTACTTGCCACTCTTAAGTCAATGTGATCTCAGTTGTGTGAATCACTGTAGGCAGCATCCAAATCAGAACGATAAATGTGAATGACCACATAGCAAAAAGGATTTAATCTTGCTTGGTGATCTGAGATAGTGCAATGTTCTCTGCCAAGGTCAAGTTTGCAGCCAATGAGTTGAACCTGAAACACAGACCTTACTTTAATGTTTCAAAAACTTAAATCAGCACCTTCCTCGGCTTTGTGGAACCTCATTTTGTGCTTACCTGATGGCTGTGTGAGAAAAATTCTGGGAAACAGAATTCTAGAAATGGTTTACTCAGCAGAGCTTCATGTGAGCAAACCAAAAGCTTTTCTGCCTCAGTAGAAGCTCAACAGGCAATTGTCCTTGCAAAGTGACATTGTGGCATTTAACAGTCAATAAAACTGAAGAAAAATGAAAGCAAAGCATTTACCTGATCAAGCATAGAAAGCTGTGCTCCTGTATTTGGGGGAAGAATATCTTCATGGGCCGGCTACAGAATTGATGTGCCTTTACAGAGCCTGAAAATAAGCTTTTATTTTAGATGATCCCTTCTCAGTGTAGAGAAGGAAGTCCTTTCTCAGCGTCTGCTGTTAGGTCCTTCACAGCTTTATGGCTCTTGAACACAAGTAAGAGGACTCAATGGTACTTTTTGGTGGCTGGCTGTATTCCTAAAGTCCCTGAATATCAGAACCCTTCAGTCAGGATGCTTCTGATGTTTATTGACTTAATCAAAAAATGCATCTCTTGCTAGTGCCTGTTGAGGGATCTTTTGCCATATGTATTTCCATGACCTGTACTACTTTTTCCATGAATTGGCCTCCTTTCTGAGATAGTGGGATTATTTCCTGGTGAGGTAGGAAACATCTGGGAGATGGACATTAGTTAGGTTTCTTTTAGAATCTGGAAAGCAGTCAACGCACATGAGATATTTTGGAAGGGGATAGTAAAATGTGAACAAACTTTAAAATGTAAAAACCAAGAAGAATAGAAATGAGCAAAGCTAAGAAATAACTGTTGTAAAATCATTCAAGTTCAGAATATAAAGGAGAGGTATTGCAGGATTAGGTATCTTGAGTGGGATTTAGCATGTACTCAGCTTTGTGGGGAGGAGTATGCAGATCAGTACTTCAATTTCACATTAGGAAATCAATTTTATTGCAAATTTTTAAAGCTACTTGTTATAGCTTTAATAAGGAGACCAGTGGGAAAAGGTCAAACCTTTTAATGAAGCCTTAGAAATTGATAACAAAAATGTGTCTTCTTACATAATAAGCTGTGTGTGAAGTAAGAGCATATTGGACCCTTTAAGTCTGATGTAGGCTAGCCCATTTGTCAAACAGAACAATGACATGTTTGTCACTACAACTCCGCATGTGTGTACCGTGCAGGAACAGGATTAAGGAAAGTAATTACGTGAGTGTGCCAAATTCTTTATGTTAGCTGAGCTGAGCTGTCTCGTTCTTACCAAACCATCCTATTATATCTTACCATATTTTTTTTTTTTGCAATTAAGGCAATACATTACTCAGTTTTCCTCAAGCCTTTTAACTAGAAATGATGTTAGTTCAAATACTGAACTGGAAATAATACTATGGAGGTGACTTTGTAAGCATAGGTAGCATGGGTAAGCATGGGTAAGACTTACATGAGACAAACGAAGTTTTTAAAAAAGAAGTACTGTAGAAAACATGAGTATGGATGAAATGTCTTTTTTAAGTTTGCCACTCAAAGGCACACAAGAGCTGAAGCCCAGGAGAATTACATAAGCAATTAAATGTTTAAGCACATATTTGTCTGCTTGAAATCTTGAAGATTTCTAACCAAAATGCTTAATGGTTTCCTGTAATGTCATTGAAGTTAGCAAATAAGGTTCTAAGACACAGACGAGGTCTGTAGTTATTTCACAAACTTCAACTAAGTTTTTCTGTAGCATCATGATCATTTTGACCCTGCTAAGCAATGGCTCTTAACCACAGGTAAAAACATGCTACCTGACCTGTTATGAGAACATACACAATCAATCTTGTAACCCATTGTTCTTTGCTACCTTGGACACGAAGGATAGGGACATGACAAAAATATCAGATTATAGGAAACAATTCTCATTACCATAATAGGGAAATTGGAATGTTGCCTAACAGGCCGTGTGAAGGTCATGCTGTGTATTCTGAAGCTGATCACTGGCAGAGCCTTACTGACTGCCTGGGGTGCTCTGTGTGTGATGGAGCAGAAAGATGGTGAGTGGCTCAGTGGAAGGCAAGTGCCATTTACTAAAAATAAGGAGAAGAGGAAATACCTGAATGTTGTGTTGGTGTCCCACTGCTTTGGCTGACAGTGGTTAGTATTTAGAAACGCAGCTGCTTGTCACCTAATCCATGTCCATATAGGTTACTGTTACTTCCTGAAAACAGAACTTCTGGTCAATTTATACACGTTTGTGCAAAGCACTTCAAAAAGAAATTATAAAAAATATCTGCTCTATGCATGCTGTAGGTTTTACAAGGTACTGAGTGATGCAGCTCAGTGTAGAGCTATTGATGTGGTTTCCCAGAAGGCAAAATGACAAGATGGAGTTTTTGGCACCTCTTTGAAGCAAAAGCTATGACATGCAGATGAACACTTACTTAACACTTGAGACTGGGGTATAAGCAATGCAGTATTAGTCGTCCTTACTACAAGAAAGCAGTGTAGGTGGTAGGTTTTGGTGATGTTTTACTGCCTTTGTACAGTGCTAGAGTGAGTTAGCAGATAATCAGCAGTATAGCAGCTCAGCAGGGAGAGACCTGCTGAGTAAAATACTAGTAGAATGTGAGTGTTGCAGTATAGATTTGATTCCTTGTGCTCAGTGAACTAATGAGTGAGGAAGGAACAACTAGAAGCCTCAAGGGAGTAGCAAGATTTTAATTAAGATAATTTATTAGACACCTAAACTCAAAAAGATTGGTCAGTCAAAAAAAGACTAATGCCATTTCATAGCATTTTGTCTACTATTTAAAAGGTATGACTTTTTCCTATTCCTATACCCCTATTATTACTGTTATGGATAAGGGTCAAAATTCATATTCTATTTAAGAGAATAGTAATATAGTTATAAGTGTATAGTATATAGTATAAGTGTAAAACATATTGAAAATAGTTATAGGAATTAAAGGGTTGGATTCTATTTGGGGAACCGTGTCTGGACATGCTTTCAGGGAGACCAGGGAAAGATGGCCGGCAAGATTGAGAAACCGGCACACACACACATACCTCACCGAAAGACCACATTTACATGTGAAACACAATCAGTAACTCAGGGTTTCAAGGTTTTGGTTAAGCAAAGGATTACACCATCGACAGCACACCTGACTACTCACGACCGGAGGGAAGGAGACAACACTATTCAGGCATGTAATCTGTTTCTGGGAAATCTCTTAGTATGAAAAGGGACTTCCAGTAAGGGATGATTATCTTGTATTTGGATTGTTAACAAGGATATCTCTCTCCACATGGAACGGTGTGGATTGTAAGCATGATTGTTTGAGTCCTGTCTAGCGCAGGACAAGAAGCTGATGAATTATTCCCGAAGACATCGAGAACTGGACCATCTTTCATCAGATAGCATTCTGCTGGACCAGAGAAGCTTTTGGGACTCACTTGATTAAGAAAAGGACAAAGGACATCCTGGCCTGCGGCAAGAAAAAGAGTATAAAACCAAGACTCGAGACTGCGATGGTGTGCCGCTGCACTCTGGAGTTGCCAGGGCTCAGAGCTGCATAGCGTGTCACCCAGGGTCTATTCCCAGGCTAGACTCTGTCCGTTTCGTGGCTAACCGAAATTTTGTCATTTGAACGCGAAATAAATTTTGTACTTTGTTATTATATCATAATTTGGCTATGGCAAATTATTGATAAAATTAGATTGGCAATTTCATCCATAACATTACCTTTAGATTATGCTGAAATGGGCAGACTTGCCAAGTCTCTTGAGATTACCGAAAAATATTTGAAAATACTTTTTTGATCTTAAACCTTTTTGTATCTTAGGTGAAAAATTAGCTAGTATTTTGCATTATTCTTGCACAGCTTGAAAAAATTAAAAACTTGGAAATAAGAACTGTTTCTAGTACTGAAGTATTAGAAGTAATGCACCACTCTTTATTCAGTTGATCTGTGATGGAAGACAAAGATAGAATATCCTCAGGGGAGGTTTACGCTGGGTATTAGAAAAAGGTTCTTCCCTCAGAGGGTGTTTGGGCGCTGAAACAGGCTCCCCGGGGCAGTGGTCACAGAACCAAGCCTGACAGAGCTCAAGAAGTGTTTGGACAATGCTCTCAGACACGGGGTTTGACTCTTGGGGATGGTGCTGTGCAGGGCCAGGAGTTAGACTCTATGATCCTGGTTGCGACCCTTCCAACTCAGCATAATCAAGTGATCAACTCTTGGCCCTGCACAGGATACCCTCCAAAGGGAAGCCCCCAAAATTACACCATGTGTCTTGGAGCACAACGGAAAATTTTGAGGTAAATCCAGTGAAAAACAAGGGTAATGATAGAACCCATGGAAAGGCAAAGGTCAAATTGTCTTCTCTTTGTTCCTTTAGAGCACATTATGCTCTCCCCTACTGTTACGCTACAAGTATACTGTTTGCTTACACAAAGCCAATGGAAAGGCAAGAAAAAAGTTGCTTAAATTACATTTTATTCTGTCAGTCTGATCTCTTCACAAAATCTGATAGATAAATCACTTTTCTTTTTTTTCTGTCTAGAATTCTTCCAATCCTCAAATGGTGTATTAGATAGTTTCCTGTTTCTTTTAGTTCTGAGAAGTGTTCTTAAGGTGTTTTTACTGATTAGTATTATTGTACTGAGAAAAAAGCCTACAGCTTTGAGTGCAAATAAGATTTCTCCCCGTCAACAGCTTTCTGGCATAAGCAGTTAGAATAAAACCCATTATAACTTAGTTAAGAGGAAGGAAGAAGGGAAAGCAGAGAGGAACAACCCTCCCTCCCTCTGTTTGAAACAGAATGTGTGCCTTCTGATGGAAAACATAAATAGTTTGTTGTTACTTGTTACATGTAGAACCTTTGTGTGCAATATTGGTTAAAAATATACACTGATATAATAGTGGTATGGTTGAGTTTTTCTTAGAATGGAAAAAAACCAAAGTAATTTGAAGATGTGTGTTGGGATAGCAATGACTGTGCTTAGATGCAGATGTGGTTTACATGGGGATTTTCAGATCATTGTGATTGTTGCCCTTGTACTCATCTGTGATGGATGAGGAGTAAAAGGAGTTGGTATTGCACCCGTATCTTTGGACATACTGTATACAACAGCAATTCAATCTTTATGTAAAAGTAACAAAGAACAGGGTTTTTTCTCTATCATTTAGCAACTGTAGATGCTCAGTTTTTCTCTGATAAATGTCAAAAAACCCACAGTCTACTGGAGCCATGGAACTGCATTTATACATAGAATTAAACATGGATACTATCAGTTGCTGTTCTCAACAGGCTTTTTTGCTATATTAATCTTATCAGTTCTGTTTTACCTCATGAGCTTTTGCAAGTAAAAGCTTGTGGAAATTTTCCTGGTAGTTGAAAAGCTTTTTGAGGTTCCTTGAGCTCTCTGACCTTCTTATATGCCTATGAAAAAAAAAAAAAGGAATAAGTTCTAAAATGGAAAACCAAAGTGCTGTGTGATAAAACCGTCTTTTTTCTTTTCAGTTACCTCTCAATTGCTTTTGAAAAAGTCAGATGCATGCAGATATAACTGGATTGAAAGACAAAAACACAAGTGCTGCTACTTGGCCAAATCATTGTGCGCTAAAGGTAAATTTCTACTATTTTGTGCATTTCAAGACTGATGGCTACAATTAAAATGCCGCAACAGCATTGACTGTAGGAATTACTGTGAAGATGTTTATGAAATGTTTGCTTTAACTATTTACTGACATGATAGAACTATTCTAATAAAATTATTAAAAGAATCACCTTTTAACAATTGTGCTGCTAGTGGCTGAGCAGAGCAGCTGCCTTGTATAGCTGTGTAGTAAAGACAGCAGCTAGAAGTGGAATTGCTGTTGCCAGCTGCGACATGGGCACTTGAACCAGAACTTTTGCTGGTTATCAGCTCTCTTGCAAGACTTTTGCCATTAGACTTCAGTCATTAGGAATGACACTAGATTAGTAGCGGTACACTAGGTGAGACATCTTGTAATTTAACAGGCGTAGAGGTGTCTTGGGAGAGCTTTATTAGGCTATATTCTTTCATGGTGGAGAGTTTATTGTCTTCAGCACCACCTTTTTGTGTTCGTAGGGAGCCTGGGGCTCCAGACAAGGGTTTCCAAGCTGCATCGTAAAACAACTTTTTTGTCTGGATCTGATATATGAGTGAACTCTATCTTAAAACAAGACTCTGAACAAGTCTGAGGCCTTGCTTCAGTTGAGGGCTGCACTAATTCAATAGCATGTGGAGGTTTTGGCTGGGAAAAAAAGAGGTGTGGATGTCTTGGACTGGGTTGTATTGCTGTAAATCTCATTCTCCATTCATTGAAGGCTATGGGAGTTTTCACTGTTCCAACAAAATAAGGGCTGCTTGAGCTTAAGTAGGCTACAGTGCTTCTTGAGGGTAACACTTGAAGCCTTCCCTCAGTATTTGATATTCCAAATTATTACTCTTTTGCATTTCTTCTTAAACTGGAAGTGCTTGCTTTCAATGCATGGAACTTAAATTATTCTTTTCAGAATTATTCTTCAAGTAGTACCAGGGGACGTGCAGATTGCATAACAGGAAAAATTTCTTCACAGAAATGGTTGTCAAGCCTTGGAGCAGGCTGCTGTGGCTGAGTCATTAGGCCTGGAGCTATTCTTAAGATGCGCAGATGTGGCATTTAGGCATGTGATTTGGTGGTGGAATTGACAACATTAGGTTTACAGTTGGATTTAAGGTTTTTTTTTTCCTTGCCTAAATGATTCAAAGTGCATGACCATAACGTTAAAACCAAGTAACTCTAAGTGTAACTAGCTGCTTTTCCGACATGGCTTGCCACTTCAACAGTTTATGTGATTATGGAAGAATTGCTGCTAAGGCCAAGTTAATCCTCAAGAATGGGCATCATGCCACTGACGCAGCTGGCTATAATCCCTTTGTAGTCACTAGTAGAAAAAACCAGCTGAAAAATGGGATTTGTCTGATCTTTACAGGAGTACCTAACTTAGGATGAAATAATCCATTCCTTAGAAACGTGTTTATTTTTTCTTTAGCTGTTAAAGAAATTTAAGTGACTATCCAGAATGGCTACCTAGTATATCTACATTGTAGGTGTAAAACAGTTTGACACAATTGTAGAAATAGTGCTTACCTGAAATGCCTGATTAAAATTCATTAGGAAAATAGTTAGTTATTAAAAATATGCATAGATATATGCTGTATGATTAGCATGACCTCTTTGTTACCATGTTAATAGTCATAGTAAATTGTTTCTATACACAAAGCCATTAGCATGCAGCTAGTAATTGCTGCCTATCAGCATGCTTTTTAAGACTTAAGCACTAGCATTTAGAAAAAGGTTGTATTTTTTGCCTTTTCTGTTCCACTGAAGTTTTCCGTGCTGGTCTAGTTTATCATGTGCACTGACCATTCTATAATGAAAACTCATTCAAAGGATGTTTAATAATCTTTGTGCTTCCTTTTGATGTCATTGTTAAAATAGTTTTAAAGCAAGAGACAACAGCTGGGTTTATATTATTACTAGTTTCTCCATAAAATTAACAATCCAAGCATTTATTTCTTTGTTTTTTTTTTTAAATCCAGTGTTCACATCTTATAGTAGTTTAGGAGTATTGAATATGTCTCTGAAGGCACGTTGTATTTTCTTTGGCTCTCTTGATTCTTGCTTCTTCCATAGGAGCTCAGTTGTGAAGAATAAGATTATGCAGTGTTCATATACTCTTACTGATGTCTTTTCTCTAAGAGCGGGTCTCAGAATAGTGTGCAGGAACTGGTATTTCTTAGTTTTATGCTGGTGGGGGTTGGTAGAATGAATAGAGTGTAAGTTGAACTTGATATCTTACTATCTGTATTTTCAGGGGAAAAAAAATGTTCCTTGATATGATTTATGGGAAAAGAAAAGCACAATCTAATATCTTCAGAGAACAGATAAATTTGTGTTATGAAATCACATTGACTATTGTGTTAGCATGGAACTGAAGCTTTACAATTAAATATAAAGCTTCAAGTTGCAGGTTTGGTTTTTTTTGTTGTTGTTGTTGTAACAACATTATTGCTAGTTGACCTGACCTGTAAATTACAGCGAGGGTAATGCAAAACACACACTACATTTAATGGTTGTAGTCTGAGTATTCATTAAATGATGAATAGGTGCTTCTAACACAGCCAAAGCTTTATTGTTTAAAAAGAGTTCATCTCAGATGCAACATTTCAAGACTTGATTAAGGTAATTGTTGTAGTGGACTACATTAATTTGTTTAATATATTGGCTTTTAATGTTTTCTTTATCTTATTTAGAAAATATTTAACTAAATCAACATTGTGTCTTTGAGTAATGGGAAGGAAGACCTGCTAGCTGCAAAGGTTTCTTCTGTTACCTGTAGCTTAATTCTGACAAGCATATGGCAGTAATTACACCAAAGGGCTTTGCCCCACTGGGGTTCTCTCCTTACTTTAGACATCTTAATATACCAAAAAGATTCAAGGAAGAGCTGGAACTTCTGGTGCCGCTTGGCACTGCCTTTAGAGAGCAGGAGTGACTTTGTGTTTCGTGTGTTGTGTTGGTTTGTTTTTTTTGGTAATACAGGGAAATACATTTAAATTGGGTAACTTTTCAAGCCTGCTAACTGAAGAAAATAATTCAAACTGCTAGTATTATGGAAGAGGTGTTAAATTAGTGAGCAGATTTTGTAGTTCTCTTTATATGAACCTGTTTTTCTATAGGAAAAAAAAAGTCAATTTTTAAAATGCTGCTTCCAAGAAAATACAATTTCTTTTGAATTTTTTTTTTTTGTCTGAAAGTGACAGATATTTGCTGCTGTGGCAGCTGGAGAAAAGCAAGAAGTAGGTAAGCAGCTGGTACACATATAAAGCTGATAAAAGAGTTAAACTGGACTTTGGATTGTGAAATGATCTCAACTGGTAAGTGCTAGAATTAGTGCAATATTAAAAAAAGTCACCCCAACATAACAAAATAAACTCACTGAGGTACAGCTAATGTGTCATCTTACCCAAATGGTAATAGCAGCTCTGCAGCGTGAATATGTGTGTAAGAAAAAATAAATTCTCTCCAAACTTATAGCAATACAGCAACAGATAGTAACTCAGTGTTTTGAAGATGGTGAGCAAATGAGAAAAAAGAGCAATTTGTACTCACCACAGAAGTATTCATTATGTTCTTCAGTTGGTGTTTCTGTGTTTAGACACTTTTCCTTGAACAAGTATGTCCTGACATTATAAGGACAAATTTTATGTGCTTGGAAAGCAAAAATAGGGAAAAAACTTCCAGTGGTTCACCTGACATAAGAGAAACCTGGAAAAGAGCAGTACAAAGACCTATAGTTTTTCTTTGGTACTGTCTCCTGGCTGTGAAGTATAAATAGTTATTCAAATATTGTGTGAACTGTTATTGATAACCTAAAAATCATTGAGCTTATCAAAGTAAGATATTTTTAAAAGGATAAAGGATATCTGGAAGTTAATTGTAGCTGTAAAACAAACCTCAAAGAAACAAAACAGGTCTCACAGAAAAATTGCAGTATTTTAGTTTTGCTGGTCCCTACCTCTTTACTGTTTTTCTGATTTTAACACAGAAACCATTCCTTTCAAGTACTTCTAAAGTGTTTGCTAAAAACAGAAATTGAGACTTGAGACATACAGTCATATTCAGCCTGGACCACATGACTGCTGGGCTTGCTTCTTGAAAGTCAGGGCAAGTTGGTGGTACAGTGAATTACATTTATGGGGTCACATTGGCTTAGGTGAAGAGCACAATACATTGTTAACATTGATGCAGAATAGGTCTGATACCCCTTGCTACCTCTTGAAGTCATCCTGGAGATAAGACTATAAAGAAAGCAGAATCTGATTAAAAGCAAGAAAGCACATAATGTCAGTTTTGTTACCGGTGTCAGTTCTGCTCTAAAAGCCAAATAGTGTCAGAGAAGTTCCTGCAAAGGTTTGAATTATACGGCTGAAATCCATCAGAAACAATTGAGGGTGATTAGAGACAAGCTCAGATGGAAACCTGAGAGAAGAGTTACTCAAATTTATTCTCTTTCCCTAAACAAGCCCTGTGAGAATGCTTAGTGAAGTAAATTGGCTGTTACAGTCTGAACACTTTTGTACTTCACTTTTTTCCCATTCTCCTTAACTTCTGCATGGGTAATACCTATAAGCTGGGTTTCTGCAGTCATCACAGTGGAACATATGTATAGCTAGGTCCCTAAATTTTTCATCTAATTAGCCAGTTAATTGCTGAAGGAAAAAATTTATTATGTTCCAGCCTCAGGCTGTTTGATTAGATCAAAGTATGAGTTTGTACCTGTTCAGCTTGACTTGAAGCTTTATTTTCTGAAAAAACAAAATTTTCTTTAAATGTCTTTAGGAAATTGTATTATTAGAGGACAAAAAAAAAAAAAAAAGAAAAGAATGTAAAATGAAAGGGAAATAATTTTTCTGACTGCTGTGAATTAATGTAAACTATAAAGGAATAAGTTATTCTTACACAAGGTAAACTGACCAGCAAACAAAAGCATAAGCTTTGTGGAATTAATTACTTGAAAGAGTTCACCTACTGCTCAAAAATGCCAAAGGACTAGTTCCTAAATTTTATTCATGTTCATAATACTTGTATAACTTAAGGAAGTGACAGTATTAATTCCCAGACTAATAACAGCAAAGCATAGTCAAACAAGGGCCTCACAAAATGCTAGAGTTCATAGTTTTTGTTGATGAATATTTTCCCTCTGGTGTAATGTCCCTTAATTTAAAAAATGGGCAAATTCAGTATGCCATAGAAAACATGAACAGAAGAGACCAGACAAATAGTTTTGTTAAGTGAAATAGTTGCTAAGATTTTCACTGAGCAGCCTGGAATCAGGGTTTTTCTAATGAACCAGGCTGTTAAAGATGAAGGAAACAATTATGGATGTGCAGCCTCTAGCCCTGATTCCAATCAGCAGTATAGGACAGGTGGTCCTGCCACCAGGCTCTGCTTCACTCATTAAATGGAGTAGGCTGATGGAGCTGGCCTGTCTCACAGGCATGGGTGTACTCTGTGGTCTTGGCAAGATGTTCCTGTGTCTGACACAGCATTCTGGTTCTGAAATAACTATTAAGAGAATATATAGACTGTGGTGTTTGCTATAAGAACACCAAGTTCCTTTCAAGTTCCTTTTCTAAAATATCCCTTATCTTAGTTGATTATAATATTTATATATATTTAGTTGAAAATTCCATATTGGGTGTTTACTAAAAATATTCTCAGTAGAGAACAGGAATGCCATTTCCTAAAACATATTTTGATATGGCAGGACAGATGGGGGCAACATGTTCAGAAACCTGCTGAGTGTACTGTGCTCTTTGGGGTGATGTGGCACTTTAGGATGGCCACTTTGGGATGGATGAAGGGGGAGGAGATTCCTAACTTTGCAAGGCAAGGTGAACACTGGGAATATGGAAGAAAACAGGAAGTCAAGATTGTTAATGCTGCTGCATAGACGCGTTCTGTCATAGAATTATAGAATGTTAAGGGATTGAAGGGGACCTTAAGGATCATCCAGTCCATACCTCCCCCCAGGGCAGGCTGTTCAAGGCTTTATCTAACCAGGCCTTGAACACAATGTCTCACCACCCTCACAGTAAAGAATTTCTTCCTAATATCTCACCTTAATTTCCCCTTTTTCAATTTATACCCATTTCTCCTTGTCTCATCACTGCAGTTCCTGATGAAGAGTTCTCTCTGGCTTTCCTGGAGCCACCTTCAGATACTGGAAATTGCTAAGAGGTTTCCACACAATCTTCTCTTTTTCAGGCTGAACAGCCCTGACTTTCTCAGCCTGGAATACTGAGTCCAGTTCTGGTATAGGGGAGTTGCTCCAGTCCTCTTAGTAACTTTGTGGCCTCCCATGCACTTGTTCCAACGAGTTCTATGTCCTTCTTATGTTGGAGATACCAGAACAGGACTCAGTGTTCCCGGTGGTTTCTCACAAGAGCAGAGTAGATGGGGAGAATAGCCTCCTTTGACCTGCTGGCCATGCTCCTTTGGAT
Organism: Motacilla alba alba; assembly: GCF_015832195.1. Taxonomy (NCBI): domain Eukaryota; kingdom Metazoa; phylum Chordata; class Aves; order Passeriformes; family Motacillidae; genus Motacilla; species Motacilla alba. Next base: position 28,878,713 of record NC_052016.1, on the reverse strand, counting down.
GCAGCCCAGGATTTTGTTGGCCTTGTGGGCTGCGAGCACACACTGCTAGCTCATGGTGAGCCGTTCACTAGCCATTACCCACAAGTCTTTCTCTGCATGGCTGCTCTCAGTCACTTCTCTGCCCAGACTGTAGATGTGCTGGGACTGCCCCGACCTAGGTATGAGACCTTGCACTTGGCCCATTTGCATGGGCTCACCTCTCCAAGCCTGTCCAGGTCCCTCTGGATGGCATCCCTTCCCTTCCCCCCAGTGACTACACCACACAGCTCGGTGTTATCAGTGAACTTGCTGAGAGTGCAGTTTGCCCCACTGTCCATGTCTTATGCAAAGATGTCACTCTGAAGCTTTTCACTATAGCTTCAGTGACATATCTTATTGAAGGAACCCTTCTCTGAGTTAGGAATCATTTAACCTGGAAGTGAGATCCTCCTACAAAGGCTTTGTGCAGTCATCCTCTGCAGGTTGCTTTGAACAGCAGAACAAGTCAAGTAAGACAATCTCATCTATTATCAACTACTTCACAAATTAATTTTAATGTTTTTTTTTTTTTGGAGAGTGTTTTAGAGGGTGATACTGATGAGCATGTCACAGATGCTTGCTGGTATTAATTAAGATCGCATGAGGTCTAAAATGTTCCTCAGAAAATGAATTTGCCAATAAGCCAAAGGAATCCCTGTCTGAGCAGGAAAACAGTATGCAATGAGGCACACAGGCTCCAAGTGCAACCAGAGGCAGGCTATTCATGATAACAGATTCTTTACAGAACAATTTGGTTTATTAGCAAGTTTTCAATTTGAAGTGTTAACCAGCCAATCACCTTCACCTATTTAGTTTATTTTGCTTAGCAGTAATTTTGTCCATAGGTAGTACACAGGCAGTGTTTGAGAATGCTTTTGTATTTTTCCCATCTGGGAAGAGAAAGGAATGTTTTTAAAGACCAAAGGACATTATTTCCTCCATAAATTGGTCCAAAAAACACAGACAGCACAAGTACACAATATCTCGCCATTTCAACAGAAGAAAACTTTGTCTTGGGCTGTGCTAAAGAAAAATGCACTGTCTTGCACAAAAAACCCCCACCCATTGGTATGCATTTTGCCATACCCTTGTAAGAGCCCAGTTTCACCACCAATTCTGAGTCTCACACTTTGTGAATCAAGAGAGCCAGTTACTGCCCAGAGAGCAGCAAAAAGACTGATTAGAAGTTGAGAATGAGGGAGGAGGAGGTTAGGAGTACATACTGAAAAAACAGGGTTTTTGACTAATGGAATGAAGGACTTCAAGCCTTCTAATGAGTGTAAAATGTTGTTGGGGAGATGAAAGCAATGACCTACTCTTTACCTGTGGGGTAAAGAAGACTTAAGCTAGAACTGCAGCAAAATATGTCTATGGTAGAACTGAGTTAAACTTTCCAAGGATTAAGGTAGTTACACATGGAATTAGGTTTTCTGTGGAGCTGGTAAAATTTCCAGTAAAAGTAGTGGGAGATGAGTTTACACTTCCATCAGTATGAATGATTTGCATCATTTTGGCCTGAGCTGAGGTGCGAGGTCTCCTGGGACAACTTCCAAGACTGTGTGACATTTCTTTTGCAGTACAGAGTATCCTCAGCAAGATCATGGTATCTGTTTTAGGCCAAGCTGAAGGGCTGCTCATGATAACTGTAACAACCACATGCATTGCCTTTCTTCTTATGTTGAGCAATATATCCCTGTGTATGAGATATTTAGTAATTTTTTTCTCTTAAGGTTTTCTCCTTTTTCAAACCTTTTTTCCTGTTGACCTAAGTAATGTACCAAGTTAATCACAATCTCTTGCAACTATGAATAATTGATTGAAATAACTTGACAAGTTCAGCAACTGATATTATGTGTACAAGAAAGGTAAATGGAGATGAAAGAATTAAATTGCTATATTGTGATGATATAAACCATTGTGAGGGTCTGTTTGCTTGTTTCCATAAAATTCAACTAGGTCTGTAATCTAGAAAAATATTTGAAACTTAAAGTCTAGCTGAAGCTTTATTTTAGCACTTCTTGTGACAGAACAATTTACTTTTTCAGTTATTATTAGTGAATTTTACAGCTCAGTTGCCTTTACCATCCTGTTTGGGCTATGTGAATTTTGGAAAAACTTCAATATTTAACTAACTTCCTTAATGTGGCAAGGCACTTGTGACAAGGCACTTCAGAATCTAGTCAGAGTCTCAGTATCAAGTAAATGAACCAATTCTTGAAACTTGAATGGCTTAGAGTGAGACTAATCAAGCCTGCATCATGGTCTGTTGGGGAGCTCAGTAGTTGCTCTGCATTCAGTGTATTAAAATTGGGAAATTGAGTCCCACTGGGGTATAGATAAGGAAGGATTGACCATGCTTTATTTGATGGTAGATGGATGAGCAGAATTAACTCCCTGTGCCAGGGTTTGACCCACAGTCGTTGCCATGTGCAGAATTTCTGGTTTCCTGACAGCACTGTCTCTGTGTTGCAGTGCTCCTAACTTAATCAATAAAATGAGGTCCTCAAAGGCAAGATTCGCCAGGACCTAACATCTATACCTTACCTGGTAATACCTTGGTACAAACTCCCATGTACCTTTTTTGTTTTGTGGTTGGAAGTATAAAACTTCAATCAAAGCTTAAGTGTACAAATTAAACTCCTGCAATTGATAAAAAATGGCAGTTGGGAACTACTGAGGTAGAAGCTGTGGATTTTTCTTTTTTGACTGTTTTAGTGATATATTTTCCTGCATCAGTTTTGATCATGCATTAAATACGTCTGTGGCTACAGGTAATTTCATTTCCTGAAATAAACAGGAAAGGGCTTTATTTTATGTAATATTATTGTTTAATATTTCAGAATTAGTATTGATGCAACTTTGCTCCAAATTCTAATATAAGCTTCTCAGGGATATCTGAATTGTGCTGAATCCACTGGAATAAATCCCAAAAAACTTCAGTGCTTGATTATTTTTGTATCACTTCCTGAGAAATCTACAACTCCTAAATAGATATTCTTGGTTTTAGGACAAATCTGAAATACGTATTGGTAGTGACAGTATTTCTATTAAATAAATTATTCTGAATAGTTGATTTACATAGTGAATAACTTACTTTCTGCTGTTAATCTTCAACAAGGAAGAGGCTAAGAGGCTGGATTTAAGGTCACAAGTCAGGCCAGGTCCCTTGGCTGTAACATGTTTGACATGTCTTTGTAACCTAAGTTTCATCTTTTTTTTCAGCAAGAAAAGAGTCCACATGCTGTGTTTAAACTAAAGAAAAGTATTGGACTTTATTTGCCTTTAGTCAGTTTGCTGCGTGTGGCTCTTTTATGTTGTATGTATTTCTTCAGATGCTACATGTAAGGTGCAAATTTCATGTGTTGGTTTGACAGTGTGCATCAGGCAAATCTTAGTAACTTAGCAGTGTTAATTTTAATAGTAGTACAGAGAAGAGCATCACTGTCAGCAAGTCCAAGGGAATAATGTGGAAACACGTGCTTCTGACTGTGCTTGCTTGAGGCAAGAGAGAGCATTGTATACAAATAAAGCTTCTGAGGCTGTACAGGAGTTGAAAATATGTGTATGAATTGTGTTGATACTAAAGCCCAGCATAACAAGCTTCTTGGAGTAGCTTACATAACTTTTAGTGCCCATAAGGCAGACAACATTATACTTACCTTGAATGAGTACATGGAGTACTTTGATCCTCTGCTGCATTGCCAGCAGCCAGAAAATCTGGGCTTTATCTTTTGCATCTTTCTGTGAAACCACTTTAAGACCTGTTCAGTAATCAAACACTTCAAATTCTGTATCATAGTTTGAGCTGTACCACACAGACATACTCTTTCTTTACAGGTTTTCCACCAGACATAATAAGGCTAAATATATTTAAAAGAATGGAGGAAGAACTGTTCTGGTCATAGAAGGGAAAATATACAGAAAAAAAAAAAATCAAAGACCTTTATTTATGGGGAGGAGAAATTATTCATTGCTTTCCTGTCATTTACAGAAACAAACTTCATGTCCTGTCCTGCAAAATTTAACCTTGATTTAATGTAATAGGCTGTGAAGGCTGCTGATGATTAAGTAGAAAAAGCATATTTATGGATAGCTAGCTGTAATCCAAGTGTCTAGTAAGAAGATCTATGCTTTCTATACTTAGTCTGTGCAATGGAAATGAAATGCAAAAAGTAAAATCAGCTCTCCTGTACCTAGACTGTTGCAATGTAAGCTGTTTGAATGACATCCTTAACTCAGTTCTTGACAGGATTAGACATTTTGATAATGGAAAATAAAACTAGATGAGCTTACAGCTTCCAAGTATATCAGAAAAATCATGTTTATTACCAGGATCTCCTTACACATGATAATGCATAGCCCCTTACTATGATTATGGGAAAATTACATTATATTAATTGTTCCAAACATGTGTAAAGCTACCTATCCCCGAGTATAACAAATCTGCTATATTTATGGTGGTGATGATTAGGCTTTTTTTGCAAAATGATTGTGGAGATCAACATGAATGTATTAATTGATCTCTTTGTACATTCACTTCTCAATTCAGTACTTTGAGTTGTATTAGGAACTAATAAGCCAATGAAGTTAAGAAAATGACTATATTTCCAGATTTATGTCAAATAACTTTCCACAATGACAAAGATGATTTCTTTTTAGGTAGTGTTTTACGCTGTTATGTTGGCACAAAGTAAATCCAGTATTATTGATGACTGAAGGAATGATGAAATATTTCCCGTAGAGACCAGTGAGACAAAGCAGAGATATTCTTTATTGTGCTTCTTACTGTTTAGTAGGTGCACCTAAATTTTGGTCTCTAGAGACATTTTTAATAAGTACTAAATTGTAAGTGGCCAACTTGAAACTAAATTAAATATCAGGTTAAAACTTACTGATACCATTTTTTTCGCAGGTATCTTTTTTTATTTATTTTGCCCTGCAAAAGAATAGAAGAAATCAAGCACTTTTTTTTGCTTTATTTCAGTTCTTAAAAAAATTATTTTTTTATCTTCTTCTGGACTTCCTCAAATAATTTCTGGGTTTTTTGTCTCTGTACAGGTTATTAGTTTAACTGACAGGCCAAAAAGTTGACAGCTACCTGTAGTATATACATCTATCAGAGGATAAGTACAATGTCTGGTTTGATTGATTCTCTCTATAGCAGTAATAGTGTATATTGAAATAAAATATAATACAATTCAAGTAAAACTCAAGTAAATTATGAGGAATGTAAACTAGCTACTTGAAAACACTCACAGCTTCTAAGTAGGTCAAAATGCTTGCATAAACTGAACTTCCTTTTCCATCAGAGGTACCGGATATGAAACGATACATGGAAATGGACTATTTCTATGTAAGTGAATTTGTAAGAACAAATGTGCTACTCTAAATGATATCCAAATCAACTTTGAGAGTCTAAGCAATTTTCAAAAAACCTGATTCTGATGGAAGGTGTGGGTTTCATCTTGGTGTAATTTAAGACTACTTTGTCACATGCCCCTGTGGAATTTTCCTAGTTGTTCACTGTGGTCTTCAGGGCAGCCAGGACAAGGGTGAGAGACAGAAATCTTGACTCCATGTTTCAGAAGGCTGGTTTATTATATTATGATATATATTATATTAAAAATGCCACACTAAAACTATACTACAAGAGCAAAGAGAAAGATGCATCAGAAGGCAAGACAGGAATAGAAAGGAACGAAAAACAAAGTCTTGTCACTGACTAGAGAGTGTGAGCCAGCTGCATCTTTGATTGCTTATTAAGTAGAAACATTCAACATGGACCAATCAAGGAAGTACCTGTTGCATTCTACACTAGCAGATAATAATTGTTTTCATTTTGAAGCTGAGGCCTCTCAGCTTCTCAGGAGAAGAAAATCCTGACAAAAGGATTTTCATAAAATATCATGGCTACAGTTCACCACTGAGGTAGTGAATTTTATTAACTTGACTAAAATATATGCATTTTAAAAATTGTTAACTTTCACCTAATATAATCTAGTGGTTTGGCAGTTCCCTCCTGCTTCAACTGGAAATACACCCACAAAAGGCTAGTTACAAGCAATATTTAAATGCATTTCTGCTTATTTGGAACTCAGTATTTTGTATCTAAGGATACAATTTCCTTCAATTTTTTTTGTTGTTCTTGGACGCTGAGCACGGTGACAAAAACTCCCCAAAAAATCAAGCAATTTCATTGCAGTTTATATCACCTAACATGAGGGCACGTCTTCTTTTATGACGGTCTGGAAGGTATTGGTAATCCATGTTTGAGGATTTCTCCACAATGGGGGTAATTTCCATGGAGTTCTTGCTTTTGAGAGGACTTTCAAATGTCTTTATTCTTGCAAAACCCACACGAAATGCAATAGAAAGAAATTAATTAAAGGAACACTAAAATTGAGAGTGAAACATGACTAGTCTTGAAATAGACCACTTAAACCCCCAAGTGGTAATAATCTCATTCATTGGAAATTATTTTGATTAAGACTTGTCTTTCCTGAAGACAGAGTCTGACCAACAGTAATTAATTGTCAAATCTGTTACATTTTGCTTCCTGGAACTAAGATATGTCCATGTTAATGAGAAGATGCTGTCTGCTCAGCATTTCTGTAGTTTTGTTATTTTTGGTCTTTGAAATAATAGGTATTGAGTGGGAAATCCTGCTTAGAAAATATAAAATCTCAGTTACCCACAGAAGAACCTTTTTAATAATAAATGAGATAGCTGTGATTCAAGGCTTTTTGTCTTGATAGCCTGACTAAGAGACCTTCCTGCTATCTTCTTTCTTTCTCTATCAAACAGATACTGCTTTTTGAATGCAAAGCCCCTTCAAGGGTGCTTAGAATTTACTGACCCATTCACAATTTGGACATCTGGATTTGTCATAATGTCCTGTGTTGTGTTGGCTATTAATTAGGGAGGGAGGGAAGGAACCAGAGATGTGCCACCCTCATCTGAACATGAAGTGAAGGTGTGCTCTCTCAAGATAGTGCCCATCCCTCCTCTGCTCTGCAGGAGGAGCAGAGATCTGTGGGGTTATTCTGAGTGCTACTGAAAGGTACTGACAGTTGAAGAAGTTGCACAAATGCTTTCATGTGTGATGATGCATCAAGATGTGGCTCTTCTCCTGATCTCTCCTGAGCAGATGAGAAATAAGGGCAAAAACCTGCTGTTCATGCTATCTCGTATAAATATCCATCTGATTTAATTGATATTACTACAACTCAGTCCAAATGGGATTTAAAGCAAGCTTCGTTTCTGACGACATCTGTCTTTCTGAGAAGTTCAAGCCCTTTGCTATTTGTAGGAACCGGTATAATGTGAATCAGCTGGATTTAGCAAGCACAAGTCTATAGATCAAATTGCTGCTATGTGTTATGGAAAAGTAAGAAAGAATGCGTTGGCATTTAGGTGAGCAACAGGAAAAAACTGCCCCAAGTTTTCATCTGAATTATGTTTATGACTTCTAGTTTGAAATGTTCATACAATATGTAATACTTTCCAATATCTTGGTCCCAAATATTCTCTATTTCAGAAGAAGCCCTTTTAAACCATTGCTTCATACTGCAGAAAAAATAGATAATGGAAGTACTTGCTTGCACTTACAGCAACATCAGTTGCTGTAGTCGCATATTAACTCACTGCTTTGGGACTATTGTATGCATAGCAACTAAAATGTGACATTGAGCATTGGTTTTATTTTCAGTGTGAAGTTGTTTGATACTTTAGTCTTTTAGAGGATTATTCCCTTTCTATTATTGCATGTTTGGTATAGTCTTTGCCTAACTTTTAAATATTTTCCTTCAGTTGAAAAGAGTAGCTGCTGTTTATCTTTGGTAGCTTCTTGTGTTATAGTTTACAAAGCATCACCTCTGTTACAAATGACCAGGGGACACCACATTTTTTAAATATCTTCAAGTAACTTCTTAAACTCAGTATGTTGTATGTTTTCAATCGAGGTGGATTTCTGTGGTAACGCAGGCAAATGTAGCTGACTATGGAAATGACCACGGTTTTGTACTGTGAATATGGGGATCTCAAATTTTCCAGGAACTTGTTTGTTTGGCTAAGAAAAAAATACCAGATAAGCTGTATGGAAATGGAGGCTTCAAAGCACAGAAATAAGCACACAAATAAGTTGTGTGCTTTTGAAACTTTAAAATCTAGCCTGAACAGAAAAATTTAAAAACACAATGTGAAGAATTTAAAGAAACAGAAGATTGCTAGAATAAGTCTGTTAAGCTTGACTAGAATGGAAGCTTTTACAGAAAGGTCGATTTTCGGATACTATAATCTTAACTGTAGAAACTGGTGCAGAAATCTTTGGACATGTTAGTATATGCTTTAACTGAAAGCATAGTGTTGTTGATTAAGCAGAAGAATGAGAATGCTTAAATCCAGGATGTTGCACTTCATTTATTGTATTTTTAGCAGAAGTTAACACCTTTCCAGTTACTTCCTCCTACAGATATTTCATGTTTAACTAATTTTAAGAGGATGTGAGTAGATATTGGGCAGGTTGAATATGTTAGCTGAGTATAACAGAAGGACCTCAGTAAAAATGATACTGAAAAATACCTTGGCTTACTTCAACCTTAAGATTTCTTGAAAAGCTGTCTTCAGTTTTGTGTTATATTAGCCATTACTGTCCCTCATACTGGAGACCATAAGTGATCTAACAGCACTTTGTTGATATTCTTATGAGATTTTAGCTGAGCATACACTACTTCTTCACAAAAGATCTCAGCATTTTGCTTTCCTTTTTTTTCTGACTTTTAGTGCGTGTTGAGGCTGGAACAATGATTTGAAATCTTACATGCAGTAAGTCTGTGAGTCATGCAGTTAGGTAAGTAAATGATACAGTAAAATGTGTGCAGAATTGGGTTCAGAGCTCATGCTTGGACTATTATGCCTGTAATGAGTGTCTGAAGTAGCATAACAAAAAGACTTGAAATACTGTATCGCTTTAGAAGGGAGGCTGCTTTTCTTTAATAGTTCAGGAGTGTTGTCAGTCTTTCCTAAGTATCATAAAGCATCTAGTACTAAATATAATCACAAGTAGCACTCATCTAAATAATGTCTTGCATGTTGATGGGACTTATGTGCCATGTGCACAGGCAGGGGGCCTAAAAGATTAAGTTATATAAGTTTTCATTTCAAGGTCTGACTGCTTTGTTTTGTATATCATTCTCAAGAATTATGAGTAATACATCTCTTAAGCCAGAGCAATTGAAAGGAGATTTCAGTAGCTTAAATCTTGTAAATTCTGGTTGAATAAAATACAGTATGAACCTGAAGTGCCTCATCAGACAAGGACTGAATAGCAAGAGCAGAGCAAAAGCTTGGAGTTGGGGAGGTAAGTGAAATAACTGATGAGTAGTTTAGGTGTTGACACAGCATGAAAAAAACTTGAACAATAATTTTCTATTTAACAAATAGTTATTTACTGTCTGGTGAGTAAGCAGTAGCTAACTCTGTTGCACCATCTCTCAGGACTTCTTTACAGGCAAAACAGCTAAAATTTTTGGGGTTAAAATGCAACTTGAAACAAAATCAGCCACTCTCCCCGTCACGATTTTTAATGCAGCAGGAGAAGGTCTTTGTGCTGCTGCTGTAATAATGACAAGAAGGGAAGAAGCAGGGAACGAAGCAGGGAACACACCTATCAAAACCCGGTGTAAGGTTTGGGAGGTAGAATGGCGTTGAAAGAATGGGAAGGCATTTTTAGCAGCTTCTCCTCAGAGCAACTAGGGAACAATGAGGCCAGGGAAGAATTTAGAGAAACAATCAAGTCATGTCTATGGCTGAGACAAAGGATTTGCCCATGTGACCCAGGAATGGTCTCGCTCTGAATTTCCTGTCCATATGTGGTGCAGTTTCTAAAAAACAAGATAACACTTGTATGAGGAGCCAGAGGGAGATAAAAGGATAATGACCGCATTGACTGTCTTGACTTGTTACTTCACAGAATGGTTTGGGTTGAAAGGGGCCTCGAAGATCACCTGGTTTCAAACTCTCCAATTTCAATGAAGACAGCTTCATCCAGGATGTTTCTCAAGTTCAAACAGTAATAAAATTTGTTCAGTGTAGTCTCTCCATCTTCCTGAAACAATCTCCTGGTAAGGACAAGTCCTTCAAAAATCTAAACTCTCAAATGCACTAGAAACCATGCAGATATAATTTTTATGCATAAAAATATTTCACTTCTGACTGCTGTTGCACTGCTTTGGATGCCAAAAATTCACAAGAGAAAAAATGAAATATGTCATGTTTCATAAATCCTAGGAAAATCTGGAGTTGAATGGCAGGCTCTTTTAAAGGGGCAGTCTGAATTATGAAAGCTTGTCTTGCCTCAATTCCTACCCTGTATTATTGGGGTAGTACCTAATCTTTCATAGTTGGTTTTTTTGTTGGTTTTTTTTTCAAATTGTGTAAGTAGTTGGATCAAAAATCTGTCCTCAACATATTTCTAAAACTTGTAGACCAAAGTAATCCCATCCTCTCCTGATTGTCCTGATAGTAATTAGAGATAATGTTGAAATTCTTTTACTGGATAATCATTTTTATATAGCTGTTAGTTTATTCAGATTTTTTTATTTCAATGTTAAGATTTTTTTTTTTCAGCTTTTGGGGGATAAAGAATTATGGTTAGTGTTTTGAAATATAAAACAAATTTAATAAACTTCCAGATAATTTTTTACAAGTCATGAAAGAAGCACACAGTAGGCTGCTTCTTTACCAAAAAGTTCTCTCTCCTTAAAACACTGCCTGTTGATTTATCTAACCTGTATTTGGTTTGGGCTGTCAATATAGTATTATGAATAATATAATTTAATTTCATCTTCTTAAGCTCAGGTAGTTCAACTGTAAGATCTTCAGACATTTAAGAAACATGCTGTAAAGAGCTGCAACATGACCTTTGGTTTTCTGTATTGTATAGAAACTTTGTCTTGGCAAAAGAACACATGCTTGTGAAAGGGGCACTTCTTTTCTTTTAATTTCAGATGTAAGTAATCCTTTTACATTCAGTATTCATTTAGTGTCCTACTTGTCTATTTCAAGCTTGTTGTGGTGGCCATGTGCTCCTCAACTCTGAGCTGATGTGCTGTGAGTATTGCTGAACAGGGATTTTCATGCCTTTGAAGTTTTCTGTGTGTCAGAATGAGGAGGTTACCATATAGTACTGCATTTCACACAATAATAAATGCTAGTAAAAAATGACTAAGATATCGGTGACCTGACAAAGCAATTGTATAAAGCTTTTTATATAGGAAACCATTAAATTTGTTCTATGATTTCTTCTCTAAATTAATTTTTTGCAAGTTTCAGATTAAATATCCTGTAAGTTGTAGTACAAGTACGCTTGAAAACAATTTGAAACACTTGATGATGGGCCAGGGAGAGACTTACAAGAGAGATTATGGTGCAAATACTGTCTTTTGCCTAATGGAGGCTGGAGAGAGGTAGAGCTCTGGCCATTCCCCACTTGTCTCAGTGATATGTGAAAAAATGCATAACATATGAGCAGCCTACTGCTCATAAAATACATAAATATAAGTAGCCATTAAAGTGCCTGCGCTGAGATTATCCCATCTCAAGGAACAGTGATGTTGCTTAAGATTTCCAGTTCCTCACCACTTCTAAGAAAGTCAAGTCTCCTGTTAGCCAGGTGAAAGATTTAAAGATGTGTGGCCACCCCGGATGTATGGACAGGCTGGGGGATGAAACTCTTGAAAGCAGTGCCCCTGGGGCTCCTGGTCCAAGGCCAGATGGATCTGGGTCAGCAGTGCCCTGGCAGCCAGGAGGGCCAGTGATGTCCTGGGGGATATCAAGTACAGCCTTGCCAGCCGGGTGAGGGAGGGGATTGTCCTGCTCTGCTCTGCACTGGAGCAGCCTTGCCTTGAGAGCTGGGGACAGTTTTGGGTGACATAATATAAGGAAGACATAAAGCTATTAGAGACTATCCACAAGGAGGAGTATGAAGATATTGAGGGGTCTAGAGGAGCAGCCATATGAGACCTGGCTGAGGTCACTCGGCTTGTTCAACTTGGAGGAGACTGAGAGAAACTTCATGGGAGTTTTACAGCTTCCTCATGAGGGGAAACAGAGAGGCAGGCACTAATCTCTTCTCTGTGGTAAACCAGTGACAGGACCTGAGGGAGATGCCTGGAAGTGTCTCAGGGGAGTTTCAGGTTGGGTATCAGGAAATGGTTCTACCCCCCGAGAGTATTTGGGCACTGGAACAGGCTGCCTAGGGAAGTGGTCTCAGCACCAAACCTGCCAGCGCTCAAGAAGCCTTTGGACAATGCTCTCAGACGCATGGTGTGACTCTTGGGGATGGTGCTGTGCAGGGCCCGGAGCTGGACTTTGATAATACTCATGGGTCCCTTCCATGATTCGGTGACATTTTTAAGATGTTATAATTTTTCATCAAGTGTTTCTCCTCAGTAATGATCTGGTGGGAAGTTAAGAGTAGTTTCTATTAAATTTAGCCAGATACACTAAGAAATTGGGAAAAAACTCTTTGAAGTGTACCTTTAGCATATTTTTTAAAGAGGGGGAAATTTCCATCAACTGGAGAAAATAGTTTCATTTCATTACTTTTAGAGCATTAGGAAGGTATTGGATAGGAGGTGATATAGGAAAAATCTGTAAATAACTTCTCAACAACAGTAATAGTGCTAGACAATACATCTTATGGAAAGTAAATGTTATCAAGCACACAATAGTTACATAGTTGCAAATGCTCTTAAAGACAAGGCTTAGTTCATCTGGCTTTTCACCAAAAGACAGAACAGGCTAGTGACACAGTCCAAGGTAAAAAAATGAAAATATTTACCTGATAGAATTAATGTGTTATTTTAAGGATGGACTGGTCTAGTATGTTGTTTTACAGTAGATACTGCAGCTGTGGGCTCTTGAATGCTTTCGGTCATTGTTTGGTCTTGGATTGCTTCATGTTAGAAAAGCTTGCAAACTAGACACACCTGGGGAGCAATAAGTAAATAAAACTGTGGCATGGGACCTGTCCACAGGTATTGCTGTGGGACATGACTCTGAATTGGGCTTTGGTTTTCAGACAGCAATTGGAAGTGGCACCACGCAGTCCTGCAAGTTGTCACAGGCTTCTGGGAGGGCTAGCTCCCTGTTTTGTGCCACTACTGAAAGCAAAGGGCAATTCTGTTTTATATAACCTTGTAAATATCAAGCAGTCAGTCAGTTGTGTTAGCTGGTATGACAGGTATGACAACATCAGGAGCCCAAAAACACAACCAAAGCTGCAATCAAAAAAGAATGAAGGCATGGTATGCCTTCCAATGAGGCTAAGATGTATTATTTGAAGGGGTTGAAAGATGAACTTGTTTTAATATAAGTATTTTTGGGACGAAGAGTCTTTTGACTGAAGACTGTTTTTTAATATAGCAGTAAGTGATGATTTCTATCACTGAAATGAATGTATTTAACAATGTGAGCAACAAACCATAGAAGTGTCTTAGCCATGGATATGCTCACTTTAACCTCATTTGACCTTTGAAAAAATGTTTATCTCAAGCATTTCTTTGAGCTGTAGGTTTGACTTACAGACTTCAGGCAGAAATACTCAAGTAACTTGGTTTGTACCAAAGAGGTAAGGCTCAGAATTTTGCAATGTTATAGCTTTTAGAGTATAGGAATCTTATGTTACAATGCATGGTTAGATTGCTTGACCCAGATCACAGCTTGTATGCATCCCAATTATTCTTCTGTACTCAGGCAAGAAAAGATTGACTTTGGCTATTTATTACCTGTACAAGTGTTAAGCTTTTTTTCCAGTAAAGTGTTCAAAGCTTTTGAAATTTTTATGGTTCAGAGGATTGCAAAGCATGTCAAGTTATTCAAATGCAAGTGCTGAAAGAAGTCTGACAATTAGTGCCAAAATGAAATAAAATATGTAGTATTAAATGAAACTGTTAAATGTTTGTTTAAAGATGTTTATGTAAAGCAAAATTTTATCGTCACTAAATATACTTCTTGTCACCATGTTTAAGTACCTTTACACAGCAATCAGTGCAGGAAACTAGCATGTTGGTCACAGAAATTCTTACTATTATACTTCCTTGATGTATTGCATGAATAATTATGGTAACTTGAGGATTGCACATAAAGAATATTTCTGATACAAGATAAAACCAGAATTAAACCAGTGAAGTCTGCTTATAGCTTCTCATACAGTACTTTGTCTGCAACATTGCTAATCCATGGCAATCTGTTATGTCCATACTACATCTGAGGCTTTCACACCCACTGGCTTCCATTTTCCATGAAAATCTATATGGAAACTTGAATATTCAAGTTGAGTCTAGTTTAATTTCCCTTCTGTACTTAAGTCTAAAAGTGATATAAAGGATTGATTCTTACTCTGAAACTTGGAGCTAACTGTTAAAATTACAGGGAATAACTGATAAACCCATGGAAACTAGGTATGCAGGCAATTTAAATATTCAGGTTTTTTCCTTCTTTTTTGAGAATTTTTTTTTAATCAGGCCAAGTTTCTATTCACATGTGAAGAAAGTCAATAATGATACTAATAACAACAACAATAATAATAAATCTAGTGTAATTTCTGCTTTTATACTGATCTAACAATGTGCATGTCCATGAGTTTGATTTAAAAACTGTTTAACATTTTTCAGCATAGGCAAGAATGCTTGTGGTGACTGAAGTACTGAATGGCCCTCAGCCAGAAGATACAGTGAGACAGTCAAAAATAGTAGTACTGGAAGAAATCTGATACTTGGTACAGACTGTAAATGTGTATTTCTTAAGTCAAGTGAAATCTTAGCAGTTAGAATATGTGAGATAGAGATGTCCCTCACTAGAATCTGTGATCATAAAAATTAGAGATTGTATCCTTCTTGCAGCCTTAAAAGCATCATAAGGTGAAACACTGATCACTACTGAGCACTCCCCAGGAGATCTGGACAGAAAGAACTTGAAGAATGAAAAAGAAGTACCAAGTGAGACTTAAAATGCTGTTCCTTTAAGTTTCTCAAACTTTGCTTTATTTCTATGTTTTATACAATATAAACTTCAGAGCAGTGACATGGTTAATCTCATGTCACATATACTTTAATTCTTGACAAGTGTTTTCTGATGATAACTCTTTTTTACAAAACTCAGCTTGGTTTCTCACTGGAACCAACTTCATCTGAACAACAGAAGCAGTTTGATAAAGAATTGAGCTTTATGACTGGCAGTTAATACCATTAACCCTGGTTCAGCGAAGATTTCTGATGAACAAGGTCAATTCATTAGGTCAACTATCGTTTGATCTAAATTCTGCATATATTGTGTAATTGTAATAAAATTGTTCTGAAGAAAGTTGAAGACTTAGTGGCAGGAATTTGAATCTTAATGGAAAGCTCTTAGGAGGGAAGTTGGCATGTCTAATAAGAAGCTTAGAGAGAGCTTTCTATATCATAGTACCTTTCTGTCAGAATTGAGTGGGCTCATTAGAACTTCTACAATACATTGCCTTAAGAGGCTGACAATTATTAGTGAATAATGAAAACACATAAGTGAAAAACCTAAATGGAATCCTATGGAGTTTTTGTAGCCTAAAATTAGTTTATCCCCTTGCTAAAGTAGGCTATAGTAACACTCTGCAACCTCACCATTAAAGGGTGGGTTTTTGGTGGGCTGGTTATGCAAGGTGCTGAAAGAGATTTATCTTGAAAGACCATTACCCACTGGCTAACACACTGGGTTGTAGCCAGCTAAGAAAACTTGGTGGGATGAGCCCTGGGAGAGGCAGAAGAACAGAGCAGAATTTTATAAGCGTGTACAGCTGAGGAAACTGTGCTTAAAGGCAAAAGCACAGATTTTAAATTCATTGACAATTTCTTGAGAGCTGTCAAATTACTGTCAATATATTTAGTCAATTACTGTGGAAACTAGCACATTTCTCTTCAGTCCAATTTTGGCCATCTCTTGTGTAAGTAGAAGAGCAAAGCTGAATCTTAATCTAAGAACATACTGCAAGTCAAAATAATTAAGCCACATAACTTGTTTTTAAAGTTACTGCTACATATTCATAAGTGCTGAAACAAATTTTTTAAAAGTGAATTTTTTACATGACTCTCAAACTTTTAAATGGCCTAAATAATATTTGCTATCGTGATTGGAACACTTCAGAACATTTTCCTGTTCAACTAGTAATTACCTAAAGGTAGAAGATACTAGCTGCTGCCAGCCTTAAAGAAAAATATTAACCAGCAAACTGACAATGAAATACTTGTCTAATGAATGGTATCTTCACCAGGAATGTCAATAGCAATTGTCCATCATATGTAAACCACAGAAAAGATTAATGGTGTTGAAATTGCATCATTTTTTTTTTTTCAAAGATATAGAATTTGTAAATGTTAGGTTTTCCTGAGGAAGAAAGTTCTACTCAAGTCTTTTAGGGATAAGAGACTATTATTTTGGGGGTGGAAAAAGCTATCTTTCTGGCTCAAATATATTTTTAGCTCTTTTGTCAGCTTACAATATGCAATCATGGGTGTGAAATATTTTTGGCTATTACTCAAGAAGGTACAGAACTAGTAGAGCACCTCTGGATTTCAGCACCTCTATGCCTTTGTTCTGTGGCTTATAAGATGTGCATCTTTTATCGGTTCAATGTTACTTTATATCAAACATCTTTAAGCTATCTGGAATACAGTTTTGGTATAATACCACCAAATATCAGAATAGTAATTACTATGTGCATCTGGAGCAACTGTCATTATTCTTGCTCATGTTCAACCCAGGAAGAAATTGGCTAAACGTCTCAATTTTTTTCTCAGACCACCTAAAAACCTCAAAGTGTTAGATTGTTTCAGACTATATATAAGTGTATGCTAGATTGCCAGAGTGATAACTGAAATTTGGCCAGTAAAACTGAAGCTTTCTGAAGAAAAAAACTTGGGAACAGTTTGTTTAGAAGATGCATAGCAAAATGCTCAGACTTTTCAGACCATGAAGGAAGACATAAAATACCAGCAGCTGCAGAGGTAATACACAGTGCAAATACTGCTGTCTCTTTACAGGAGCGCTTCACATCAATGGCCATAACATTTGGGAATAGGGAGTTACAAGATGGATGGCATAAGATCTGTTGCATTTTGAGGATGAAGGAAGCTCCAAGAAAACCCTGCAAGGCAGCACTGCAAGCAAAGGACCCATGGGATGGGCCTGGAGGATGTGGTTGTGTGGATGCAGGCAGATGTAGGCACCAGCATCTTTGTAGAGTGGCTGTCTCTCAAAGTTCTGCTCTCAGTCAGGATCCAAAATCCAGGACTGCTTCCATGTGGAAAATAAAGGACTACTCTTTGAAAACCCATTCTGTAATGCAAAATGAAGTCATGCAGCTTTCAGATTTGAAAGATAGCAACCGGGGTGGTGCAAAAGCATGGAATTCCTACAGTTTTTCTATCTTTCTAACTCACTCTAGGTGTTAGAGCAGAGGGACCTTTATGAAAAATATGTCTTGTCAAATTCTAGCTCCTTTTTCACTACATATTTTATGAAACAAATAGTTTCCTTAATTTAGTATGCTGTCAGGCTTTTCTTCTCATGTTTATGGATATTTTTTCCCAGATATAAATTCCAGTGACTAGATGATACTTATGCTAATTGAGACAATTGAAAATTTTGGGCTGTGGGGGGAAAAAGGAGGTTTTTTTCTGTTGGTGAGAAATTAGCTTTTGAGCTTCTGATTAAAACCTAGTAAGTAGTTGTAGGATTCTTATTTTTGTTTCTCTCTAGGTAGAAATATAGAATCTTGAATTAGTGTAGTCTGAAGACACAAGTGGTAAATATTCTGGAATCCCTACAGGAAGCAAGTAACCACAGTCTTAGCAGAGTTGTATCAGATGGAGATCTGTCTTCAAGATGACAGTAATTTTTCCATTAAAGCAAGAATTGTATTGTAAAATCTTTTCAGACTCACACCTACCAAATACATTTCATATCTTATCTTGTACTTTTTCTCCTTAATTTCAACGTGGACTGGGTGGAATCACTTCATCTGGCAAATGGGGCAGTACCATAGGGCTTTAGACAAGGAATAAAGTAGTAAAAGGGTCTCAGCTCACTACCAGCTTTTATCACGGTGATGCAGAACAAAATGTCGTTGGTTTCAACTATGTTTGCACTCAGTCTGGTATTGCTACCCACAAGGCATCTGTTGTAAGATTTAATTTTGTCACACTGGTAAGTGTTTTTACCAGGGGAAATAGTTGAATGTGTGCAGTTAATGATAGGACACGTCTGCTGTTCTGCTGTCAAAAGCATCCATCTAGATGTAAATATTTTACATAAGCTTAAAAAGATAAAGGCTAACATGATTTCTGCTATTTGTACACGCATCAGTGCTGCAAAGGGTAAAACATCAGTCACATTTCTCTAGAAATGGCTAGGGATATGAAAATCTCTAATCGCTTGCTACTCAGATTGCATGCACACATCTTCTGGTCTCTCTTAATAAGAAAGATGCAATCTCTGCAGTGAGAAAGAGATAAAAGACTAGAGAGAGTAGAAGATAACACACACACACCTGTTGGAGATTCAGAGTTGCTCTTCATTTTTCATTACGTGCTGTAATGGATCCTGTTCATCGGTCTAAAAATTTAATGGGTGTACGGGGCACACAGGGAAATAGATACCAACTAAGTAAAAAAAAACTTTGGATTGGAGAATCATTTGAAAAAAGGTAAACACACTATTTGAATAAAGGAACAGACAAAATGGTCCAGTAGACAGCAGTCTGTGTTCCTAAGTGACCCTTTGCTGTTTAAGATGTACAGATCAGAACACTCTGTGCTGTTGTTGAACTGTGCATTGCCTTTGCCTTTGGCACTTTTATTTCTTGTGTACTTCAAAAGCTTGAAAACTGAAATAATGGAAATAACTGGAATACGGGGCTTTTTTTCTTAGACTTTCCATTTTCTTTGCATTTATATCAAATAACCATTGTCTCCTTTGCTAGTTAATTTAAATCTGGAAAAAATACAAAACTTCAAAAAAGCTGGTGAATTTTAGGTTTTGGGGATTTTCTTGTCACTAACAATTTGTTGTCACCTTGTAAGGGCATACGGACTCTAAAATTTGAATTCTAGGGTCGTTGTGCCTGGATCAACTGCCGGAGCTTTTTTTAGGCAAGCCCTATGTCAGCAGGGTAATGGGAGCTGCGCACCATACACTGCAGCAGACCTTGGGTGCCCAACAGCTATGTTGGCAGTGATTAAATCTTTCAGAACATTGCTCTGTGCTGCAGAGGAACACATTCTGGAAGGCATGTTGAGTAGGAGGTTCCAGTGTCCCTTCCTCTCAGATGAGCCAGTGCATCTGATACTTGGCTATTAGTGCTGCAATTTTTTCCTGCTTAATGTTCCTAAGACAGTTTGCTTTCACAGTAAACCAGTACTTTCAAGTTGCACTAACTTCTTTTGATGAGTTGTTTCAAGTTTTTTCCTTCTAAAATGACTACTTTATCTTGAACTGTTAAGGAAAGTTTAAAAAAATCTGAAGTCAAGAAAGCTAGAAGCTTGAGGATTGTGCAAAGTCATGTTTTTGATTCTTTCAAGTATGCCCACTGTTAAGGAGAGAGAAAATTGAATTCACTCACCTATTTTATATACTGGTACAGATTTGACCCAAAACAATATTTTTTTTTTAAAAATGTAACTGAAATTCACAGCCAAATTGAAGGCAGCTACCTTCTTTCTTGCCAGTCAAATGTACTGATTAATATGAAACGACAGCTTTGAAATAATTAGACTTAGACTCCCTAAGACCAGTCACTTAGTGTGGTGCTCTGCATTGTTGTAAGGTCTTGGTTGGTATAAAATAAGACTTTTCTTTTCCTTTTCTGTTAGTTGGAAAGACACATTTGCTGTCTCTTAGGAACAGCACTGGGGGCCCTTAAAAAGATACACATATTCATGGCATTTGCCTGGTTTTGGTATTTATTTTGTGAAGATTTTTAGCACATGCCTTTCATTTCTGAATATAAAAATGTTTGCTCTTGGCTCTTTTCCTTGACTAGTCCACTTTCATTCTAACATACTTTTGTGTCTCCCAAGGACATTACTTTGGTAACTTCTAATCTAAACCTTGTGAATTTTTTTTCTTGCCCTATTGTTAGATAGTAAAAGATTTTACACTTGTTAATTCTACACATTCCTAGTAAGGAAGAATTGTTATCATTGTTCTAAACATGAAGTTGTATTTTTTATTTATTTTGCCTTTTCATCCAGGGCTTGGATGAATTAGTGTTTGTAGAAGTGACGTGACAGGAAGGATCATTATTTGTATTGCTGCACTCTGGGGAATTTACTAAATTGGGTTTGAAGATAGTGATATTTTCAAGCTCAAGTACGCTGTTCTCTAATGGCACTTGCTTCCACTCTTTCTTTCTCAATTTTCAGTATTTTCTGTCATGACTGCCTTTCTGTCCTCTACAAGTTCTGCCGGAAAATCCATGTTAGTAGTAATGTTATGTTTCACAGCATCCAAATATGTACTGATGTTACTCACAGCCCACGCTGCTGCTTACAGCTCTGAAGGTTGAAGTTTGTCCTAAATTTAGTAGGGTAGAGACTAATTTATTAGCATTTGCACTTTGTGTTTGAATCACAAAATGGTTATGGAGTAATATTTCATCAAGTGACAGGAATACATTTTCCAGTAGTTGGAGGGCAAGGGTTCAAACACAACCATGGTGATAGTGGGTTTTGGGTTACTTTGTTTGGGTTTTTTTGTTTGTGTTTTTGGTGGGATTTTTTAAGCAGTGGTTTCCTTTAGTAGTGGCCTTCACTAAAATAGCCTGTGGTAATCTCTCCTTCATAACACTTCAAGCAAGTAAAGTCCAACCTTCTGTCTTGCTTACAGTTTGTTTTTGTCTTTGCCATGTGGAAGAGTAAAGTCTAATAGGTCTGTTAGAAAACTGGCTTCAATATCTGTTGGTTTTTGGTTTTTTTTGTAATGCCACTATAATCCCCAGGTTCTTCTGCTTCGTTCTTTATTATGTAGCTGTAAATGTGTTCAAATTCTTTTTACTGGGAAATACAGGTTTAAAAATAAGTTAGCTTGGATAGAATTCCCACGTTTAAATACATGCTGAGGGACATGGGATTGTTTCTGCTAACTTTCATGACAACATATTCACAGGCATGGACAGCAAATAATCATGAGCTGCTTTAGTGTTAACAGTAATCCAAAGACACTCTGTTGCCTTTGTGTCTTTCTTGTTCCTGGATATGTGCTGTGTGATCCTTGACTCTTCTGTGTGGTCTTGGCAACCCTATGAAATCCTTTGCTTTAAATAAAACCTATATTTTAATTTAAACATATCACATATGCATTATAATATTTTAAAATTTTGCCAACCTTAAATGTGAGTTGTGTTTTCTTTACTAATGATTGATAGTGGGCATCTGTCATCATGACATTAAAGTGCACCCTGTAGCTACGCTCTTAGATGCATAATCAAATGGATGAAATACTTACTTAAAAACAAAAGGAAAAAAATACCAGGGCAAAACCAAACTAAAAATGTTCTAGCAACTCCAAGCCCCACCTTCTGGCCTCTCTGACATATTACCACAAATTGTTGTGAAATTAATCATAAATTACCATCCCCATCACTGGCCATCATTAATTCAATTTCTGTAACATTTCATAAGCTGAGCTTTACACGTACAAATTCAAACTGGGTTTTAAGGTTTTTTAAGCAATGTTGTACTCCTGCCTTACCTTAGACAGCTGGGTTCAGTCTCAGTAAGTGATTGTATCTTCTTGCTTTGTGTTTGTTCTGCTAAAGAATTACTGTGTCAATATTAGCATGTGCTACTTAGAATAGGCTGTAATATTGTTGTGATTGAAATAATGATGCTTGTAAAACAAGCTACAGTCCCTGGATAGATTAACATTTTTATACTGACTTTTCTATTTAGCTGTGCCATCCTTACTTGAAGTCCCCACAAAGGAGATATTCAATTTCAAGGCAGAACTCACTTACCATTTCTTGCCATGATGCAGTCTCATCTGCCTATCTACATTTAATCCTAAAAGTATTTATGGAAGATCTAAAGTTATTCTTTCTGAAGGAAGAATGCTGAATATTTTTCTGTCTGATATCAGTGAATTGTTGCTTTGGGAATGAATTGAGAAGTTTCTAACATATTTGCCCTGGCATTACTTTAATTACCAGAATTACTGGTAACCGAGCTTCTGGCAAAGTCAGCTCAAGCTTCTCCTTCACTTTCTGGGTCACTGAAAGGTTCTAATACTTTACTGCCTCACTGGTTAGTATCTCATGATAGTTAAAACTTCCTCATGGCAATATCTTGTGATAGATTCTTCATTCTAGATTACCTTGAAATAAATGTTTTGGTGCCCTGGGCATCTTTTTAAGAAAGGAAGCCCCAGCAGAGCAAATTTTCTAAGCATGTTTCATGTCAAGCCTTTAACATTTGTTATATCCACACTATTAAATGCTTACCTTTTGGCTAAAACACCGCTAGCTTTCTCTTAAAGCCCTGCCAGTTCAAACTCCCAATACAGTGAGGAAGAGCCAGTAGCTCCTGGCTAGGGTGCACCTTCTGAGCTGTAGCAGTGAAGTTGCCACTAGGCAGCTGTTATTTCACTAGAGATAAGGAGCCCAGATGCTTTAGTCATCATGTTATTGGTGCCTGGAGGTGTCAGGAGTTAAATTAACCTACAGGATACACTGATACCTGCTGACAATTTTTGTCTGGCTGCAGTTGGGAGAGTTTCTCTGAAGATGTCTCCACTTTGCTGTGGAGAACCTTTTAGTCTCCTTTGCACTAGCAAGGTTCCAGGGGATGGCCTGGAACAGTGCTGTTGGCTGCATGCCTTCCCTTTTGAATGATGTTACAACGCCATGCTCATGGAGTAAATGCCATACTCATTGCTGCAAATCTGACCTTGGCACATTGACATGGTAAGAGATCATCTGGAATGAAAAAAATGTTTGCTCTGAAGTTCTCCTTTTTGGGGTCTTGTTGCACCAGCTGCAGTTCATGTAATGCATAAGAATACAGGTAGAATTTCCTTCGGTAAGATCTTGCAAACAGCACACCCAGGTGTTTTTTCTTGACTCCTAAAAAGATCTTGCTGTGCTTTATCTGCAATTCTAGTTGCATTCCCTTGACAGCAGGAACATGTTTTCCATTTCAGGCATTTGCTGCTGCTTGCTGTCCTCTCTGACTGCAGGACACCACCTACAACATGTACCCCTCTTGGAGGTGAGGTCCAGCACCCAGACTAGGCCAAACACAGAGTTATTTGTAGTCTTGTTGATTCATAATGATGCTGGAGACTAATGCTTGACATGTTCTCGGTAATGTAATTGCTACATAATAAAAAAAGTGCAAATATGATTGTTTGCAGGATGATCTAAAAGGGATGTTCTGTTAGTCTGGATGGGATAAAAGCAGACTGAGTTTGACAACAAGTCTAGCACTCTGTGGTTTGAAGCAGCACTTTCAGTCTGACATTAACAGTATGGCTGGAAGTAGGAAATAGATGCATTGAGAGTTTAGCAATTAGGTTAAGTACTATGCTGGATAACTTATAATTAATTTGTATTGTAACTGTCCACCTGGACAACTAGTATTCTCTACCCTAGTAGAGAGCTTTGAGCGTTCAGCTGCATGATCTTCCCTCTCAGCTCTGTCCTTTGAGCATTCAGGTGATGTGATACAAAATTTTTAACACAGCGGAGTTCTTGAAAAAAGGATTGTCCTGAAATCACTCAGCTGGACTGAGTGAGGAGTGAAATGAGAAATCAAGGGCTTGCACCATGTTGTATGGGATGTGTAGCCTGCACAGTAATTCAAGGTAATATGACATTATCTCCCTTCGTTATTTCTGCATTTATCTTTTCTCTTAACATACATCAGTATTAAACCTAGTTCAACAGTTTTATGTAATATGATCTAAAACTTGACAACATCTATACAGTTAACAACAAACCTTGAAGCACTAATTAAATGGTATCTTTGGTGTCTGACTGGTGTTTATTTCAAACACAAGAGTTTTGTGTGGTGATTGGTACTGAATTCCAGAGTGGTGAACCAGGGAACACAAAGTTAGGCAGACCTTGCCTGGCCTATGCACACCTGTACCTTGGGTGAGTTCTGCTCACCCAACACTGCCTCAGTGTTGATTACTGCTCAGCTGGTAGCAGCAACAGGACTTACTCCCAGGTAGCCAGTTAATGAACTTGGTCTAAACTGGGATTCAGTGTCTGTACTAGAAAAATGACTAGAAAAATGACCTGGTATGATTTTGGCACCTGACAACTAGTCTGGTCAAAAATTTGCTGTCTCAGCTCAGATGTGAGTTTGGGCAGGGATGCTTTCAGCAGGTGTTTAATGATATTTGGAACCAAAGGAAGTTTTCCAACATAACTGTATCTTTTATGCCAGCTGGCATGTTTAATTTATGTCCCTTTGTATATTGTATTTGCTAATGCAGACTTTTCTTGTTAAAGAAAACTTTTCTTGTTAAAGTTCTAACATTTACCTACTAAAAAGAGTCTTACAGGTCAAAGTGGACCTGAGGGTCCACTGAGGGATTAAACTCATCTTTTTGTCAAGTTGGATGGTGGGTACATAAAACTTGCCTGTCACCTGGGATGGGACATATCTTGGGCTGAGGACTGTCAAGTCCCTGTACCATTTTGGCTTTTTTCCTGCTCCTACTTCAGAGCATGTAGCTTATGTGCTTTTCCACTACACTAAAGCACAGGAAATAACTGATTCTTGAGGAGCCTTAAGACTGTATGACTGGAAACTGGTAAAAGATGAACCTTTGGCTCTGAAATTTCTTTTTACCTACTTAAAGATCCCTTATGCTTTTAAAATCTTGTAGAACTAAGCATGCTCTTAATCCCTTGTTTTTCCATCTTTGGAGATTTTTAGGTGTCTTGTAGAGTGGCACTGTAGGAACCACCCCTGATTTGTTGGACCTTTATTTCAGAAAGTGTTGGTCATAACATTTAGGTGGGTGTTTGAAAAGCCACACAAGGCTGCTGGTGGTACATCCACGGTCAGTAGGTCTCTTGAAATCACCTTTGGACTAAAAGGCCCACATCCACTGAAGTACCTCTTATTGGTGAAATTTTCTAGTATTTTGTTTCTGAAGCTTGTGGGAAGGATTGATTGAACACATAAATGCTTTTCTTTGTGTAGATCTTCTATTTCTTTTAGCTTGAGGTTTTTCTTTCGTTAACATTTCTGACTGTCCACCTCCCAGTTCAGAAATGACCCAATTAGTTTCATTTGTAAAGCTGCTATGTCACCTATCCTGGCCAGCAGACTACCCTTCTCTGCAGTCATATATGACATTTGGTTATAGTCTTTAGATAGAATGAATATTCAAAATGTTTTGGAGATGACTTAACTATGTGTCATTGATTAAGTATATTTTAGCTTATAACGGTAATCAGAGCTCTGTTATTCAATTAAAAAACCAGTCTTGATTCAACCTATTTTTAACTGACCCTGTGGTGTTCTTGTTGCATGGTTAAAACATTGGAGTTTTTCCTAGACAGACAAAAAAAAACTATCATGAAAAGAAATGTGTTGATATTTTGATAGAAATATAGTAATCTAGTGATTAAATTATTTAGCTTCTTACATGTCATGCTGTAAATGTATTTGTACTTGGTACAGTAACCTGCTTAGGGTAAGTACTTGCAGCACCCCTACAGGTTACATTATCTGGGGAAGTGTTTGCCTCCATAGTTAGAGGGCTTCTGTACTTTTGTTGTCTGGACAACATTTTTCTTTAATTGAACTATAAGTTTGTTCTCAGCAGGTATTTATTTTTCAGTTACCTGCTGCTGCTACTGCAGACTTGAAGAACAGGTTGGCTCGCTCAAAGCCTTTTCTGTTTTGCATTATATTATCTGATGTAATCAAATAGATCATCCCTATTTACAGACCCTGTCTTCCATGGAAAAACAATCAACAATCCTATGCAGCTGGAAAGTCCCAAAAGGTGGCTAATGTCATGCAGATGAAGAATTTACTTCATGGTTTAGTTACTCATGAAAGAATGTTGCCATTATGACCCTCTTATAGATAAGTTCTTGTAAAGAAATGGGTGAGGGTCTTGTGCAACATAAACATGGGCAACAAAAATGCTTTTGCACTCAGAAGCCTGAAAGACAGTTATTTTGACCCTGCATATAATTTGGGGCTTGCTTAATCTCCAGAAAACCAGCCAAGGCCTCACTAAACCCTTGTCTTCTGCACAATGCAGCTGGCATTTTCTGCCTCAACTTCCCTGTCGTGGCTGCTAAAGGCACAAAGTTGTTTTACTGCTGGTGAGTGAGGGTGTAGTGAGGCAATAATTTCCTGCCTTTCTTCCCAACAGGAACTCCTTAGGGGTAAGAGAGAGGTGATACTTTTTTATGTTGGATTTAAACACGCAGCTATGCTGCAGAAAGATTAAAAAAAAAAAAGAAAAAAGTTAGTTTGTGAAGTTAAACCTACTTGGATACTTAATGCAGTGCATCAGTGAATGCACAGACAGGATGAGGACAAGACACCATTGCATTGGAGGTAACTGAGTATTCCCTAACCATTTTTCCAGGTGATAGCTATCAAAAAATTATGTCGTTTTTAAAAGTGATAGCATCTAACTTTTGTTACATTTATATAGTGGTCTCTTAAATGAACTGCTCCAAATCTATCTTGTATTTTTATATATTAAGTAGATTTATCTCTTTTGCTTGAGACCCACCTGTTGCCTGAATTCATTTTTAGGATAGAAAATGTTTTTCCCTTTCCCTCGTGAAATATGGCATTCTTTCCTTATATAAAACTGCTCTTTTGGACCAATAAGTCTTTGCTGACCTCAACCAAGGTGGACATGCTTATTCAGAAATTCATATGGAAATAAAGTATTTTTAAATAGAAAAATAAGCAGTCCTGGCCCTTAGAAATAAAAATCTCTCAAATCTAACTTTGCCAGTTGGTATAAAATATCTTTGTGATAGTTTGTCCTCTCTGTTGATGAGAATCTGAAATGATATGATTGTGTGATATGCCTCTGTTTGGATCTTAGAACAGGACTTCTCTGTAGATCTCCCCAAACTTCACCCATTTGAAATAGAAGCTGAAATCACTCATTGTCATTTTTTTAATGTTCCTTTTCAAAAGATGTATTGCTTGTTATTGTGAATCATTTGTGCAACAAAAAAAGAAATAAAATTCTTGTTTATAAGAAATGATAAGGTATCCAATATATTCAAGTTCTGTTAGAACTTCTTATGAGTGTTACTTTATTTGGTACATTTTTTGATTAAGTTCATCACAGCTGTGGTTATGAAATCAGTAGTCAAATAGGATAAGTAGTTAATCAGTAGTCAGTTATGGTATTTTCCTCTCAGTAACATCTTCTAAAATCTCAGATATTGGGATGTAGTTTTATGTGTTGCAAAGTTTTATGATTAGGCTTGTAAAAAATATTTCCCTAGGATAGTTCTTTAGATGATTGAGAGGTTTTTTTCAGGATTTTAATATTTCATTCTTTTTTATGTATGCTTTTCTTGTATTAAATTTCGTAAACTGCAGAAACAGTGTTTCAAGCAACCAGCCTGAGTGGTTTAATACAAATGATAAAAAGAATAGTAAAACTTTGTCTGCTTTTGTGATGTCATTGGAATGCCCTATGTGTTGTGGTTAGAGCTATTTATATTAGTCCAAATATTTATATAATGCACAAAGTGAAAGTATGAGGTGTTAAGCTGAGAATTACCATTTTCTTTACAAGAGAGGTGTTCATTTCTATGAGCAGATGACATCTGCATTTTAAGGGAAACAACTTTCAAGCTTCCAAGTTTTTTAAGAAAACATGCATAGCACAATATACTAAGGAGAAACATTTGCTCTTTCCTTTGTACTTGTCAGCTAGCTGGTCTTAAATGTAGAACAGAACCAAAAGACACATCTCTAATTGCTAATGTTAATTCCGTTCTGTGAATTGGAGTGAGCTTCCCCATCTTCAGGGTAGTCCAGACATATCCTGAAAGAAGAGGCAAAAAGGTGGTTTTAGCTCTTTAGCTAAAAACACCTGTGGCTCTTGTGGGCCAGTCAGCATGCCCAGGGATCAGAACACAAGTCAGAGGCTCTTGTGAGGTGTTAAATTCACACCTGGTTGGAAGGTAGTTTCACTACCCTCTCTGTTGTGGTAATCAATAAACAAATGTCTCTAAAAAAGCCCTGCACATTATTCAGTGTATTAGAACCTTATGGTTTTAAATTTCTTTTCCTCTTTTGTCATCTTGACCTCAAATTGCACTGTTTAGGCAATTATTTCAGCTCTGTCATAGACCAGAAAACAAATCAGTAGTGGCAAACAAAACAAATTTTTAAAAAATTCTTTCGGGTCAGAAGAGAGTAGAAAACACAATAACAGATCAAACTAGGTTGTATTGGCAGTCCTTGCTTAGGACAGCCTGGTCTTCCATTCGCTTTGAACATGTTTTTGATTACTAGAGCTTGCCTTTTGATTTCTGCATTCCCAAACACATCTGAACCTTGAAAGGTGGCCTTAATACAACCATTTATATACTCTTGAATTCAAATGTCCATTTGAAAATACAGCAATAAAGCAGTGAAGTACATCAATAACTGTGTCAGAAAACTAGGAATTAGAGGATTATTGATGGATGACTACATGATTTTGATGTCTTGTTGTATCGAGATTGCCACATAATCTAGTGATTCTTATTTCAAACTATTTATGAACAGGCAGGAATGATAGGAGCATTTGCATTTAGGAGCTAAGAAAAATGTCAGCTGAGAATTTTAAGTTTTATTGCAGCCTTTTTAGAAAACCAAACTCATTGTCTGAGCTCTTTTTTTTCTCTTTGAGGTTCCTGGGATAGAAATCAGGTTGCACTTGTTATGTGGGCGGGTGATATTTATGATGGGCACCAATTGATTTGATGGGCATATTCTGAAAGAAAAGACAGGCACTTCCAGGAATTTTATGATAATTTTTAAGCAAAATAGATGAAAAGACATGCACTGTTGTGAGGTTTTTTGCCATATTGGTCTGCATTGTTAGCTTCAATGACTTTGACTGGGAATTCAAAAGAAAACTTGGGCAGACTCAGAATAAATTAGAATAAAATCAAAGGCAACATTGCAGGATGCCCTGTGAGGAAAATCTGTAAACTTCTATACAGTTCTAACTGACAGAAATCCTGTTCTCATGCTAATATAGACAATAAGGAAGAAATGTGGGAACCAAAATACAGTGAATGTGTTGTACAAGCAGAATTGTGCTGAACCAGGCTGAATAATGGTGTTCTCTATGGGATGCCAGCCAGCCCCTTAATACTTACTGCTGCTGCAAAAGCACTTGCTAATCCGGTGCTGGGAATTGTTTTAGTAAATCATGTTAGGACTTTGATTTCATTGTAATAGATGGAGGCAAGAGGGGTTGTGTCTGAGGCTTGGGACAGACAGCATGCCCGTTTGGAACGAGGGTGCTTTGTAATGGTGTGTCATGCTAGAATTGAAGCTGACAACACCATGCACAAGGAACACTGGCTTGGAGGAAACTGTCTTAATTCCCAGGCTCTTTTCTCACCTGGGAAATTTGTGTACTATAGACCAGGCTAACGGTGACATTTGGGACTCTCTTGACTTGAATGCTTTTTTAGTTGCAACCCAAAAGGGTGACAGTTGTGTTAACACTGTATGTGAGGAAGAAGGAAACAACAGGTACTCCGGCTGCCAGAATCTTGAATTTCAGGATTTAGCAATGCCATCTTACCCTGCAAGGAATTTCCCTCAGAAAGCCAGGTTTTAAACACTGCAGATAGAAATATGCTGGTTTCATAAGTATTTAGATGTCAAGGAGATCTAGCAGAAGACATGCATTCAGAATATCTTCATTTTTCCCTAAAAATCCACCCTAAACTGTTCTGTTTTGCTCATTAATAGCTGAATATTTGATGGTGAAAGGAACAGAGTTCTATTTAGCACCAAATACGAAGACTTGTTTGTAGATGTATCTTGGTGTAAGAGCAGGGATTTCACAAGGGTGGCTAATAAAGAACAGCCCAAGTGTCCTCTGATGAGATTTCTGTTTTTAGGAGATTGGAGAACATTAAAACATATGTAAATATGAACTAGTGCTGAAGACAGCTGGGGAGTTTTGTAATTATACTGAGTACATGTGGGAGTACTTAGCTCTGCGAATAACTTGTGGATAACTTGGATAACTTTCCTACCATAACTTGTAGGAAATGATCTCTCTGCTCAGTGGAAGACAGAGTGGTTCAGGAAACATGACTGCCTGGCAAGCTACCCAGGAAAGGCATCAGAATCCTCCCATTCCTTTCTTTTGACCACTTTGTTGCTTTTTAATGCCTCGTTCAAGGGAAGGTGATCTTTTGCAAAATTCTTAGCAATCAAGCCCAACCAAGATGGGCAGTGATGAGCAAGGAGTGATTTCAATTAGTTTCAGAATGTCAGTATAACTTTATATTAAAAATATGAATCCATCTAAAAAATCCTTCCCAAAGATTATTTTTAAGGTAAGTCTCCCTGGAAATAAAGTCATAAGCTTAAAAAATCTTATTTAACTGAAAACTATAGAAGTTAAACTTTTTGTTTGTAAGACATGTTCTGCTGGTTTGGGTAATTCCTGAGTGGCTTTTGTTATTTTCAGTATAGGCCATTTCTTTGACCACTGTTCATTTCTCATCAACTATGAATCCTCAGATACCCTTGTATCTGACTTGGTCATCTTTATCTTGTAGGCATAGAATTCTAGGCACAGAATTGTACAGCTAACGTTATTATTCATAAATTGCTTTTAATTAAAGGTCTCTGGAAAATCAACACTGAAGTATCTGCCTGTTATAAGTAAGTTAATAAACATTAATTTGCCTTGCTTCTTAAGAGAACCAAGTGTTACTGCACAGCACTTTTATAATCACAGTCTGAAGCCCACAGAACTTCTTCATAAATCAGATTAAAGAATGCTTTCTTATAAAGCTAAGTGACCTTACAGATCAATGTTTCCAGAGAAGATGCAGCATAAGCTACTCCAAAGACAGAGAGCATCAATCTCAGGTGATTCATTTCCTCATCTTCTCCCATTGCAATTTAGGGAATAGACAGTCTCTGCAATAAAAACTTCTCCCAAAGGCTGACTATTTATACTAAGATGTTTTTAATAAGTACAAAAATTACATCATCTCATATGAAAGAGATTTGTGTAATGCATATGAAAAATCAAATAAGAAAATTTAACAAACACAGTGTCACTTTTTTAAATGAACCATTTCTCTTTCAAAAGTAGTGTTTCTCTTTTACTTCAATACAAAAATCATAAGGTAACCTTTTTGTTGTGGCATCAACTAGTTTTACTAGTTGACTAGTTGATTGTCTTTCTGTTTTCTGGGAGATCCTTTTTGTCAAATTTACTGCATGCACATTCCACAAGCAAGTTTAAGAGTGATGACTTTTAATTGCCTTGGCTGAAGGATCAGAAAGAGTGGTTTGCCTGAAAGAACTGGAAGTCAGGAGTGATCTTTTTTTTTTTTTTTAATTTCCAATACTGACTGCCTCTGTTTCCTGGGTAAGATAGGGAAAATAGTTCTTTATATGTCAGGAAATAATTTTAGGAATTTGAATGCAAAGTGTTTTGGAAATCTGAACTTAAAACCTAGAACTGTGAAATCCTGTGTGGTAATTTCATTTTATTCTGCAAAAAGGTAGTAGAGGAAATCAGAAAAATACTATGCCACTCTTCTACTGTAAAACACAACAAAATTTGATTTGTGGGGAAAAGTATGGTATCTAGAAGAATCACTGCTTGCAGTCTTGAGAGGGAAGGTTGGGGTTCAGGCATAGGGAGTGCTTTGATTATGGCCCTTTGGGGACAGGCTGATGTGGCAGAGAGGTCAGCAGGAGAAAGATTAGGTTTCCTTTGGTCTGTATTTTGGGTCATGCAGGGGGAGCAAACAAAAGTATGTGTGGCTTAGGAACCAGGGTAGAATCACAGGGGGTGGAAAAAAAGCTGAGCAGTTTAGAAATGAGAAAACAATTGTTTAACAAGGTAAATGACATTTTGGGGTTTTTTTTTGTCTTATAGGCCACTATGTCAGAGAACATCCAGTCACTTGCTATTATGGAATCAAACATACGAGGTAGCAGTTGGTATTTATAAAATAGGTGGAAGACTTTGCTTCTGAAAAAAAGCTTATTAATTGTGGGAGGCAGCCATGGGAAGGCTGACCTTGAGTTGCCATGGGAGGGCACAGATATGTAAGGTAGAGTGAGAATTGGCCATGATCCTCTGCCCGGCAGTGTTGATTAGTAGTTGTCAATTACCTGTTGTCCCTTCCCAGGTTCTAGAAATTTCTGTACTCCCTGTTTCCCCATTGGCCCCACAACATGGACCACTCCCACCTTGTCCCCTCATTGGAACAACCCATGCCACTCTCCCTAAGTCCCTCCTCCTACCCCCTTCCTTATTGGATACACTGAATCCTAACCCCGCCTCCCTTCTCCCGGTTATATACCCTGGCCCCTCCCTTACTCTGGGCTCTTCTGCTGTTGGCTCCCTTCAGTTGTGGTTGTGTCCCTACCTGCTCCTTTGGACCCTCAGACGCCTAATTCAGAAATTTCTCAAGTGTAAATTAAGACATAATCTATATTATTGTTGGCAACTGAGTTTGGGAGTAGTAGAAACCATAGTTAGTCACTACACTGGGCAAAAAAGGTAGCCTGTGTCACTCAGCAAAAAGTCAGGTGATGGTTATTTTTGCGTTATAAAGGACATTTTCCTGCAATAGACAGTACCAACTAACAAAAGTTGGTAATAGTGTGTTTGTGACAGCAGCTCAGAAAATCTACATCAAGTATGGGAAAAATACCAAGAAATGTACGTGCTGTGTTAATTTGTTAGGTTTCTTGGGGTTACCCTTTCCAAGTAGCTAAATTGTTATTCTTCAGTGGTTTAGTATTTAGGTATCAAACTGTAAATATCGTACCTAGAAGTAATACTTTGCAACCTTTGTACATCTGGAATAAGATTAGACAAAAGATGTGCAACTTAGTTCTTGCTCAAAATAGAGGCTGGTGTGATCCTCTTGGCGTGTTCCTCTGTCTTTTGGGCAGAAACCAGCCCTGGATTTGGTTGCTTTGGAATTGGTGTGTGTTGACTCTGGGGATGCTCAGAAAAAAGATTAAATGAGACATTTCTGAGGCTTGTGGCTTTTCAGCCATTAAGATAGCAGTTTGGATCATTCTTGTTTTTGAGATTGCTTGTCATCATGAAGTGAAGTGACCTTCACACCTGGGAAATTCCTGCCCCTCTTCCACACTCTAGGCTGTACTGGCCCAGTAAGAGCAAGAGTTCCCAGTGACTCTCTCAAGTTTGGTTTCCTTGAGTAGCCAGAGTGGAAGTAGGTTGTAGCTTTCTGGAGTTTCATTATTAAATTATATGCATGGCAATTAATGTTTCTGATAAACAAAATAACCTAAATAAATACTGCTACCAACTCTCAGCTTTTGAAGCTCGCTTTCTTAGCTTTGTTTTTTTTTTCATTTCTCTGGAATCAAGGCAAAATTGCTTTCTATGTAGTGAGATTTTTTTGTTTCCCAAGTCAATCAATACCATTAATGTAAAAAAGATTTTTTTTTTCTTTTTATCATTCTATTGTTGGCTTGCTTATGACAAGAATTGAAAAAAAATAGTGATAATTACTATAAAGCGACACCAACAGACAAATGCACTGCAAGGCTTCATGCTAACATGCTGCCTGTCAGTATTAAATGTGTTTACTTTTCAGAATTATTGTCACCTTTAGCTGTCGAGAAAGAAAACAAAAAGCTGTTAGTAGTGGTAATTTCCAGGGACATAACAATTAAGAGGAGGTGAGTGTCAGTTTGTTTAAATAGGTTTCGATATATGTTATTTTTTTAACATTAACTACTTCTCAGGCAAATTAATCCTCTAAAATACAGCTTTCAATATTGAGTATTACTGATTCAATGGTAATTTCCTATGAAGATGATTATAAATTGGGATGCTGGTGAACATGCATTTAGGGTTTCCAGTACCGAAACAGCTGTTAGCAGAGACTGGTCGTGTACATTGTGTTAGGGAGGGTTTACTGCAGCTGTGGGTTAGCTATTTTGGCATGATAGGCAGCTTAATAGCTGCCCGGTATTTAAACAAGGGGGCAACAGCTTGGATTTCAGGCCCTGAAAGCTCTGACATTCCTTTCTTGCACAGTCCCAGAGGGCCATGTGGAGCCTTTGATTGTGAACAAGTAAACATTAGTCTGGTGGCTTGAGCAATTCAGGAGATGAAATGAGACAGAAGTTGTCTCTGCAGGTGGGTTAACAGCTGCTGCCAAGTACCTCTTTATCTTACTATCTCAGAGCAAACCTCAGAGATGAGCCTGAATAATTTCCAGTGGCATATAAAGACTGGCAAGCAGCAGGAGTGATTTGCTCTGATTCTTGTGAAAAAGATTGATGCAGTGTTTGTTTTTTAATATTAGAAATTGAGAGAGAAAACTCCACTATTTTGGTTCTCCAGTCATTTAAAATCGTAATACAGATATGCAGATTCCAGCTTTTTTAAAAATCTGGTTGCAAGCAGTAAGCAATTAAATGTCTAAATGCATCTCTCCATAATTTAGCTATCAATTAGCTTTGTCTTAGTGGCTCACAAACTGTTACAAACAAGATATATGACAACCTGTTGGAAATAAGTTGCTTGGAAATGTAATTAACTGGCTTATTTATAGATGAATGTTTTTTACAGAAGCTTTAAGGCGGGAAGAACTGAATTTAATGTGGAAATAGCTCTGCAAAATTAAAGCCACTTCTCCCATTGCAATGGTACTCAAATATGAGGACCCTCCTGCTCTCTCCCTGTTTTTATCTGCAGGTTTACCATGGTATTGCCGCTACTGATATGTCTTCTATGTGAGTTTCCTACAGTGGGCAAAGAGGAGAGCAAGAAGAGAAATTATGATATATTAAGTAGAAGACAATGAGATTTTTTTGGGACAGAGAAACTATTCAGTGTTTAGCTGAGCTATCTTCATTCTTCAAATGTCTCATGGCAAACTGACTTTTCCAGTTCACTTTTGTGCATTTCGGTAATTGAAAGAGGGATGTATTTCCCATCATCTGTACATTGCATGCATCAGCAAGCCATTTCTGTAAGTGTGTATCTGTGATGGTAGAAAAAGGTTTGCTTTCTAAAAATCCATAGAAAGCAGATCAAATATGTGTCTTCTATGCAACTCAATCCTGAGCTGGGATCTAGCTGGCTTTTATGAGCTAATGAGGGTCACTGTGGGTCAAGACTAGGATGGAAACTTCAGGAAAAATAAAAGTGTAATAGGAAGTACTCTTTACTGCATCCATAAGGCATGCTTGCCCTTTGACTCAGTGATACAATATAGCTATAAAGATACTTCTAACAGTTTATGAAGTCTTCTGGGTTGGTGTCCAAACAGATCAGGTGCTTTTAGAGTGTGGAACAACAGCTTCCCTCTGGAAGGTCTGGCACAATATAACAACAGGGGATGTAAATATCTGGTACTTCTAATGGGCAGTAACACAAGCTGGGGAAATAAAAACTTATCTAAATGCTTCAAAAACAAACGAGCTTGATGGAAAGATGTTTTTTTCTTTTATAATTTACTAATGGTGAACATACACAATTAAGAAGTAAATAGTGGAATATATTCTAAGAAGCTGTAAAGGCTACAACAGCAAATGGATTAAGAGCAACCGAGAAACTTCATGCAGAAATTCATTAGTGGCAATAACATACAAGATTTGAAGGCAGTCTTCAGACCATGAACAGCTAGTTTTCCAACTCTAGAGAATACACCACAAGAAGGATCATTCTGTGCATGCCTTACTTCCTAAGCTGGCTTTCCTCAGTGCCAACTCTGAGATAAAATAAATTTAGGGGATATTTTCCTAACCCCACTCATGCAGCCATTCCTACAACAATGTGCACAGACAACAGAAGGGCTGTTTATAAAGCAGAATGAACTTTGTTTTGGTAGTCCATAGCTTTGAATAAAACAAAGAATTATGAAGAGCTGGGAATTTGTGAACTGGCACTGGAACAAGGGAAGTGAAGAAAGCAGAAGAGCAAAACTCATTGTGTCAGGGAAGAATTAAAGGTCTGTCAGTATAGCTTTATCTTCATCACAAATTCATTTATACCTGATAAAACTACATGTAATTAACTTCAGTTAATTTCTATTGTAGAAGAGATGGATTTCTTTTAAGCTTTAGTGAATGCCTTTTTTTTTCAAATCCTATTGCTGAAATGTTGAGTAATTTCAGTTTATTACTATAGTTTCCTGTTAATGCAGCAGATTACCAGGTGACAAGGACCTGGACCAAGACCCAGGTCTCACGCTGTAAATGCCATTCAGTCAAATGTGAGTGCCACTGTGCATCTGAGGAAGCAAGGCAATTAAAGTTTTGTTTTGTTCTTCCTTGGTAATCATACCCAGACTACTTCAGTTTCCTGATACCTTGAGAGAATTGCAGTGTGAAGTATAAGACTTTTCATCATGTTGCATTGTTACCAGGCCAGCATAAATATTGCATATAAACTGACAAAAAAAACCCCAAAATCAATTGAATTGAAGACTTAGACCTTTGTTTGGAAACAATGATTTAATCTTTGCTTTTCATCCTTTGCATTCAAGACTTAGACTTTCTCCTGGTAGAGATTTTCAAAGTCTTAACTCTAAAATTCAAAATAACACATGCTGAAGTGAAAAACTGTGAACATGAACATTGTGAAATGAAAACCTTGAGATTTAGATTAGTCCAAGAAATTAGGCATGCATGCAGTTTTGTGAAGAGTGCAAGTTCTGAATTATGTGCTATTATCAAAAGTTCTGGAATAACTCAATCCAATCTTTAAGCAGTCTTTCAAAATAGGATTCTAATTTCAGCTGAAGGTACAGATTCCTGTTAAAAATGAAATTTTTAGGACTTGTCACAGCCATCTTCAACATGTATATGAATTAATGAAACAGCTTCTGGTTTTCATACAAAGTAGTTTTAAGTCACCCATAGAATCCCCATGCTAGCCCTGAATTTTGTCTGTGGCAATCTCTTCCTTCCCATCTCTTACAACTCCTTATGGGTATTAATACGAATAATTGCACTAAATTGATCAATACAAATAACCCATGCATTAGTAAAGGACTTTTGGTTTATGAAACAGACTTACATTTCCCTTGCAGTGTTAGGGAGCACAATGAGAGCAGCAGAAGCACTGGTCATGTATTTACAGAGTGCACAGGGAAGTTTTACAGTAAGTTAGCAGGAGCACTCCCCCAGCAGCCCAGCTGAGCTGCTGTCGCTTAAGGATGAGACTGCTTAGCTCCAGGGGAGCTGGGCTGGAAGTGATCTGTACTCTTTAAACTGAAGTAGCTTCCTGGTGCTGATGTGCAGAGATGAGCCTGGCGTAATTGCCTACTCTCCCTCTGCAAATAAATGCAGTGGCTAATGATATGGGCATATACCTTCTGTATACCTTCATCTTAGTCATGTGCTGGGATCCAATGCTACCTGCAAAGAACAACCTTCAGAGGACTTAATAAATGAAAGTGGGATTTTGTTTGCCAAAGTAGTGTTTGATGATGAATTCTTCTTCCTTCTTCAAAAGATAAATTTCAACCTTTAATTAAGATGATGCATTGTTGCTGTTTGGGGCTTTGAAATAGGGCTGCTCAGTATCTGCCGAGGAAGGTTAGAAAGAAGCTTTCTGAGACAGGTTTTGTGTTAAATGAGAAATAAAAACTAACTCAACCTCTTTCAGTCAGGCCAGTTTCACTTAACATCTCTTTCTCAGTAACATTTAAATAATGATGAAAATACAGGACATAGTGCTGTGGAAGGGGGAAGAAGTGCATAAGGTCTTTACCTATAGCTGCTCTGCAGAGTTTTTAATCTGTTTTGTCAGTTTATATATGCACGAGTGTTGCCCTGTACCAGCAGGTGAAATGTGCTGACACAGCCCTCTAGCCCTGCCAGCCTAAAGTTTCATAGACCAGTATGTTTTGCTTTGTTTTTCACTCTTTCCATGGCTCCTTCTGTTCCTACATAATTCTTGTAAACAAAAATGTATTTTTTTTAGGAAATTCACACAGTACAGTAGAGAAAGTTGTAGGTAAGGCACAAGGAGAATTCTCTTCCTTTTTAATATTGCCCAATAAGTTCTTAGGGATTTGGCACCTCACAGCTGCCAGAAATAGTTGCATAAAGTTTGTATGTCTTTTGAGGAAATAAATACAAGTATTTGCAATAAATAAGACATAATTTTAAATCCTGTGCTTGGGGAAGAAAGTGTGTATGTGTGCATATATATTTATATACATAGATAGATATATTTTTTATATTTATAATTGAGTTTAATAAATATTATTTTCTGACACAGATGTATGTTTGCTTAGAGATGTACATACACTGTATCAGAGGCTCTGCAAAAGTTTATTGGGTGCCATCATGTTAATTTGGTGCCAGTTGTGCATGTGGTTAATTTGTTAAAATCTGTGTGGGGTTTTTTTGACTCTTATTTTGATGAAGAGTTAGGACCTCTTAGTGGCACATACAGTACTGATCTCTGTGAATATGAGTACTGAAGCCCTGATTAAAAGAGGATTTAAACAGAAACATTGCCACAGCAGAGCTAGCAGGAGAATCTATGAAGTGACACATTTAAGATGCTAATTTCCTCAGTGGCAGTCAGATGATGGGGTCCTGCAATGGTATCTGTGGAGGGGAGTTAACAGCTGCTGTCCTCTGTTGGTGGATGACTATATTAGAGCTGATTCCTCAGGCACTGCTAATTAGTGTATGGAGAAGAATAAGGTGCAGAGGATGGTGATGTCTGTCATTCTTGATGCACAGCAGAAAATGTATAAGTCACAATTTGATGGTGGAATCCCCAAATTTATTTTCTGTGTGTCTTTGTGTAGTGCTGGAAACCATCCAAACCTCTGTCTGAACTAGATATCTCATACTGTTTCTGCCACATACAAACCCCAAAATTCATTTGTTTACTGCTAAGAAACAGCAAGAGGTATGCAGAAATGTCTTGCAGAAAAGCTTTTCATTCCAATTCTTCTACATACCAAAAACGAATCCTTAATAAATTACATGCTAGAAAGGCTTCTTACGTCCCCTCTGAATTTACATGTCCACGGGTATCATAAAGAATTGAAACTTCAGTATGCATGCTCGATTGTGTATATTACAGTTCATTAACCAGCCCTCAGGCTGACTAATTGTGCCAGATGGTATGATTTCTGTGTGTATTTGACTTGCCACAAGTGTTACTATCTTGATTCTAATATTTGTCTGTAGTAAGTGTGTGTGAGGGGGAAGGGTTTCTAATTCACAAGCACCTTCCCTGAAAAGACCAATTGCTGACAGAAACAATTTAATGAGTTGTGATTCCAGATATATCAACATGAAGGTGAACAGTCAGCATTCATCATGGGAAATACTGAATAAAATTACAACCTTCAAAAAGCTTCTAATCAGCCTTTGAGCATGCTGCTTTGCAGTTATGGGGAGACTGATGACCATGAGGGCAGGCAGGAGCAAAAAAAAGCAATGTTTCAAAGTTTACTTTATTGATGAACCTCTAAAATACATAAATGTATTTTAATTGGTGCTGATACACAGATGTACTCTATCCAATTTTTGCACTCTCCTCTGAGGAGCATTGTTCCTTAGCACTTGGGAAATTTGTCCCTTCTTGCTCACCTCCTCTCCCCAAGTTGCTATGTCGGTAAATTTTGTCAGGATGAACACGAGATTGCTTTACTTACGGACTCAGTACAACATTGTGTGTTCCCTTCAGACTCTTGGATGAGAAGTGTTTTATTTATGTCGGTTATTTTTCATAACAGATAAGTCAAATCAATCCCAATGAAATTTCTAAGGGCAGTGAGTGGTACCAGTTCATTCAGCCTGAATTTCACAAAAGAAGTGAGTTGCAAAACCTGGTAGGGCACTTATGTTGGAGTTATTTCTTCAGTCATCTTCACACAGTTCAGAGCCTGTGATTTCAGAGGGAAAGAATGATTACTCAAAGGGTTCCTTCTGTAGATATGTTTTCTTCAGGAAAAAATAATCTGAGCCAGGGAAAAACCCTTCAATGGAGAGAAGATAATAACAGCAGGACATTCCTCTATTTCTTCAATCCTCCTTCATGTCTATTTGGCTTATAGAACTTTATATCCTTTCTATAAAATGGCTGTGTTTTTGTATATTGGAATATACTTAACTGTGGGAAATTTGCAGAAATACAATGTTTTATGCTCTTGGCTTCCTCCATAGGCTGTTTCTTTAAATATGTGTCACAGAGTTAAAATATTAGTATGCAAGGCTTTGAAGCTGAAAAAGTAGAGAATTTCAGAAGCAAAGTTTATACACCTCTGAAGAAACTGGAGACACTTAGGATATGTATTCAATAATCATGTTGATAGACACAAGAAAATGGAAGGTAAAGATCCTGAGCTGTAGTGGAATTGATTTTTAACAGGCACAAATAATCTCTGAATGTGATACTAACATAAACAAATAAATTGTTGTACTACCACTTTTTTTTTCCCATAAAATCAGCGTTGCAAGACAAAAAGTCTAAAATAAAAGCTAAACTCCTATTTTGCTTTTTGATGCCTAAAAAAAGTACTTATGCCATCAATCACTGCCAGATAAATAGATTTACAAGAGGCATATTAAAAAGCAAATCTTCCTGCAAGCTACTTTAATTTTGGCATGGCACAGCACTCATCGTTTAATTTTAGTGGTAATTAAACCCCTTCTCTAGTGCATCTGAACAGAAATGGCACATTCTTAACAGCTTCTTGAAACATGTACTTTTTTTGAGGGGGGTAGCAGGCGAGGCTGGATAATTTAATTTATTTTAAAAACGTGTTTTGGACTTGTGTGCTCGGGAGGCTTGTGTGCCTGTTGCTAGGTTTGCCTTTCAGTGCTATGGCAACCGCCAGGAAGTGCGGCGCAGTGGGAGCTGGCGGCCGCGCCGTGCATCCCGGAGGGTTCCGTGTCCTTGGGGTTAGCAGACAGACTTACACCCAGGGGTTTGAGGGGAGATGAATGCTTTAAAGATCCTGTGGCTTCAGACCCACCTGCCAGTCTTGTTCTCATTCTTCCTGGGGGCTGAAACTGGCAGGACACCCTAAGCAGCAGCTCCTTGGTGGAGCAAAACACATGGGCAGGGAGGAAGAGCTGGGCAGGATTTTTTAAGCTCATCAGGAGACCGCATAACCTCATCTCTCAGCACCTTGAATTGTCCAGAGCTATGTGCAAATGCAGCTCATGGTATTTGCATGAAGTGCCTTGATAACTTCCAATATTTATTCCAAATATGAATTACTGGCCTTCTGGCTGGTTGAGGTGTTTACTTTTCTGAATGCAGTAATTTTCTGTGAAAAGCTGTGCTCTTGCAAATTGTTGCTTGAAAAATAGGTCTCTGAGCTGTGACCTCGCCCCTGAGTAAATAAGGGACAGTGATCTTGAGCGCAGAGCTCTGGGATCCGCTCACTTCTCAGGGAGGCCATCACCCCGCCTCTTTCCAGGCTTCAGTGTTTGCCTTGGACATACTTTGATTTGAGCACCTTGCTCCCTTGGCTTTGAGCTCAAGATTGGATGACCTTATCCTGTTGGTAAATGTTTACATGCATACCATTCCCAAAGGAAGTGTGGTTTTACCCCTGCTGCAAAAGCACATCTGCTCTGGTCCCCATACTTACTTCTGCCTGGAAG
The DNA here is from genome assembly GCF_015832195.1 of Motacilla alba alba. Classification (NCBI taxonomy): domain Eukaryota; kingdom Metazoa; phylum Chordata; class Aves; order Passeriformes; family Motacillidae; genus Motacilla; species Motacilla alba. The sequence goes on along the minus strand of NC_052016.1, from coordinate 28,836,810 downwards.
CTGAACCCCTGCAGGGCTTTCCTCTGCCCCTCTCTGATGGCACCCAGCAAGGTGCAGTCACCGCAAGGTCTAGCCTGCCTGGAATGGGATGCACAGTCAGTGGCTGGTCCAGTGAAAGGATTACAAAATGTGGGGCAAGGGGTGTTAGACACCCATTACGGCTCCTCTGTCTGAGAAGGTTTTTAATTTAGAGGCAGTAATTCTTGGCTGAGTATGAATGATTGCATTGCTATATTAAGAGTACTTGTTGCTCCTCATTTTTTACTTTTGTGTGTGATTTTGGAAGGTAAGGGCCAGAAAGGGATTTGTTGCTATTTTGAGGGGTTTTTTTTTTGTTTTTAAAATATGTATAACTGGATTTTTCAAAGTCCAAGATAATGCAAGAACTGGCTTCTGTGATGTTTTTTCACTTGGAAGTAAACATGGATTTATTTAAGGTATGTGTCTGTCGTGGTTTGATATTGGCCAAATACCAGGCACCCATGAAAGCTGTTTGCTCACCCTTTCTTTCTCACAGCTGGGCAGAGGAGAGGGTAAAAAAATGAGTGAAGGGCTCACTAGTTGAGATGAGGACCAGGAAAAAACACTCTAAGGGCAAAACAGGTTCAAATTTAAAGGTGTAAAATAAATTCAGTATTGACAGAGCCAGAGGAGGATTACAAGAAGTAAAATAAGCCTTTAAAGCAACTTTTCTTCCCCCAGCCCCTCCCTCTTTCCTGCTGACACTGCAGAGAGACAGGGCATGGGGTTTTGTTTTGGTTAGCTTGTCACCAGAGATCTTTTTCTGTTCACTCAGGGAGAGGAAGCTTTCATCTGCTATGCCATGGGGTTTCTCCCATGGGAGACAGTTCTCTGTGAACGTTTTCAGTGTGGCTCTAGTTTCATGAGCAGCAGTCCTGCCAAAACTGCTGCAGCATGAGTCATCCCAAACAACTGCAAACAGTCATCCCAAAACTTCTGTGTGTGGATTGCTCATCCATGGGGTGCAGTCCTCTAAGGATAGGCTGCTCTCGTTTGGCAACAAGAGCCCTCTGTCTCTGGAATCAAGGGCCCTCTCTCTCCATTCAGGTCTCCCACTGGATCACAGCTTCCTCTGGCATCCACCCATCCAGCATGAGCACTTCTCCCATGGGCTGCGAGTGGATCTCTGCATCCCCTGTGGACCTCATGGGCTGCAGGGGGACAGTTTGTTTCTCCATAGTCCTCGCCACAGCCTGAAGAAGAATCTTGGCTCTGACACTTGGAGTACCTCCTCCCCATCTTTTTCCTGACTCTTGCAAACCCTCAATATATCCAGCAACTTACCTCAAGGCACAAGTGTTCCATCACTCACTTTTAAAAATTAATGTATAGCATTACTTTTAGAATTTAATAGTGATCTCGGTTTAGACTTCGGGCAAATCAACTGCCCATGTCATGGCATTGATTTAGATTTTCTTCCTCCTTGTCAATCTTGCTTTTCAAGATTATCTGGTCATTGTGAAGCATGACAGAAGCAGCAGATATAACCTAGAAGGAAACTTGTCTTCACTTTGAGGCCCCTGGTTGGTGCAAAGAGCAGCACTGGCTGCTTGGCACTTCTACTGCTGTTTATTGGGCACTTACTGACTCTCAGCAAATGAGCACGGTTGAATTAATTCTGAGTTACTGATGAGGGAACAATGTCCTTACACTGTTCCATTTCAGTGGCTTGCAGGAGGTTTTAATTTTTTTCAATACACAGTCAGAACCCGAGGAAGCTGATGGCAGCCCTTGCTTTGTGCCAGGAAGAAAGTAAAAGGAGCAGTACCAGCAGTGGTAGTAGCTTGTCCTGTGCTGAGAGGAGCACCAGGGTGGGAATGAACCTGTGAATGCCTGATGGGGTTCCTGGGTGACTGAAGCCCTCAGGCAGTGTGTGGGGAGGCCCAGGTGGCAGCAAGGACAGATAGCTACTGGAGGGAAGATATCCAGACAGAGTTCCCAGGGGAGCATGCAGTCCTGTAGATCTGCAGATGCATGATGTGCCTAGGGTGTTTGGTATTGTCTGAGATCAACAGCAACAATGTCTGTGGGAGGGGCACACAGGTAGAAGAGCTGCTCTGCTTGTTGATCGAGCTTTGGGTTGCAGTGGATAGGTTGAGGAGCATCTGTGAGTTTGAGAAGGGGGCTGACTGATGGAACATTGCTGTTCTCTCTGGAACAAAAATGTTAACTAGGTACAACCCCTGACAAGGGGTATCCTGCACTCTTTCCCCAAAAGGAAATCAGTCTCTACTGGGGCCAGAGAGAGAACTTCCTCTTGTTTCGTTGGATCTCCATGTGCAACATATACAACAGATATCAGGCTCTGCAGTTAGATGGACTGGGACATGATGAGGTTGAAGATGACCCACACATTCTTGAGAAGTCATCAAAGTCAGCTTATTTCCCCTGTTGAGAAATACATTCAGTGCCAACAGTGGTGTGAGCAGCAGAGCAGCACCAGCCAGGTGACAGGACACTCAGAGACATGGCAGGAGCTCACAATCCCAGACTATTGCACACTTTGACTGTAAGGGTATAAAGAACAGGGTTTCATTTGGTTTGGGTTCCTCCTCAGAGGCACCTGAAACATTTGAGTTGTTATGTTGTTATTTAGTTATTGTATCAAGATTAAATTATTTGAGGAGTCTGTGAGTCTGAGATTCTGCTACAGGAGACCTACAGTCAAACTGGTGAGGAAGCCTGGTCTGTCTGTGAGTGTGGGGTGTGCAGCTGTGGAGGGGCTTTAGTTCTATCTCAGACAGTGCAAGTGGGTCCTGGATGACTGAGTGGAGAAGTTTTCTTAACATCCACATCATGATTGCCTCCATGAAGAAACAAATGTAAATTTATAATTATGAGAGAAGCAGCATGTCTGATCTACTGACCAAACCTGTCTTTAAGGGAAGCTTGCTGCTTCTCTGGGGCTTGTGTAAAAGATTTTAACAGGAGATTTATTAGCCTGATAAATTCTTTTAATGTGTCTGCCAATAAAGTTGTAATTAGAAGTCCAAGGGTGATCAAAAGAGACTTCAAGGCTTTGGGGAGATTAGAAAAGGGATTGGAAATGCAGGTAACATTTTCCTCTGTCCTCCCAATTGTAGGGAATGACAGTGAAAGAAACAGGTAGCCTATCAATGCCTGGATCCTGAATGATGGTGTGTTAGTGAGGACTTTCATGCTGCACCATGATGTAACTGAGCACACTGGAGCGCATCTGAGATGTTTGTATGTGAAGGCAGGCAGTATGTGGGATAAACAAAAGGAGATGATACCTTTGTCTCTGTCCCAGAGCCGAGACATCACTGCCATAAGTGAGACTCAGTGGGAATAATCCAGTGATGGAGTGCTGTGGTGTTAACAGGCTCCTCAGGGAGAGGTGGGTGGGGCAGGCAAGCCAGGAGGGGGAGTGCTGTATATAAGGGATGGGCTGGACTATACAGCACTCGCAGTTAAAGATGATGTGGTTGAGATCTTCTAGGTAAGGACCAGTACAAAAACCAGTGAAACAAATGTTGTCAGAGTTTACCAAAGATCACTGTGCCGGCAAGGTAACAACAATGTATTGTTCTAGAAGGAATTAAGGAAAATCACTACATCGGTCACCCCTGTCCTTATGAGCAATTTCCACTTCACAGATATTAGCTGGGGCTATCATACAGCAGACACTGAAAGGGTTAGGAAAAATCCTGAAAAACTTCAAAGATTAGTTTTTGATACAGGTACCAAGGGACCTGACTAACAAAAATGCCCTCCAGGATCTGTTGGTCTGTGGATGAAATGATGTTTGGTATCTATCTTGGCCCCAGTTACCACAAAGTGATAAAGTTTAAAATCTTTGATGATGTGAAAAAGCTCTGTTAGCAGAGCAAACATCCATGGCTTTTGGGAGAGCAGACTGTAGGCTGCTCAAAGGTCCAGTTAGTAAGGTCTCATCAGAATCTGCTTTTGAAGGAATTGGGGTCTACAAATGCTGGTCAAATAGCTGGTCCTGACCACAGGAGCAGGTAATTCTAGCTCATCAAAGTATATGGACTTTGTAAGTAAGATCAGGTTTCACAGGAGTATGACAGATATACCACCACTGCAGTGAGAAAATTCATATGGCTTAAAACTCCATTGGATTTGAAAATGGCAGTAAGATGTGGGATCACAAAAAGGCTTTAATCATGTTAATAGCAAATGGAGGACTCAAGGAAACATTGGTCTGTTACTTCATGAGGTTGGTTAGCTCACAAACAGGAATGGAGATAAAGCAGAGCATAATAAAAGAGTTACTGATACTATTGTGAGACCTCTGTCATTTATAAACAGTCTAGATAATCTGGATAGGTCCTGGTAAACTGGAAGTTGACAAATCAGTCCAATTATTGAGAAAGGCGAGAAAGAAGACCCTGGTAGTTGTAGGACTGTCAGTTTGATTTGGTGCCTGGTAAAACTATGGAGAAAATTGTTCTGGGAGTTAGTTGAAAATGCTTGGAAGACAATGCAGTCATCAGTCAAAGATGACATGACTTAATGAATTCAGGTTACTAACCCAACATCCTCTTATAAGAATGTTATCAACCTAGTTGACAACAGGAAGGTAGTGAATATGTTGTTGTTTTGATTGATTGTTGTTATTTTTATTTTAAGAAAGCTTTTGATACTGTCTTGGTATCCTTTTGGGCAAGCATAAAGCTACATGTGTGCTATAGGATGGATGAAAAAATTGGCTGAAAGACTGGGCCCAAAGCAAAGTAGTGAAGGGACAACATCTGGCCAGTCACTAGTGATGTTCCCCACAGCTCAATTTCAGGACCAGTTTTCTTCTGTGCATTTATCAGTGATCTGGACATAGGAGTCAAGTGCACACTAAGTAAATTTCCCAGAGATACTAAACTGGGCTGGTGATTCCCTCATGACTAGAGAGGCCTTACAGAGAGATCTTGGTAGACTGGAGCATAAATGCCAGCTTCTGCATCTGGGGTGGGATCATCCAGGATGTGTGTACAGACTGGGGGACAAGAGGCTGGAATGTTGCCCTCAGGAAGGAATCTGGGGTAGGATGGTAAGATCAATATGAGTCAACAGTGTTCCCTGGTGGCTAAAAGGGACAACCTTACCCTGAGGTAGGAGCAGAGGGGGAAATGCCCATTTATCCTCTCTGGTGTCTGGTGATGCAATGGCTTAGAGCTGCATTGAGGAGGTTCAGATGGGATATCAGGACCGCTGAGAGAGGTCTTAAGCACTGGAACAAACTCCCTAGGAAAATGATTAAGGCTCTAAGCCTGTCAATGTTCAGGAAGTGCTCTGACAATACTTTAAAATGTAAGGTCTAACTTTTAAATTACTCTGTGTGTAGCCAGGAGTTGGAATCAATAATCCCTGTGGGTCTTATCCAAGTGAGGGTCTTCAGTGCACTTGTTTTCCTCTTCCAGCTGAAAGAAGATGATGCACATTATGACATTTATGTAGTAGAGTAAATTACATTTGTTTGTTTTTTCCACATGCCTATATTTGTGAAGAAAGGAAGCTGGTTTTTTACATTCTTGTTTGTAATGTCATGGAAATAAGAAAGATCTGGAGAGAGAATATCCTGTTTCTAAGTTTCCTCATCACAGTTTTCAACGCATTCATTCTTTTCTTACCCTCTGCCACCACTTAGAAGAATGAAATCTGTTAACAACAGGCATATGTGATCAACAGCTCCTCCTACTACAAATCTGTTTTCAAGTTTCACTTTTTGGCAGTCCATCCTACATTAACCTTGTGCTAGAGTTTATATCAAACCAAAAATGCAGTAACTATGGTGCTTTGCAAACGTGTCTGTGAAATTGTGAACTTCTGCATTTGCTAGTCTGTTGATAGGGTATTGCTGAAATCTACTGGCAAAAGTAGAAATGTAGGCTCTCTGAAAATTGAATGAGCAGTTACCTGGAGATGGACAGGAAATTCAACTTTCATCCATTAAGGAAATAAAGCTTTCTGACTTAGGTGATATTTTAGAATAAAGCAACATCTTCAAATTCGGAGGATTCAATAATTTCACTATGTAAGACAAATGAAAAATGGTGCTGAATGAACTGTTGGCTTAACTAAAGAAACAATGTCGTCTGATTCGATTCTTTGCTTGCTTAAATTTATCCCTCTTTTGGATAGGGTTTTAGGGAAAGTTTGGTTTTACTTCATTACAGGAAGGTTGACATTGCTTTTTCTAATGCTGGCTTATAGAATTCTGCTCAGCTGTGGGTGCTTGAGACTTTCATGTTGACCATAGATTGATTCATTCATTCTGGTCCATTTTCAAGGCTGTGCCTCTCTATCAAAAATGTCAAAAATATTTGTGTCTTGAGGGATCTCCATCACTCTGAGGGGTTTTAATTTTTTTTCTTTATTGAAGCAGAATATCCAAAAGGGAAAAGGATGTTGAATGCTAACAAAGAAAATAAAAGACTTAAAAAGAAGCGACATACCCACAGGCTATCTCTGACTAATAAGAATTCAAGCGGCTGTGCTTTTTTCCAAGTGAGTAACCAAATGAAGCTTTTCTGTTTGGCATTCTTTTCTGCTTCTTCGCCTGTGCCACACAAAGACTTTTAGACTCCAGCCTCTGAATAAAACCTATTTTCAGGTCAGGCACACCTCACTCTGGAAAAGGAGAAATGTGGCAGAGATGAAGGAAGGTCCAAAGCTTTTCTACTTTTACTTCCAGACATGATATGGTTAATCTGTTTACTAGGACAGGTCTGAAAACTAATGATAACTATTTACTTTCTAAAGGAAATGCTGCTTCTCACCTTGAAGTCATTTCAGAAGTGATTGAATATTCATGAGTTTTTCTTCAGAGTGGGATAAAGGCTTCTCCAACCTGGTTGTGTTCTTACCGATATTCAGGGGAACAAGGAAGATACCTTGCAGAGTAAAGAACACCCAAATTTCTTTTCTGCAGAAGGATATAGCAAAGTGTTTAGTGACCTGACATAAGAGTAAATTTGAGCAGTTAGAAGGCAGCCCAACATGCATGGTTCTGGAGTTCAGCTCTGAAAAATATGTAAGACTCACTGTAACTCACTGGCATATAAACCCTTTTTAAAAAATAATGTAACTAAGCATCACTAAGGTGTGAAAATTATTGTGGTTTGGTTTTTTGGGGGGCTTTTTCTGTTGTTTTGTTTTTTGGGGTTTTTTTTAACTGGACTCTCATAGGAAAGAAAAAGGAGAATTCTGCATAAAATTATAGGGTGATTTGGGTTGGAAGGAACCTTGAATATCACTTCGTTCCAGCCCACCTCTCAAGGGCAGGGGCACGATTCACTAGACCAGATTCTTCAGCGTTCCATCTGACCCAGCATTAAACCTCCAAGGATGGGGCATCCACAGCTTATCTACACAACCCGTTCCACTGCCTCAGATGATTGCATTCATGCCAATAAATTAATATTTTTCTATTCCAGATAGGTGTCCAGATAAAAGGCAAATTGCAGAGAAGGCTGTGAACCTCTGCCCTTCTTTTTCCTTCCTAGTTTGTCTTCATGCTGCACATTCTGTCTTCAGCTCCACTGCAGCCTGGTGCTGCCAGGTGCCATCCAGTATTGTTTAACTCTGATTCACTTTCCCTCTTTGCAAGAGATCAGGATAGCAATTGCTCTAATATATTTTGTAATCACAGATTTTAGTCAAGTTTAAAATGGACATAAGAACAATGCCCATAACAAAGAAGATTGGGTTGTTTTTTTTTAATAAATCACACTGGTAATATGTGTTAAAATAGTTATGTGCATTTCTGGCTCAGCAGAAATGACTCTTGTGCCAAAGACTGAGAGTGTAACTCTTCGGAGAAAGTAAAGTAAAGAAAGTTTTACTTGAAAGTAAAACTTCATTGTCCCTGTAAAATATTGTCATTGAAATACAGTTTGTGATATCTCTAGAATGCAGAAGGAAAGTTTCTTGTTGGGGGCCACAATTAAGTACTTCCTTTTCAAATACCAGCTGTTCATTTTAGACAGTGCCAAGCTTGAAAATATTATCAATATTATTAATAATATTAATAATTATTATTAATAATATTAATATTATCAATAATAATCATATTATTATCTTAATTTGATTTTTTGATACATGGGCACAGGGGGTGAAATTGCTTCCATAATTTTTAGGCTAGTTTTGGAGTCTCTTTTACACATAACTAATGCTCTAGGGCTCAAGTTTGTCTTTTTGTTTTTCAGGCTTAGGAGCAACAATAAAGCAATTCTGATAATTCACCAAATGGTGAAGCATTACTTTAGAGGATTCTTTTTTTTTTTCAATCTGAATCAAGTAAGGCTTTTTCTTACAAATATTTTGTATCTATGTAGTTATACTTCAGTTATCAGAGAGACATTGATTATAGGATTCTTAATTGTTTGAATGATGTTCAGTCCACTCTATAAAAGACAACTATTGAAGATGGAGTTTCCTTGAAAAACAGGGAGGTTGATTTCATTTTGAAAAGGGAATAATGTATTTTGTGAAGCTTCTAAAGAATAAAAATGTATAAATTATGCCTTGTTAGGATAAGATGCCTTAAATGCATAGGGCTTTAAATGGATAGGGTTTGCGGTGTATGATTTCCAAAAGTGAGGACTAGGCACAGTTTGGGATTAATTCAGATAAATGTTTCAGAACTATATCAAGAACTCACTCAGTCCTGTGCTGGCATGAATGACAGTCCTACTTCCCAACTGTGCTGAAAACTAGAGGCAGTTACAGCTGAATACTAACAGAAGTTGGAGGTAATGTGCTGTCCTGGTTTCTGCATTTCAAGACAGGCACAGGGGATTTAATTGCTGCTCTTGTAACTAGTCAAAATGACAAAGGGAATGCAGTAGCTGAGACTGAAAAATCTGTGGCTTTGAAGCAGAGATGTCTGTGGTAGGCTATGACTGAAGTTTATAAAATTGGTGAAGGCAAGAGATGAACTGTTGTTTACTAAAGGTTACCACAGAAGAGCTAGGAAAATAATTTAAATAGGTAAACAGATAAGTATGCTTCAATACGGTGCATAGTGGACTTCTGGATGTTATGGAGGCAGACACGATGTAAACAGATGCAAAAAAAGATGGATAAACCGTGAGAGATGACTGGTCCATAAACAGATAGGGGGATAAGCAGGGATAATTTTTAGCATTCATAATCCAGTTATTGTAGGTGCTAAGGGAGCACCAGAGTGATGAACTCTAGGTAGTTATCATGTGTCCTCCTGCCACTGGGCAAGGTTCTCCATGGCTCTGGCCCAGTAAGGTGGGTTTTGTGCCCTTAACACAAAACAGTATTAAGTGGAAAACAAACAAAACATTGGAAAATTTCATGTAGTGATCACTGGGGTTTTTTTTACCCCTGTGGAAGAAGGGGTGAAGTCCAAGATGCATTTTGAACTTAATGCATAGTTTTAGCTTGGGCCTCAGCTTGCCAACCTTAGCTGTCGTTACTCTTTTGACCTGAAGCTGAGCTGCTGGCTTGCAGTTTGAAATCCAAGGCCTAAAAATGACATCCATTTTAAGGTGCAGTACTGACAGAATGGTGGATTGCAGCTGTGGGCAGGGGCTGCCTGTCAGCCCTGAACCTGCTGCTGTCCTGATGTAGTCAAAGCCAGGCTGCATGACTGCTTTGTCTCCTGCCCTTTACTGGGCAGCAAAGGAAATCTTTGCCTTCTTTCAGGTAAGAGTGGTGCTGCTTGCTGCTGTCCTTCAGCCAAGGAGAGAGTGAGGAGGAGAGAGGTTCAGTACTTGGCTGGAAGGCAAGGCTGCCTTGGCTACCTCCCAGCTGAGATTTTCTTTTTTTCTTGACTGTATGAGTACATAATTCAGAATTGCTCTCTTGTTGCTTTTAGTCAAATCACAGAGAATAAAGTACGATGGCAGAGGAGCTCTTGGGCAAACACCTGCCTCACCTGATGATGATAAAACACCAGTGACTGGAAGTCTCTGTTGAGACCAGTGTCTGCTTGTGTGAGTGCTTCACTGATGCACTAAACTTGATTGCAGTTATTGGTTTGTGTGGAAAAGTTATTGCTGCCAGGAGTAGTTATCTCTCAATAGATATGACCTTGGCATAGGCCCTAATTTGGAGATGGCAAAATAATTTGACAACATGATCTAAATCATAATGTTTACCTAACTATTTGAAAACTTTGAAGTCTCAGACTGAGAGATATGTATAATTCACGGGGTTTAAGCAGTTATCATTTTTTCTTTCTTTCTTATTTTTTTAAGGATTGGAATTTAGCTGCTCTCAGTGTTTATCCCAATACCAAAAGATAGGGCCTGAACAAAGAAATCTGAGTTGCTCTTAGTGTAGATGATCATTACAAGTCCTTCATCCTAACATGCAGCAGCATGAACATATTAATTTTAAAACACTGATGTGTTGGTGAAGAAGTGTTTGAATTGCTGAGCAGACTCTTTTTATTATCTCCTGTCATTGTCAGTTGTTGACCTGAATAACACCTTCAAATAAGATGTGAAAATAATCACCACATAGAGTATACCATGTAGATTACTTGAACAGAAGAATATTATTTGTTCAGGAACCAAAATATCAGGAGATACTGATGTAATAATAATAAAATAATCCTGCTAAAATTGGTTAGACGCAGAAAAGCTTACCACGGGATCATATAATTAAGGTGTGTAAATCAATGCTGCTAGGTGTCAAGTTAGATCTTAAAGTAAAATCAGGAAATTACATTGATGTGGCTGGACCTATGAATTATGGTATTTAGCTACAGTAGTAAATTACAAAAATATTATGCTCTCATTTCCATTTCTGAAAGTGCTCTTTGCTGGTGCTGCTTGAACTTTGGGTAAGGCTTGGCTGCTCGTTGTACTCTGTGTGTGCCCTCTGGTGACAAATGAGAGTCGACCAAGGACAAAGGTATATCCCTAGGCAAAATTGTTATATTCATGACTACATTTTATAGACAAAAGCAATTGGTTTATTGTCCTGAAGACACATTTGCCTGTTTGGATGTATTTTTTCTAATTGAGATGTAATTGTATATTTTGTAATTGTAATTTTGTAATTGAGATGACTTTTTAATGATCTTGAGAACTGTATGCCATTTGTGACACTTCATTAAAAAAGGTAAATTTAAGTAAACAAGGCTGCAAGCAGTGGCTGAAACATAGCACTGTGGATTTGGCATTACAGAATTACTCCTTATAGCTGTTTTTTTCTTTCAGGTTTGGTTTCACATTTAAGTACTCAGCTGTCAGATATTGATGTGCACAATACTGAATAACTGTTTGTACTCTCTCTGTGTGACAGGGACTCCTGTTCTTTGCCAGCTCAACATGCTGCTGAAATGATTTTGAAAACTCTTGGAGGTTTTCAAAGTAATACAAAATTTTAGTCTTCTTTTTCAAGTACCCTGCTTAGAAATTGTTATAGGGCTGCTGGAAACTAAAAATCTTGCAAATTGAGAAGTTTTTTATATATATTTTTTTTTATTTCCAGAGGAGACAGATGTCCATTTTTTTCTGAGGGCTGACTCAACAAAGCAACCCAAATTTTCAGAGGCCTTTATAGTTATAATTGAAAAGCCCAGCTTATGAGGTGGATGCTATCTAAGTTTTGGAAACTGAAGTAGCCACTATTTGCCTGGGAAAAAGTCCCAGCAGTTCTTGAGGTAAAGTTGATGTACTCATACACCAAGCAAAGGTCTTCTGCTGTGAAGAAGTGGAGTTTTTTCTGTAGTGAAAAAAACTACACAAGTATAAAATATTTTTTTGTAATCTTTCTGCTTGTAGCTTCATCACTTATGATGCTATGATAGTACAGATGCAGAGAAAGGGAAGCAAGTTCAGTCAGCTGTCAGGTATAAACCCAAGATTTCCTGCTTATCTCCAGCTGGCCAGCCATTGGCTTTTGCATATTCTGAACCAACTGTATTCACATTAACCACATGTTCTTTTTTTTTTTTTTTTTTACAGCTTGACAGTTGAAGCTTTTAGGTTGGACTTGATGATCTCAGAGGTCTTTTTCCAGCGTAAGTGATTTTGTGATTTTCTGATAACTGTAACATTCACTTGGCATGGGAGTTCAGTCTGATAAATGTTCTATTCCTTATTTTCCTTCAGCTTCTATCTCTTGAAAAGTGTTGATACTGAGCCACAGCATTTGGGATTAATGATAGATGATGTGTTTAAGTGTCTCTGAAAATGAAATTCACAGAAAACATCTGAAGAGCTGGTGATTTTTTGAAGTATGTTCATTAGTAATGATGTTCTCATTCTCAAAGGTGGATATTTAGGAATCCCATTTGCAGAAAAAGCTATTATCACAGCTTGAAATATTTGAACTACAAAGTATAGATTGCTGGTCTGAGCAAAATTTTAAGAGGGTAATAAGCTTATCCCTGTGATAGCAGCACATAAGCCATCCAAGATTAGTTGTGAAACAATTTACCAGTCTACAAACAATCTGTATTTCAAAAAGTCCTTCTTTATGGGAAAGCAGCTAGATGCAGGACAGTGAGAGGAGTTGAAGTAACTTTGAGATTTACCCACTCTGACCTTAAATGTAGGCCATATATGCTAGATTCCTAAAAAAACCTTTAATATCTGCATTAGCCTAGTTGTCAGACTGTGTTCAGCCTCACAGCCTGCTATGTTTCAACATGACTTGAATAAGCTTTAGATCACGGCTTTAATCCCAGAGATTTTGAAGTAGCACCAGTGTGTAGTTTAAAATACATGGGTATGAAGCAGCTGTTGAAAATAGAATACCATGGATGAATAGACTTCTCTGTTACATATATAGGACTTACTACCATTTTTCCTTGAAAATGCATTTCTGCAATGAGCTGGTACAAGAAACATGGATTGATTACAAGGCATGGCCTAAATCAACTGTGCAGTAAACAGCATGACTGTCAGCTAATCCGTGGGCCCAACTGCCTATAGATTAGCTTCCAATAATCTTCAATATACCCTCATCACCTACTCTTCAAGTATGGCTTTTGCATGTAAGTAAGAGCCACACATACAACTGGAATGCAATGTTGATACTGGTCTGGGGAAAGGACTTCAGCTGGTGCCTGCATGCTTTGTATCTCTTAGGCTGAGCCTGCAAGCATGGAGGCTCAGGTACACAAGAAATCATGGCATTAATAAGTTCAGAGTCAAATTTGTCAGAAAATAAAATACAAGAACATGAACATACGGGTAGGTTTGGACCTGCTTGCTTTCTGTTTTTCTTCACTCTCCATCTTTTGTTACGAGCAGACCCCACTCAGTGGATGAAAAGCTTGCATTTATTACTATAGTCTTTAGATTTATGTGTATTAATAGAAAGGGGCTCTTGACTTAAAAGCTCAGTAGAGAATAAAGTATTGCTGTTACTCCTGGAGTGAGTCAGAGAAGTGACAAGTACCTGATGATTTTGGGAAAAAAAAAGAGTTTCCAGAGAGAAATCAGTATCTTAGAGGTCCCACACACCGGAGATCATCAAGAGCTATTAGAGGTTTCTGGCTTTCTCTAGGTACTGGTGGTTGCCCACACAAGGAGATGGTGTTACCATGCCTGGAAGCAGGATTCCATGATCACAGAGTAACAGAATCACAGACTCACAGAATCACGGAATGAATTAGTTAGAAAAGACCTTTGAGATCATCAAGTCCGACTTATGACCTAACACTTCCTCATCAAATAAACCACAGCACTGAGTACCGCATCCAGTCTTGTTTTTAATACAACCAGGGACAGTGACTCTGCTACCTCCCTGGGCAGATGATTCCAGTGTCCAATCACTTGTTCAGTGAATAATTTTTTCCTGATGTCAACCTAAGCTTCCCCTTGCACAGCTTAAGATTTTGTCCTCTCATCATGTCACTGATGGCCTACAAGAAGACACCAACCCTCACCTGACTACAACCGCCCTTCAGGAAGTTGTAGAGTGTGATAAGGTCTCCTCTGAGCCTCCTTTTTTCCAGGCTAAACAACCTCAGCTCCCTCAGCCATTCCTCAGAGGGCTTGTGTTCCAAGCCCCTCACCAGCCTTGTTGCCTCCTCTGGGCATGCTCAAGTGTCTCAACATCCTTCCGAAACTGAGGGGTCAGAACTGGACAAAGGACTCCAGGTGCAATCATTCATTCCCATTCAATATTCATAATGGGTATTGCAATCCCTGGTTTAGAATGGGTCCAGTTCATTCAAAGGTGTTTGAGACCCAGCTGGATGGCTGATTGAGCCATTTGAGCTATTGCATTTGGCTAGAGCTCCTGCTAGCACACTCTCACACAAGGCTAGGCACATCTTCCTGAGTTATCCTTGGACCTTTGGTCTGATCTTCTTCTTTAGCAAGGGAACTTCACTACACTGGGAGTTGGTGGATGGTTTGGGCACAAGCTGGGAGATCTGCAGACCACTGCACTGACAGTCTTTAAATAAGTATGTGCTTTCTCCCTACCCCTTCTCCCTTTTGTATCCATGTGTGTGAGGGTGTCCTCATGTCTCTTCTACTGCTAAGGAGGATGAGAAGATCACAGGTCATGCAATAGCTGTTTCAAAGGCATATGCATGTGCTGGTTGTTAACTGAGTCAGCCAGACTTGAAAACAGAGCTCAGAGTTCTAGTCATTCCCTCATTAGAAGCAATGACTTGGGCTTTGTGTCCTCTGCACAGCAGCAAATTTTCTCAGAACATGTAGGATTTGCCTCTAGTCTCCTCTCTGACAAATGATGCTGAAATTTCCTAATGAGAACGAAATTGTTGGAGAGATCAGGTTAGTAGGAGGCAAGGAGTAGAATTAGATCAGTAGTTCAATCTTTTAGTAATCTTTCCTTAGGACCCAGTCTTTAAATAACCTTTTGTATCTTTCCTTCATCTTAGAGAAATGTGTTCCAGTTCTCTGTCTTGCAGCAAGTGGCAAAAGAACAGTTTGCTTACACGCTGTGTATTGAGGGATTGCTTCAGTAGCATGAGTCCCATGTTGCCTAAAGGAAGCCCTTGGTTCTGTTTCTAAACTTAACAAATTAGGCAGAGTGGTGTAGGAGAGAGGAGGGAGAGTCTTCACAGGCACACCTTTTAAGCTAGTTAGGAGCCTTGAATTCGAAATCAATGACTTGAATGCTGAAATCTAAAACATTTGCATTTATTTTGGACATAAATTCTTGGATCCAGTCCACTTTTTGAAAAGTTTGATTCTGCTTCTAATTCAAGATAAAGTATTTTAGGAATAAGGTGGGTATCAACATGTATTTCCTGGATAATCTCGAAGTGGAGTAATAAAAAACGAAGGAAAGAATAAAATTTAGTTTAGTTGAAATCAATACTTTGTGTGCCAGAGGTTCAAATGTGCCTGCACTAGAATCATTATAGTTCTTTTTGTTTTGTTTTGTTTTATTTTTCCACTTGTATTACCATGAGTTAACTGTGAAGTTGGCAGTGGAAAGTTTTCAAGTAAATGGCTCTCATCTTCATTTGTTTTTTGAAATATTGTCCTCCCTCTGAACCATTGTGAAACTTCAGGTGTTTTAGGAAACTTCATTGATTAGTTCTGAAATTTTTGATCCATCATTTGTATATTTTTTAAAGCCATTCATGCAGAAAACAAATAATGTAGGTAAGTTTTTCCTGTTTTATCAAATCTAGTTTAAAACAACAACAAAAAATAAGTCATGCAGCTTTGTCATGCAAAACAGACATCCTTGTTTCTGTTAGGTTAGACTTGCAACCATTCTGCAGTATTTGGAAATCAGGCACAAGTTCACTTGAAAGTATGGAGTAAATTAAGCATGAAACAAGGAATGCTATGGCTTGGTTAATAATTCAACAGCATAGTTTTGTTAGTTCTCATTTAACAGCTTAGAAGACTATGTGGTATGAGAAGGAAACATGAGAAGAGCCAATTTTCTGAGAAAATTCCAGATTGGTGTATAACAGCCTGTTACATCATTGTAAAACGAAACCAAAGGCTTTGCTAACTATGCCAATAATTCCTGTTTCTGCTTACAGAGAATAGATAGGGACATATTTATTGTTTTTAAACAAGAAATTAAACAAGTGTATTCAAATATATTGTGTTGCTGTTTACCTTTTTCGCAAAACAGTAGTATGTGTTAAGATTTAATGAGACACAATATCACAGGGAATTTCATTTCAAGGCTTCACAGTCTTCCTGACCTGAACATTTGACCTTGACCAAGAAGGGTATTAAAAACCCACTTATATTTCATTTGATAATTTTTATAATGAAGTTGCCTCCTGGGCATCCTCTTCATGGCAATGAACTACTCAGTGCTGCACAAGCCAGTCATGCAGCAGGTACTGGGAACACACTGGAACAGAGGGAAGATGGATCAAGCAGTTAGCCAAAACCAGCAAGTAAAAATACAAATTGAGACAAAGCCTTGCTGTGAGAGCTCTCTGGCTAGGGATCAGTGCTGCTTTGCACACTGAGCTACTCTGACCAGTTTGAAATTAGTGCTGGACATCCACATCCACTTTAACTACAAAATGAAGACTGGTTCTTTTCAAAACATGCTTCTTGCTCTATGTGAATCAATTATCTTGTGCATGGAGCTCCTGTGATATGGAGGTCAGAGTTACACCAGGTGACTGTCAACTGACCTCAATCAGGCCAGGCCGAGGCAGTGTGGGGGAATTAACGTTTGAGACAATTTTTTAGGGAATAGGGGATGATTTCTTGACTTCTTGAGTTTTTGATGAGAAGTTTACAAAGCTCTTTGAGTGTTTCTAAACTATAATTTTTTTTCCCAGACCATCTTCCCTGACACATAAACTGTCTATTTGTTTTCACAGTCATGTGAGTTTCAGAAAAGACAGAATGGATCAAAAAAATGCTCCTCTAATGGATTGTATTTGGCCTGAATTAAGCAGGAGTAAATCACAATCTATGAAATATTTAAGTCACAAGCTACCAGATAATGGTATTACAATGAAGTAAAAAAAATTAAAATAGGTCAGATAGTTTATATGCTGGTAAAAGCAATGATCTCAATTTGTTTCTTGAAGGTTCTTTGTGAATCTGGATTAGCTTCCCAAAGAAACTTTAGAGGAACTGACAGACTAGCTGGGTTGAATTGACCAAACTTTTGGATGTAAACCAATAAGAAACTAGAACTACTTGCTGCCCATTTGATAGGTATGCTGGAGCTTGATGTTGAGCATTATCTTAGCATTGTGTAAAGTGCTGGAAGAATTGGATGACATGTGGTGTGCATAATACACTGTATATGCCCATGCATTCTTACTGTAAATACTTTTTTTTTAATTATTGTATGAATTAGGCTGAGTTTTCTTGTAGTCATTATTTACTTCAATGAGAACGAACTCATCTTGTGTTTTAAGTGGACCTGGGACATGCTCACATGGGTGGTGGGGTTAAAGGGGAGGTACTACATATTTATTTCTTACTTTCTTGTTTTTATTGGAATTACATTTAGCTCATTGATTACATTTAAGTAGTTAGGAAGCTCATGCTTTAACCAAAGTAAATTCAGTAATAGATAGATTCGTTAGAGAAAAAAAGAGTGTGTTTTATAAGTAATATGAAGTCAAGCCCACAACTTCTTAAATGTTCTATGATTTTTCTTCTTGGTACAAATTAATACACTTGCTGGGAGAAATTCCTCTGAAAATAGGAAATATAACTCTAGATTGTCAGAACAAAATGGTAATCAGTGGAACTACTTCAATAGAAATAGCCTTCCGTAGGTTTAATTTTGTGTACTTTACAGATTAGAGAATTCTGATTTTCCACTTGGCAGCTCCATCTTACCTAATATCCAAATCAATCTCAAAGGCTAAATCAAGGCTTTACTGATACCTCTGCTATTCTGTTGTTACCTTTGTGGCTGTTACTCATGTAGAGATCTAGAATATAAAAGGCAACATATATGACAGTTTCACATGATTGTGATTTTCTCCTCCATACAGACTAGTCAAGTGTAATTAAAATATTAACTACACAGGCGGACAGGAGACACTAATTGGAGGAGCAGCTTTGTTCAGACTGAAGTGATGTTAGAACATGGGGGTTTTTTGAGGCAGAACATATGGCTAAAAGAGACATCTTTAACTGGAACTGCTGTGAAATTGCTGAAATAGGCAGACAAACTTTTAAATTCTTTGATCTGTGGCTGAAGGTTGAACCTACAGGTTTCTTGTCTGGATGCTGAAGAAAGAAACTACTGTATTGATTTTGCTGTGTAGAAGAGTTTTGCCAACAAATCAGGAGATGTAGGACAAAAATAGCAAGTAATTATTTTTCTACAACTCTATAACGGGCCCTACCTACTGCTGGTATTTTAGTAGTTTTGCACAGTACCATCTGCTGCCCTAATCAATGAGGTAAATAAGACCTAAGTGACCATCTTGCTCCAAAGTGTGTGTGTGTAGGAACATGTACACATACTGGTCATATTTGATATCTAGTGTGTTCACAGTCAGTCTTAATGTATTGGATATCAGTGCTTGCAATCAAAAGGTCATTGATATCCTGAAATTATCTGAGAGGTGGATAAAAAAGGCTTCACTTAACTGATGCTTCCATTTTTTGAACAAAACCTGAACTGCAGATGCCTCAGAGGGTGGATCAGCATAGCTGTCATGCATTAGTTCACAGCAGTGAAGTGGGAAGTGACAACTGACTGGAACTCATGGAAAGAAAAGATTTGTAAACTGTGGGATTTTAAAACTAAATTAAGTTGATATTTGAACAAAACTTGACAATACCCATGTTCTATAAAAGAGTCAGGGGAACTTTGACCAGAACAAGGGCAGAAAAGAGCCGTAAAAAGAATCTAAATGATAGCTGTGCAGTACTGTCTATTATAACAGCATTAGAGAAGTTGGCTGGAAACAGATCAGAGGTGGGGGAAGAAAAGCACTTCTGCAGAATTCAGCACCTTGTGTGGAGAAGGATTGTTAGCTATGTGACAGTTAAATAAAGTAGTAGGCATTAGACTTGAACTCCTGAGAGAAAACTACAGAACCGTTGCAGCACCATTACTTTTACTCAGCTCAATATACCTAGAAGATTTTAGATCAGGAAGTTCTAGTTAGCAAGTGAACTATGCATCTAACTAATACCTCTTGGAGAAAGATGAAGTCAGTGGTTGAATACTTCACTCAACATGTAAATGAGAGTTCACGTGATAAAAGCTGAATTACAAGGAAATAAATCCAAAAAAGGCTGCTGTTTTCCCCATTTGCTATTAAGCATGAGAAAGTTCATTTTGGAAGTAGAGAAGGAAGTATAGGGAATTTCATCTCAAGTTCTAAACCAGTGACATTTTATAATGGAAAAAGCTAAAACCCCGAAATATGTCTGACAATAGGTCGCCTCAACAAAATAATAGAAGATATTTGCATTTACCCTTTGATTTTTAGAGGAGGACATATTTTAATCATCTTTAGACTTCATTTATCTGTCAATTTTTTTTTTTTTTTGCAAATGGAATTCCTTCTAAAGGCTTAACATTCATTTTTGTGCAGCTGACTCATAGCCCAGTTCTGGCACAAAGATAAATGCCCTGTTTTTAGCACTAAGGTGATGCATCACTCTTATCCCGTGCACAGAGCACACTACATGTCAGTTAAAACAAGTGATCTTTATTTTGCATTCTCAAAACAAATAAAGGTGGGGGGGGGGGGGGGGGAAGTGGGGAAGAGAGATGGGACTAAACCAAAAAGTCCGTTAGCAGAATAATGATTTTTCAGCCACTCCCAAATGGGAAACTTGGCATGCTAATTCTAAAATGTACTATAACTTTGGTACTGAGAATCTTGTCTGAACTCCATTTTTCACAAATGTGAAGTAATTAAAAATGTTTTTTTAGAATATGGGTTCTTTGCATTTTGTTGTGGTTATGTGTGAAACCTGCTGGTGATGGGTGGCTTTAATGAGTTTTCCTGCAGTGTTGGGACAGATGATTAGAATCCAAGGAAATGGTAGTCACAGCAGCCTGTGGACAGGTCAAAGTTTGTGAGCTAAGCATAGTCCTGCATAGCCTTACTGCTTTTAATTTTTACATGAGGGGTAAACATACTTCTACCTTTATTTTGCTGATGTAGGGTCCCTCTGAATAGCTCTGCAGGTGCAAATGAACTGGTACTTTTGTTCATTTTACTGTGCTTCTTCAGGAATATATATAAATAAGGAACAACTCTCAACCCAAAGACAGCAACTAGTGTTATGAATTGAAGAAGACTTGGGCCTTTAAGAAGAGCATCACTCATGAAGGCCTGAAAACCCTGTATATTGGAAGCAGATGGGAGATAAAACAGTTCTTGCCAATTACTTGTACTGCACCACACTGGGAGAGATGCTGTTATGTAAGTGTCTCAGACTGGGGCGTCACATGAATAAGAACAGAGTTGTCCATGGTGCTTTCAGTTTCTTGAAACAATGGACTTGAATTAAGATTGCTCTAGCCCTTCCCTCCTTCCTCCCTTTCCCTTTTTGTGGCAAGCTTAATTAGCTCTGTGGTTTTGTTTTATTTGGATTTAATGCCTATATAGAACCAGAAACATTTTCAGACTTTTCATGAAAAATGTGCACGTAGAAATACTGACAATGCAGAGAAACTCTTTTAGTCAGTGCAGAATTGCCAGAACTTGCCAAGAATAGTGATGCCTTATGGAAAAGTTTAAGTCTCTCAATTGACTCTAGTTTGAGCAGAGGTTTGAACTCAATGATCTTCAGAGGTCCTGTGCAAAATGAATTTTCAATGTTTTTATGGTTTTAGCAGTTCATCAAACAGGCCAGGGATGTTAGACTGGTTTGAGATGCAGGAGGTTAACTAGTTGGATCAGAAAGTTCTCGTCTGCCTCTTAGATACAGTCCATGCCATGGGCTTGCAGGCTGGGTTTGGCTGTCCCACAGTCCTGGAATTATGTGGAGGTGAAGAAAAGAGTCTTCAATTGCATGGCTAATTCTGGTTTCCAATACCAGGTAGTTATCCTTAGTGCACAAAATTCTGTAAAAAAGTGCTGCCATTCAGGATCTTTTTTCCTCAGTCATGCCTCTAATATACGCTTGGAAGGACCTGATCTGCTTTGATAAGCCTGATTTCATTGTTGTGACCACATTTTCATTATTTGATTGCAGATGAACTAGAGAAAGTAGTTTCTTTTCACTTGTTATTTCCTTGTGTTTCTAACTTGTTATTTCCTTGTGTTCCTCTGAAATTCATTGTTATTTTATTAAAGTGAGCTGACAGGAAGATATGCTGAAATAACATTTGACATAGAAATACAAGAAATATTCCAATTATCTATACTTTCTGAAATCCGGGATTTACTGGAATATTTTCTAGGCTGCTCATTATTGAGTAATGAAAAACTTGTGTTCAAACAAAATATTGACAGTGAAGGCCTTCTGAGTGGTTTTTATCAAGATCCTAATATTTTACAAGATATTTAAGCTGTGAGGTGAAGAATTTACTAATTAACAGTAACTCCATTATAGTTTTCCAGAATTCAAATTAGGTTTTTACATATTACTCCTTTCTTATAGATGGTGAATGCAAGAACAAAAATAGACTTTTTTTTTTTTTAAGCATAGGGGTCAGAAAAAGTTGTTGTTCCAGTTCTTTTGAAGTGTGAGTTAGCTATATAAAAACCCAGTAGTGTTATGTACTTTATTCACATTGATATGCTTCTAATTGAGTTTTGCATAGCAATGAAGCTGATCCTTTAATTTTGTGATTTCAGTACAGCTCTCAAAATAAATCTGTTTTACAGAGTCATGCTATCTCGGTCTCTCCTCTTCCTGGTAACTTTTAAATGTTTTGACCAGTTTTTTTTTTAATTTAGGTGTTTCATGACATTTTATAATGTGAAACTGGGTGGGCAGGGGAGAGAAAAACCATTAAATATAGTAATCTGAAAAGCATACACTGCATCATTAGCTCACAATATTAGACAACAATAGGTTTAATGGAGCTCAACATATTGAAACATGGCTTGATAGAAAACTGAGCTTTCTTACTTAGGTTGGAGATTGGAATGAAATTTCTGGAGCAACAAATATGTAAAGCTTTTAGTGAGAGAAACTGTAAAAATAAGTATGGGCAAGTGAACCAATGGTGGAATTGAGTGGTAGTATTCAAAGCTGTGACTGTACCTACTAATCTACATTTTATTCCATATTTGATTTGTTTGAAACTTGCTGGTGTTCAGTAAGATTGCAGTGTGTGTCTGTCAAGTCTGGGTAAATGCCTTCTATAGATTATGGATGCATTTGTGTATTATCAAATCTGGATGGTATGTCACAAGACAATTTATATAAAATACATTCAACCTTACAGAAGGGTTGGGGTTAGAGGAGACTTCTGAAGGTCATATAGTCCAAACCCTCCACTCAAGCAGGACCACCTAGAACAAGAACCACAGAACCATGTCCACATCTTTTGCAAGATACAGATCTGTTCAGTTTTATGCCCATTATATATATATATAATTCATAAACTTTATATATATATACACACACACACACATATATGTGTGTTTGTGTGTGTGTGTAATATTAATACATACATTAAAAGCATATTAGAAGCATAATAATACCACAGATTTTTACTAGATACATTGCTTCAGGGAAATTTGTTGGTAGATTTGGAAAACTACTTCAAGAAAATGTTAATAACTGCATCTCTTTGTTATTGCAAGAAGACTTCACCTTCAGAGAAGTCCCAGAAGTCCTTTTAAAGAAATATTATAAATACTATTTTTTTCTCTTTTCCTATTTTTCCCTTTATAAATACAGCTAAGATATCATACAGAATTGCAGGGATCTCTTTCATTTAAAAATAACAGCTTTCAGAAAAAGAGTATTTTTGGGCACAAAGAACTGTGAAACATTATTTTTAAAATTATACTTGTTAGTAGCAATTTTAATGCAATGAGCTGTGGGTGGTGACTTAGACTTCTTGTTTCTGCTGAATGTATACAAAAATGAACTTTCACAGCTGACTGAAAAAAAGCAAAGAAAACAAAAGATGACCATAAAATTGCTTTCAAGCTTCTTCTGTGCTGCTAGCTTCTAATTCCAGTTTTCTTCTCTACAGGCTCCATTAATCTTTTCTGTAGCTATTTTGCTTCTTGTATGAAATAATAAAGTTTAGGAGAAAGTACTACCAAGTGGGCTGTTGCCCCGACACACTTTTTTTTTTCAAACTGAAATTGTTCTAAAAGACATTTCAATTTAAATGTAGAAAATATTCAGATTTTTTTTTTTAATTACCAAATCTCTTACCTCCTAATTATTTTTTTTTTAAACGGGAGGAATGTAGGATCTACTTTTTGTTTAGTAGTACAGAAGTGGAATGTTGGCTAACAGTTTAAAATGACAGCAAGTGTAGAGGTAGTCTTTGTTGGCTGCTTAATTTGATAAAGTGTTGCATCATAACTTGGCTTCCACAGAGTAGCTGAAGGTGATTACTGTCTTTTGAAAAGATTTCTTAATTGCATTTATTGTTTGGTGTTTTTGTTTTTTTTTTTTTTTTTGTAATAGCAAAGTATTAAATTCTTTATCTAAATTTCCCTGTTTTGCAAAATGGAAATTTCTTTGCCTGAGACAGAAATGTGTATTTGTTTTTATGTCCATAACTCGTATGATGTCCTGCAGGTTTTTGCAATAAACTTTCTATGGGTGGCTACAAAAGGCTGTAGAAGAGTTCATCTCTTAAGAACTTAAGTGATACTTGTAATTTTGCAGCCTGTTTTTTATCAAACACCTTGATCTGCAGGATGAAGAAATTGAAACCTTGCCTAAGTTAGAGGTGTCTGATTATCTTAGTAGTCAATCCTCTGATCTCCTAGTTCTTTACTTCAGTTTTCCCAGTTCTTCTATCTTGATAAAAGCTACAATAATCTACCTTGATACTGAAAGAAACAGCTGTTTGTGTGTTTCATAGATATGCAGAAACAAAGCAGAAGAAAATGTTTTATCCATCAGTGTATTGAAGTATTTTGCAACACCAACATTTGCTATAGTTGCGCATAGGATTACTTATAGCATTGCAAACCTCGAATTATTTTCTCCTTTCTGAGTATCACTCTCAGGTGTTACGTTAGAATCAGGAAATTGCTATTTCTTGGTGCAGCAGTTTTTGTTGATTTCAGTCACAAACTAGTAATGATGAAACTGTACTCTGAAGAGCATGGTCACTGAGAACTAGTGGGAGAACCAGTCAGAATGAAGTATTCCTGAATTTGTAGTGCTGTACTGGAATTTGTCTCATCTCATAGATTTCTTAACTATAATTAGAGATTGGCTAGTAACTGTTCATGTAGTGTGTAGTTTGGCAAGGAGGAATTTAATTGAATGCATCAGACTCTCTTCTAACTGCTTGGGTAGAAATAAGAAACAAGCTTTTTTATTGTCAAACAAGTGACATAGAACCATAGACATTGGAACTTTTCTAATGGCTGAATGTACTTCAGCATCCCTAATTTTTCCTGGGAGCTTATGTACTTTCACAGCAGCTTCTTTTGAATAATTAACTTTTGGCTTTAGGCCTGAACAAAAATTAATCTATTCCTATGTTTACCTGTCCTAGCTGTGATGTCCCTTAAGTGTACTGATAACATGCCTGTGGTTATTACACTGTATATGAAATGATAGGCTTTTGGAACAGCTTTCACATACTGCAAGTATTCCAGATCAGTTTCAAACAAACTTCAGAGTTGTTTTATTTGCAATCAACTTTCACAGTGTCTTCAGGGATCAAAAGCTTAAGCAGACATTGATGAACTGATTATGCCTACAAAATCAGCATGACTGATGTAGCAACTTGCAGTTTGACTTTCTTTATGTTAACCTCCTATAAACCAGATTGTATCCACAAACTTCTAATTGTAGAAGTGACAGCACAGCTATGTAAATTGCCTGCAGTTTCACTAAGAGTTGTGTCTGTTGAGAGTTACCTTAAATGAACTCCATGATAAGCCTATAATGTGAAAACTATTGTGCCCATGTGATTTTTCAGTATTAAATTAACTAAAGCTAAAATTAGGCAAGTGAAACAGGACTGAGGGAACATAAGTTTGGATAGTGATTGGTCACAGGCAAAACTCAGCTTTGTCTTTTTATGGAAATACATTTTAATGTAAATGGTGTGTTTAGATTTTTAATTTGTGATGGAGTGAAATCTGTGTGTGTAATTTGAGTCCAAAATCTAAATGTGTCAGGAAAAAACCCAAACCAAAACCCAAAAGAAATAGAACTCTATCTTCCAAATCACAAGAATTATCACTATTTATATGCATATATATGTGCTGCTCAGAATGACAGTGTCTTTTGCCACAGCTGCTTTCTCCCCTAAATCTGTCTGCTCCCAGTGTGGTGGGTTAGCCCTGACTAACAGTCAACTTCAAACCAGCAGCTCATTCCTCCCCTCAGCTCCACCTAACCTTAGCAGCATGCAGCAGAGAAAATAGGATGAGAAAGCTCAGAGAGACTGCTCACCAGTCATTGTTGTTGGCAAAACAGATTCATCTTGGGGAAAAGAACTCATTACCATGTAAAAAAGATTCAGGCGGTGAGAAACAAAGAGGTGGATGTTAAAGTACCACCTTTCCTTCTGCCTTTCCAAGTCTCACCTCTGTGTTTTCAACTCCTCTACACCCCGGTCTGTTGTTTAGCAGGGGAAAAGGTAGGGTTATGGTCAGTTCATAATTGTTCCTCTGCTGCTCCTTTTTCTTCCCATTTTCCCTTTGCTGTAGTGTGGGATCTGAAGAGGCTTCAGGAAAATCTCTGCTCCAGTGCCTGGAGCTGCTGCTTCTCCTCTTCTGGGCAGTCTTCTCCTTCCCTGTTGCTCTCACCTGGGTATCTACATTCTGTGCATCCACAAGTGGCAGACTATTTGTTTTATAAAACCCATAAGGGCTTTACTAAATGGGGAGAAATGGTTTATTCAGTATATTTTGAGAATTGTTATCGTGTACCAGTTCAAGTAGCAATCTTGTGTCTTGCTCAAGTTTCATATTTTGTCACATTAGCATAGCCTTCTACAGAGGTAAATTTGGGATCAGTGTAAACTGCTGATCATCAGCAAACAAGCCACATAAATTAATACATATCTTAAAGGCTCAGTTGTTTCACAAAGCTTGAACACCAACTGAATTCTACCTAGTAGAGGTTTGCAGAGCCTAGTATTAATCATAAAAATCAATCATATAACTTGTAGGTCAAAGATTTCTCTTAGTAACTCAGAAATTGAACTGTGTAGACCTCAGGACAAAACGTGTAACAGCTGCTTTGTAAAATCAGAAGTACTTCAGCTTTTCAGTAATTTCAAAATATCTTACTGCATATATCTTACTGTTGTGTTATACACAACATCCTTTTTAATAAATTAGTGGATGAAGCTTAATGCTGTCTTGAACCAAGTTTCAGTGTTTTTCTGTCCCATTTCGGGCTGGAAGATTTCACTATTGATAGAAAGCTCTTTAATTTGGTTATCTAAATAAGTTAACATTTTAAGGGGAACCCAACAACTTTTTGCTGGTGATCATTCTGAAGGACTTCTAAAGGGCACAAACCATTTGAATAGCCCCTGAAAGACACAATTTTATCTGTGCTGAGAACAGATTAGGCAACTAAAGATGTGATAAAAAGAGAATTAATCACTAGGGTGTCTGTCTCCTGATATACAGATAGAGACGTGATCATTGCCAGTTTTAGTCAAATACATTATCTCACAGACATGCAGAACCTGCTCTACAAAGTAATGCCACATGTTAAGGACTTCCTGCGAAGATGTTAAATTGTAAAAATCATTAGGCTTACAGTTTCTTTGACATCCTCAGCTGCATTTGGCAGCTTCATTAATTGTTCAAGATGAGGAAGAGGGATGCATGGATGATGCCCATAGGCTTGTCCCCCTGGTTCCTCTGGGTGTCGTTGGGGGATCCCACCTTCCCAGGAGTGAGTCCCGATCCAGCTAGGAGGAGCCCTTTCAGCTCACGGTGAACTCAGACCCGGATGTTGTAGCATAAAGGCGCCAGGATAGAAGGACGACTCTCTGAGCAGATAATCCAGTAGAGGTTTATTGGTAGGGAAGTCTGAGGGTCAAAGGAATAAATGGAGTGGGAACACAAAGGGACACAACCACCACTGAAGGGTTCTGGCTGCAGAAGAGAGCCCCGAACCAAGGAGGGGCCAGGGTTTATAACCAAGGGAAAAGGAGAAGGGCCAGGGTACCATACAACCAATAAGGACAGGACAGGAGGGGAAATGCAGGAAGATTGATGTGCACTCTCCCAGTAAGGGAAGGGGACAGGGGCGGAACTTACAGAAGAACCAATGGGAACACGGAGGAAGGAGAACTTTCTAGAAGGGGGCGTGGGGAGTGTTATAAGTTTGGTCCTAATAGTTTTGGGGAAGAATAGGGAATTGCTTATTGTAAAGGGGGAGGGCGTCCAGGACTTGGTGGAGATAAGGGATAAACAAAGCAAGGAGTGATTGGACCAGGGCACCAACCAATCATTCGACGCCCTGAAGGAATGATTGGCTCAGAATGAACCTAGCTAAGGACCAATCAGAGCACCTAGATTCAACCAATCAGTGTGTGGATCCAAAACCCACCAATCCTGGACCAAGGGGGTATTATAAAAAGGGTGGGTTTGGGTTGGGCGTAGTTCTTTCTGGTTTGTGAGCAGTGGGGTCAGTTCACGACAGAGAGAACCCAGCGTGTTTGTAGCACGCTGCTATTTTTGAGCTGTTGTGAGGGGTTCGGGCTTATCTTGGACCCTCTGTTCCTTTTGGCTTGTTTTTAAATAAACAAGAGCCTTTTTCATTTTTCCTTGAAATCTGGCCTCGTTCATTCATTACAGGGAGCGGCTGACTGACAGTATCATATTTGCATTGATTAACAGAGGAGCTGGGAATTGGCGTCAATCTCTGGCCCTAACTTAGACATATGTGTCTTCCCAGGGCATCCTGTCTTTGTCATTCCCTGAGCAGCCTCCCACAGATGCCCTCCTAAGCTATGTCTTCAGTGCTATAGACAGAGGATTTACACATCCCAAATCCAGAGGCAGTGGCTTTGGAAGGTTATACTGCTGCTGATGGGCAAGTCACACAAGTTGCTATTGCAGTGCAAGTTAAGGGGATGATTGCCCACTTAGGGTTCTTTGAATAACATAAGAGGTGGTAAAGAAAAGGAAAATTGAATAGGCTGCACTGATCTACATATACAAAATTTTCTAGGGAATTTCTAATTCAAGGATCAGAATTGCCTTAGGGACTACCAACTGAAAGATTAAGAATACCCTGATATAGTTGGCTCAGGGACCCAGCCTGAAAGCTGCATTCACATCTTGTACCCTTCCTGCAAACAGTTGTGACATGGGGCTAAAGGGAAGGAGCCTTTAGCTGTGCGGGACAAGGAGCATCTCTGGTGTGCCTGGTGCTGAGAGGGAGGACCTGATATTTATCCACTGGAACCACACTGAAGAGATGGATGGTTGGGGGTGGATTGGCAGAAAAACAAACATATACTAGAAAAATTCTTGGGGTTTTAAATCTTAACAGCAAAGTTTTTTCACATATCTTGACTCCTTTCACCAAACCACTTAGCCCGGCAAGGACTCTGCAAATGTAACTTCTGTGTTAATCTTAAAGGCACTTCCAAAGTGCAACAGGAGAAATCATTCTCCATGAACCATCATCAAAATTGTTAGAATTGGCTATATAACTCTGTAAGCTGGTAGACTCCTGCTGAAAATACTGAATTTCTTTTGTTGCACAGTCTTATCAACGTCAATCAGATAAATTATGCCGAAGTTCTTCATCTTTGATTTTTAGTGCCAGAACATAAAGATAAGACCTCCCACAAACTTGTTGCTTACATCTCAATTTGTCACCTTTTTCTTCTGTATCTTACTGTGTTTTTAACATCTTGAAAAGTAATTATGCTTCATAAATCCTTTCAGTAACTGAGAGTTGAATGCCCATGAAAATGAAGGTTTGTCACTGTACTTATCAAATGGAAACTAGTGACACAGGGAGGAAAGAAGAAAACTAAAATTTCCACAAAAATGGTAATTTTTAGAGAGTTGAGCATTTTTTTCTTTCACAGAGATTTCTGCGATGAATATTTTTACACATGAGTCAACAAAGACTGTTATATTTTGCCTATTAGCATGTTATTCTGTGTCAAATAGCTGTAGCAGAGAGTGCAGCGTTACTTATTTGAGTTACCTGAGGGCCAGAAGGGCAAGAAGAAGTCAGGTGAGCAAAGGGTCCTTCTGGTCCTATGAAGTTAGTTTTTGTATAGCTTCATGCTGTTATTTGTTTGGAGGGATGTAGAGTTAATTCTTATTGTAAAAGTCTCATTTGAAACAGGGGCCTAAAGTGGCTAGGTCAACTCTTCCAAAACTGCAAAGAATCTGTGGCACCATTTTTCATTGCAGTGGTGAAAAATACAGCTGGTCTCACCTCTACAAAAGCTTTAGAAAAAGTTTTCTCAATATTGCAAGTGTCTAAAATGGGAAGTGATACTCTCTCTCAGAAACCTCCATTTTGTACTCTTCTCTATATAGGTAGGATCAGTTTGGTTCATGCATCACAAACTTAATGCAGGAGAGAAAACTTTTTTTTAACATAAGACAAATACCTGGGTTCATAAAATTTTAAATGATATGAGTTATAGTCACACTGTATTGTATATGAAATTTGTTATTCTAGCATACATTTGACTTGAAATCTGGTGGAGACAGTTTTGCTTTCCTGGAGAGCAGTGTCTATTTCTCCCTTCACATCTAACAAGCTCTAATAATTTCATATCTTTTAGCAATTGATAAGATATATTTGTGTACAGGTATGTTTTATTTGCTTTTAGTGCTTATGTCTTACATATATTTATATTTATATATTTATCTTTATATATATATTTATGCTTATAATATATTTGTGTAAGTACTTGCTGCTCATTCACTGTAAGAGAGAATATGAACCTGCCCACAAATGCATTTCCCAACTAGACTTGTTCAACTTCTCTTGTGTAGGAAGAGTAATCGGGGTGTGATTCCCAGTGTGTAGAACTCAGCAACACTCTGTCTTTCAGGTGTTTGTGTGGTGAATGCAGACACAGTACTTGTGAAGCTGCTCATAATACAAACAGCAGCAATAATCTGTAGTCTACGAAATCAGGAAAAGGGGATAGCAAGATTTTTCTATGTGTCTTTGAAAAGAAAAAACAGAAGATAGGCCTGTAATATGAGGGGAATGGTAATTTGAATAAGTTGAAGTATTTTTGCTGAAGAGTTTCATGCCACCTTGATTGTGGAAGCATGCACCCTGATTGTTCTTCTGTGCTCAGGTTTTGTGGGATGCTATTAAAGATACAGTACCTGCCTGGCATTTGTAACTTTATTTTTAATCATTTGCTATAAATTAATTTTATCTCTAATTAGCCTTTAACTGGACATTTTACTTTGGTCTCAATTTTGCTTTTAACAAAAGCTTTTTTAACTACCAGTTTACTTGGGTAATTTAGGTATTTTAAATATATTTGATTTAACCAGAAAACTCTCTTTATGTTGCAACGTAATCTGGCTGATGAAATGCTACAGTTCAAGATAATTCAAAAATAACTGCTATACAAGAAACCTGTACAAAAAGCCAATGGGGGCCTGGTCTTTGAAAATGGGGAGCCACCAGCTTAGTAACCAGTCATAGCACTACTTGGGTATCTAGACAGAATATTGTGACAAATCACAAAACAAAATGTGGATATGAGCTGGGGAACCATCATGTTCTTTTCAGGAGTTTGTGTTGGAGCAGCCTGGTCTGTTTGCAGGACAGCTGAAGGCCTTGTGCATGGAACAGTGGTAGATGTCTCTGAGTATAGAAAAATGTTCCATAGTGCACTGACTGCTCTCAGTAGAAAGATTTAGGAAACACTGGATACAGGACTAATAACCCTGACCCTAAGGTATCCAGGTAGAGAGAAGCACTCTGCTTAACCTTGTGATACGAGCAGTGCAGTGGGCCCCAGTGACTTAGTCCTGTCTGTGGAAAAGAATTGCTGGGTACTCTAAAATCAGAACCAAGTGAAGCATGAGGGATAGCAAATGAAGCAACCTCTTCTCCCCCTTTAAACCCAAGTTCATATCAGTTTCTAGGAGTTTTTCACTAATTTCTCGGTCCCCTAATATTTTAAATACAACTTTGCAGGTTTTGGTCTGACTTCCCCAAAATTAGTAAATCAACTGTGAAAGGCAGAGTCACAACTTCATTTATGCTCCAGTGTTCTTCTGACCATTTATTACTTGTTAATTCCAGTTTGTTTGTGGTAAGAAAGATAACATCTGTTTACTGTCTGATACTCATTGTCATTAATCACCATTTGTATTGAGGACAGGTTTTGGAGAATGAGATTTCACTGCCCATCAGGAGGCCTGTACTGGGAGAGTATCTTTCCAATTTCACCAATGATGTGTGTGGTTTCAGATTAAAAACAAGGACAAAAGAGTCACTCCCCTCTAGATACAGAGGCCCAGTGGTATCTTTGACCCTGTCCATGGCAAGGGGACTGCAGAGAATTAATCAGTACATTCCTTAAAGATAGCTGCCATTCTATGTATCCCAAGCAGAGCCTCTAACTGCTGAGCTCTGCAGAAATTTGTGTAATTTTCAGAATGCTAGTATTTTCTTACTGTAAGAACCACTTCCATCAGATTGACCTTAGTGTTTAGGGAGGTACCTGCCTCTGGAAATTGCTCCATGTGAATGAATCACAGTTGCTCTGATGGTGTCTTTGGTTGACCCATGAGGCTCTCTAGATTATCCAGGTCATGATGCCCCGGTGTTTGTCTGCCAGTTTACATGGAAATTCTCTGGAGTGTTTTGTATCTAATGTACTGACGGGTTTTGTACATGCATGAGGTCTCAGATGGAAACAGGTGGGCTTTTCTCTGTGCCATGATTTGAAGTTATCTAAAGGGTATATCTAATATGCTTTCCAGTATGCCATAAGATCATCTCAAATGCATAGTTGAAGTGGTTTAGCCACTTACATCCTCTGATAATTACTGTTAATCTTCCTTAGAGATTGAAATTTTAGCTTTTCAGCTGAGTTCTTACCTTGTTGAACAGAAGTGTGTAGACCTTAAACCCAAATGTCAAAATTAAGATTGCCCCAATTTTGCCAAGGTTTGCTCAATGCAAGGCAGGCTGCTGTGCATGCACTGGTCCTGATTTCAGCACAGTGAAAATCAGTCAGGAGCCCTGAAGTCAAAATTATTTGCCTGTATTATAAATTTAGTAAGGGTTCTTTCTACATGTAACTCTTGTCATACTTTCCAATACCTTGGATTTCACTTGCACAAAGGAATTGGCAGAGTGATGTCTCAGGGTAGTTCCCTTGTTGCAGAGGGTTGAAGCATAGATTTTTGAAGTACTAAAACATGGCTTTTGCTATAAAATTTTTTTTTGTCTGAAAGAGTAAGTAAAATTGAGTAAATAATTGTGTTTGAAAACATTTTGTACCAGGATTGGTTCTAATTACACAAATTTCAGCAAATGTGTTCTGTAGTTATTATGGGCTTGAAAATAATTTTTTTCTTTTGTTCTGTGCAGTTCCACAAGTATGAGAACTTGCAGAGGTAATTTATTACTGTTATTACTTGTTCTAAGATAGATAAGGCAGAGTATCCAATGTTTTCTCTGCTGCAAAAATTCAGTGTTTATCATTTATCTACTTTCTATTTTCATATAGATGAAGGTGGTCCTATTTTTTTGTGTCTTTGTCTAATTTTCTTGAATTACCCTTCTCTTCTAATTACCTTGGTTTGGAGGTTAGAAAATAAGTCAGAAATACTCTTTCTTGTTCTGTTGAGTGTACTTTTATTTCTACTTATGCTGTAATTTAAATAGACTTTGGAAGCTCAGAAAATGTACAAATTCGGTAAGCACTGGTAATTCTTCCCAAAGAGGCTTCCTGGTGGTCTTAATTTTCATAGGAGGTGGCATGCTAATTATATCTAGGTGGAAGTGAATTAGCAACAATTCTAAAATTTGTTCTTCTTAAAATGGGAAAAAATAAGTATTGTGTGTTAATACCTGACTTAGTAACAAGTCTGTAATATATCCTTTTTCCTATTTCTGACTTTCCAGTCAACTCTCCAAGCCAGACTGAGGAGTATTTTTTGAACAGGTTCACTTACAGAAGAAATCCTAGGGTAAAGCTTAATAACACTTGTACTTAAAGTATTGAGAGATGTAGGGGGGAAAAGGCAAAAGAATATGAAAACACCTGGCTGTCAGTGAGAAGTTTTTCCTGAACATATAAAACCTTGTGAAGAACAATAGGGTAATGAGATGTGAAGTATAACCTAAGGGGTAGAAAGCAGAACTCAAGTAAAAATGTTCCATGTTCTTACTGTAAAGTATACTTTTTATATCTTTATTTTACCAAAAAACACATGCAACCACACAGTCTGTGTATTTATAGTGAAATTATTTTTTTCCCCCAAACTGTTCATGAAATCTTTTTTTGAAAATGGAGCCTTTAACTGAAGACAGATTGCTGACAGGTCAATTTTTGCTGGACCAATACATACAAATTTGTATATTCTAACTGATTTCAAGGAACTTGACTGATGACTCTGTAGAAAAGATACATAGAAAGTCACAGCAAATAAATTTTAAACCTTATTAGCTTTGGGCTTGATCTAGGGTTGGCTCAAAAAACCTGTAGGACTGAAATTAAATTAGTTAATCTGTTAAAATCTAACAGATTAATCATATAAGAGAAGACTGAAAAAAAAACCAGTCATAAACTGTATTTAAAGGTGGTGTTTAAATGGAATTTAGATTGCAGAGGAAAACCAGTTGGTCTTTAAATATCTCTGCTATGACTGGGTCTCAGCTTCCTTGTAATTAAAAAAAGTGGGGAGTGGGGAAATATTTTAACTTCAGTTAGTTAATTTGGTTTTATATCCTAGTGAAGATGTTATAAAAGAGTACTTTCTGTATGGCTAAGGAGGCTGAGAAAGCCTCTATAATCTTGTGTTAAGATTTACCTGCCATGTTACATGTGAAAATGATAATTTGAGATGCCTTCAGTAGGGCTTCACTTTGGATTAATTCAGGTTAATTAAGACAAGTTAAATTCCTCCTCTATGCTCCCTGACTAAGGACAGGTGCTTGGTTTATAAAAATAAGAAGTGTTAGTAATGACTGGACTACACCAAAGGAATTTTGCAAGAGTGTTTGGTGATACTGAGGATTTCAAAATCTCAAAGAAAATACTGCTTTAAAAGAAGCACAAGAAGACACTGACAAAAGTGCTTCAGAATAACCACTGTGCTTAGTATAAAGAAACCCCAAACTGGTTGAAATGGGAATTCAGTCAAGTTTGCTTTTGTGCTTGATATGAAGGCATCTCTTACTACACTTGATGTCATGACATTTGATTTCAGTCTTGGGGTAAATATTCAAAATGGACTAATTTTTCCAAATAGGCCCTTTTTTTTTCCACAAAAGATCTCTCACTTGAATTTGATATAGTAGGTGAACATTAAGAACAAGTCTCTTCCCTCATGGAGGTGTGTTATTGTTTCAGCATCTGTAAAACTATTGGAAAACAGACATGAAATACTTTTCTCCTATGAAAATAAAAGAGTCTTCATTTTTGCTTTTCCAGTGCAACTGTTTCATTGTGTATCCAGCACCATGTTCAAGCTGTTCTCAGAAGTTTTGCACAAATTTTTAAAATTTCTGCAGAGTATCTAAAAACATCTTTTACAGATCTGCTGTCTGGAGAAAGCAGAGAATATTGCTTAGAATTACTCCTTAACAAAGTGCTAAGACCAACTGTATGAAAATGTCAATGTCCCATGTGGTGACCATATGTTACTTGCTGGAGTAGAACCATAAATACAGATGTCTTAGTGTAGCTTTCCTGTACTAGAAAACTTGAGAAAAACAGTACTTGGGGTTAGCAAATTCACGCATTACTAGCAGTGAGTAAAATTCCAGATTGTATTGAATGGGGATGCTTCCTAGCTTATTTTCTAGCTGATTACTTTCTTGATTTCTGATTCTGACTTTCAACCTACTTCTTTCACATGATTAAACCAAGGCATTGTGTTTGCAACCAAGTAATTCTACCACTGTTCTTATTCAATGTATTCTGATGTCACAAAGTATTATAAAGCCTAGACTACTTGCATTTAGTGTTGAGTGCCACTTAATGATATTTTTTTCTTCAAAAGTATATCAGATGTATAATCATACTGGCAAAATAATAAAACACTCTTGGTAAACTTGTACTAATATAGGATTTACTATTGAATTTCATCCTAGATATGTTTTTTTTCTGCTGCTGTTCTGCTGTTTCATCAGAGTAGAAGTGGATTAGCACATATTTATACACTGTTAGCTTT
The DNA here is from genome assembly GCF_015832195.1 of Motacilla alba alba. Lineage (NCBI taxonomy): Eukaryota > Metazoa > Chordata > Aves > Passeriformes > Motacillidae > Motacilla > Motacilla alba. Next base: position 28,801,427 of record NC_052016.1, on the reverse strand, counting down.
TGTGATTGTGTTGGTACAAAACATGTTTAATGGACAATTTGTCTAACATGGACAATTTTTACATTTCCATGTGTTTTCTAGCTACATTGTGTTAAAATGCAGCATACTAACTGAAGCTGAGCCAAAAAATGCCTGATCTTAGACCAGAAATTCTCACTGGAAATGTATAAACATTCAAGATGTCATCTGATTGAAAATCTGGCTTTTGCCCTGTGGTCTTGTACTGAAGGTCCCCTGGCATCATTTGATGCTTTCCCTCTCTAGTGGGGACAGCTCAGCTAAAACTCAGCAAGTCGAGTAACTGTAGGACTCTGACCAAGTAGTATGACACTCTTCTACTTCAGATAACTGCTTTTGCTTTTTATCTGCTTTCACTGTAAATTTGTGCAAGGGCTTGCTATAGCTGTCTCTGCCTTCCTTGGTAAGATAATGCAGCGGGCAGGAAATACAGGCTAAAATATGCTACAGCTCAGTGGATTGTTTCTGTTTTGCTATAATCTCTTTTCTCTGCAGAAAAATATATGAAGAAGGTACAGGGAAAAAATTCCATAGCATACACACCAGGAAAGGCATTATGTCTGCGGATGAGTAGAAGTCTGAGGACAAATCTTTTAAGCTGTGATTGCAGTTGTCTTAAGTTTCAAAGCAGGTAGTTCCAAAGGCTTAGGAAAATAGATAAGCTTTAATGATGCCCTAGTGAGCTAATAGGCACAGACACTGGCTTATGAGTAGGAAATAAGCAGTAACAGTGTCTGTCTGAAAGGATCTGTTGGACATTTTGCTGAGTGTAAAATGCTGGAGTCTATTTCGGTGATAGATTTGTAGTATACCACACTGTGGGATATATTGCTGGTGGTAATATCCTAACCGGAAAACTCCTACAGACACATAGAGGAATAATGCACACTCCAGTATCTTTAATAGGATGGTGGTCCCCCTGGAAGATGCTGGGTCTCATTCTTGCAAAGGGAAAAAACATAGTTGGAGATGCTTTGTTCTGAAAATAGAAACAAGATCTTTGAACAGTTTGGGACATTTGGGACACAGTATGTGGAACGGGCTAACAGCGGGCCTGTTAGCTAAAGGAGCGAGAAGAAGCTGAGAAGCAAGGAGAAGCTGATAAGGAGCTCTCTCCAAGGCTGTAACCAAGGAGACCAAGAGAAGTGAGAAACAGAAGAAAGATAAGAACTTCTCAGCTGGATGAAGTATTTTTAGAAAGTTAGTTAAGTCACTGTAACTTTTCACCAATGGTGTTATGTTGATTTATTGTGTCCAATAGTTAGGGTAGAAGAAGCATAAACAATCAGAGAGTGTATAAAAGGTCAGCCATGTTTGATAATAAACAGTTGCCAACTGAGACTGCTTGTGGTCTCTGCTGTGTGTCGCGACCGCCTCAACAGTGACAACAGCAAACAATACTTTACTACTGAAGGCTGAAATTGTATTAATGTACTATCTGATTAATTTTTTAAATATAGTGATGTGGAGTGGGAAATTACATGTGGTCTGGAAAGTGAGCCCAAGGAGATATATTTGATAAGCACATAAGAAATAAGAGTAATGGTACCTTAAATTGGTGTTTCTTGCAGGACAGTAATCACAATGTAAGTGAAGAGTGCAATTTATTTTCTTTATATTCACTGATGTGGTTTATTCCTGAGGTCTGTGGAAAAGACAGCTAAACATGTAACACACTAACTAGGCAAGCATCATTGGATGTTATGAATGACAGTAAAACTAGAAATTAAATGGGCAATAAGGATGTAAAGAAATAACCACATCCAGGCTGTGGTGGAGACATGGAAATAAGGAGCTGGAGAAACCAGTAAAAATAACTTTCTCTTGGAAGCCCCAGCTTTCAGTCTTTTTTCTCATGTCTGAAGCAATTGCTCTGTCAGTTGTCTGTGCTGATGTCCTTTTCCTTGAGGGATTTTTTTAAACTTGACTTGTCAATCTCCTTTGAAATGGTGTGGTGTTGAATATCAAAGGAAATAGCCTTTCGCTGCACTGATCTCTGATCTGCTGTACTATCAGATTCCCAATCTTTTCCTGGTTCTCTTGACAAGGGATGGAAATCCTCTATTTTATAATTTGCAGGGGGTTGCATTACTTATATAACCCTGCTTGAAAAGCATGGTCAAAATAATCATTAATAGAACGGTAAGGAAAATCCTTTTTGACCAATATGTAAGAACTTCATACAAGGTCAGTAAAGTTGTTGATATATTGAAGTGAAACAACTGTCACAGAGTGTTTCGTAGGAGTTTTTAATACAGCCAATAAAACACCTTGTTCTGAGGTTTGCAGAGATCCCTAAGCAGAGAATGAGTCTGTTAGCAGACTCATGATGGTGCTGAAGCAGACTTCTGATGGTGCTGAAATCAGCTGACAAGAATTTAAAAAAAACATCTCAGACAAAACAAACCAACTTGACTTGGAGTGCTGTCCAAATTTCTGCTCTTTTGTCACATTAGAGAGTCACAGGGTGACTTTATAGTCCTGAAAATTGCTTGGAAAGTTTTTGCCTCGGTGAAGGAGGCTGCACAGCAGAGAGGAGTGGAAGCAGGTTATTATTCATCATTGCAAGTTTCACAATTTATGGAGGAGAAAAATAGCAAAATTCTTAAGAGTCTAGCCTTGAACCATTTACTGTGGGTGGGTGAAAAAAACTATATGGTAATGCAGAAGTTTTATTTTATATCAGAAAACTTGCTAGGGCTTGAGAGTGTTGGAAGACAAGGCAGAAGGTTCTGTAAAACCCAAACTATGTGGCCTTGGGTCTTCAACCCTATTAATGGATGCCAAAGGCAGTTTTCAATTCCAGAAGGGGACCACTGTCCATTCTTAGAGGTGAGTGTTACTTAACTGCAGTAAATAACTGCTCAGATGCCAGCCTCAGAATGGGGTATTAAATTAACAGCATTATATTTATGCTGTTTAAGCTTTTTCATGTTTTCATGTTTAAGCTGCCTGAAGACTTGTGGGCCCTCCTGTATGGACCCATACTGCATATTTCTGTGGGGAAAGGAATGCTTATCTGAAAAAATGAAATGTCAACTTCAGAGTATTTGCAAACCTTACATCTCTCTTGGCAAGAGTATGGGTCAGCATATAGAATGCTTGAATGGCTGCATAAACTTGAAAATTGGAAGATTAATCTTAGAGCTGGAAGGAGAGAGATTTGGAGGTCAAAATGAAACAATTCATCACTATGTAGTAGAAAAAATGGCCTAATAATAGGGTGAATATTGATGTTGCTCTTTTTTTTTCTAAAGAAAAATTGGCTAAAACTTATGTATATGTTATGAGAATTTTGACATATTTTTCTAAACTGTAGGTTTCAAAGTCCTGTTGTAGTTATAATCTTGCAGTAAGGTTTATTTTAACCTCTCTATTTTTGTGTCATAATATTAGCTAAGCATGCTGAGTTTGGAAGGAGAGTTAGCCTAATTGTTGCGTTTCCTTGGCTTCATTGGTTGAGATTTCTGTCATTTCTGTATACCTTTATTAAATAAATAAAGCATTCTTGGCCATCAAGTGTCAACATTACTCCTGAGGAGACACTGCAGAGATAGAAGTGCACATTTACTAAAATGCAATTTTTAATTTCTCTGATGCCTGCTGGGAAAATATTACTTTGTTCAGAAGGGACTATGTGCCACTGGTCGTGAGTGTTCTAGTGAATCAGGATTTGCAGAAAATGATAAGATTCTAAATATCAAACATTCTGGTTTTCATTCACTTCTGAAGCCTGTACAGATATCTGTGTTCAGGGAAGCCCTTGGGTTTAGAAACATCCATGATTAGATGTCTTGCCTTCTTGGTTTCCCCTTCAAACATGAGTTTTCCTGGTTGCTTCCAGGCACTGTGTTATGGATGTTTGAATTAGATTAACTCCAGGATCCAGCACTCACTTGATGGAATATCCATCCCATGAGATAAAATGATAAATAAATATCCCTGGACACAGCCGGAGTCCATAATTGTGTATGGACCTGAACAGCTGAATCAAATGTTGTGGTGGACTCTTCTTTGAGTATGAGACTGGATTGGATGTTTTGTAAAGATCTCCTTAAATTTATTATCTAATCCATTCATCCTTCCTTGGATTTAAATTTGCACCAGGAAGCATGGGAGCACCAGCATCTTATACTGTAGCTAGAGATTTGCCTTGACTTCTCAGCAGGAACAGGTGCAGAGCATTGCTCTGATTGGAGCCGTAACTGCAACCGGGTTCTCAGTCATGGCAGTGTGGCTTTGTGTCATTTCTTCTGCCTTTGTGGAGACAAACTCTCTGGATTTCCTTGTGCAATTGCAGCAGTTGGCATAGTTTTGTATTTTGAAGCAAGTGACCAAGACAATTTTCTTTTCAGAATTAGAAGTTTCCATAGACATAAATTTCTTAAAAAAAACCCAAAATAAAACTCCATTTGAAATATATCTAAAACTTTTTCTTCAAAATTATTGCATTACTTATCAGAATTATATCATTCCTAATAAAAGCTGATGAATCAATGATAGTACTTTTTTTTTTTTACAAAGCCAGTCAATTATCTCCTGAAAGACCAACACTACATTTTCTGTATATTTTAACTGCTTTTTTTACTATGATTCAGGCAAAGATTTACATAGGTTACCCAAAGATCCTAATCTTGAAGTAACTTTACTTTTGCATACTCTTCTTGTCTGGAGACTTTTCCTAAACTGCTAGTGTAGTTTTTTGTGTGGTGGGTTTTTTTTGCTTGTGGGTTTTTCCCTTTTTGTTTTGTTTTGTTTTGTTTTGTTTTGTTTTGTTTTTGTTTTCTTTCCATAGAAGAAATATGTTGGATTTTTAAAGATTTTCTCTCCTATGAAAATCTTTTTTCTCTCCTATTTCTCTCTTTGTAAAGAGTTTCTCTCCAGAGAAGTTGTTTTAGTATTTTAGTTTACAAGGTATCAATTTAGAGATGGAATATTTCTCAAATTTGAAACTCAGGGTTATTTATTCTAGACAGTACTAGACTTGTAATATGCTTACTATAAGCATACTACAGCAAACCATAAGGTCCCTATAAACTGATGTTGTGGCAGATAAAACAATGTTTTTTTTGCGAACAAAAGCCTGAAACAAAATTCTTAGGAGGAAATGTTTGTTCTTAAAAAAACTATTAGCAGCTAAGCATGTGCTGTGAAGATCAGAGTCAGAGTTTGACACCTGTAGTTTTACTTTTTTTGGGAATGTTACATAGAATTCATCTGCATAAGAGATGGGAGGCAGAGCTTTGACCTTGGTACGTGCAACTAACTAACTTCAAATTGACATCATCTCAAACATCTCAAACAACATCAGAACATCTCAAAAGGCAGCTGAAATAATGGAAGACAAACACAGCTAATTATTACTAATATGATGATAACTATATGAACTACAACTAATCCCTCCTTGAAATGTTGTTTCCATTTCTTATCATCCTTACTTTAGAATTGAGAACAATGCAGAGATTAGTCTAACCAATTCAGAGAGCTGTACTCCTCTGCTTGCCAGGTCCCTTTCCCTTTCCGCAGTTTTAGTTTCCAAACAGAGTAAACAGTTACAGATGTGAGTAATTGTAACCTTTCACCACCTTTTCTTTTCATGTTTGTTTCCTGCAATAAAGCTGATTTAATTCCATTCATTTATTCATTCTGACTGGTGGGTTACATCAGTACAGCATGAGAATGGGTAAAACATCTTTTTGCTGGAAGCCTTGCAATCTAGGTAATTTTTATTTATTTTAGTATAATAAGCATCTAATCCATGGTCGGATGCTGCCTGGAGCCTCTCTTTATCTGCAATGTTGGACGGGATTTTATTCATGCCATGTGTCTCAGAACCTTATGAGTCTTGAAAAAGACTGTAAACCCGAAACAATTGAAAAATCAATTCTGCAAGAGCGCCTTCCTTTTTGGAAAGTTTGCCACTTATCTGGGCTCTATATTTGAATGGTCAAATGTAAATAAACCTTGGGTTTGAGTTTCTGAGCTACTATCAAAAGAAGTTAGTCCAAAAAGAAATTGGGGGGAGGTTAAGGGAACTGGAAATTAAAAGTCTTTCAGGTTAAATGTACAATACTGGCAATTTAGAAAATGTTGATGCAGATGCATTGTGTCTTTTCCATGATAAGTGTTGTAATATTCCTTAGCTTTTTTAGAGCTGGCTGACATGTGACCACAAAATTACCTGTCTTTTAGAAAAGCTTAAAAATTAATGCCCTTGAAATTAGTAGAAACAAATCTATTTTTTAAAGAATTTGGAATTTCTGTGTTGGTTTTGTTTCTGTGATAACTCAGATTCACAAGGAAAGATCACATAGACATTGCTTATTTAGCTGATTAAATAAAATCAGTGATCATCCTTTTACTGACTTTCCAGTCACTTGCTTGGTGTCATGAACTTTAGATCACCTGAACTGGAGACCTGAGATGTAGTCTGCCCAGCCTCAAAAAATCAAGTTTCCCCACCCTGGATTATGCTTTATTTCCAGTGAGTGGGGCAGGCTGTTTTCTGTCAGGTCTCTGGTAGGCCGATCACACCGATCTCTGCCTGGTCACGCTTCAAACCATGAAAGAATAGGGCAGCCACCCCTTGGGTGGGTTTACTCTGCTGGGTAGATGAAACCCTGGTACTGGGCAGATGAAACCCTTTCTGGCCCAGGTCAACCCCCTTTCCTAAAAAAGCTGTCTCCCTCTGACCATACTGGGCAGCTGTTCTGCGAGACATTTTCTATCCCCTCCTGAAACTTGTGGTGGATAGCAGTGAGTGAGTGTTTTGGGGAGGAAGGTGGTTCACAGGTAGATTGAGTTGTAAAAACCTCTTGGCTTAATCATCTTTTAAAAGGCTTTCAGATAGAAGAACAGGGAATTAGGTCACTTCTGTGCAGGTATATTGTAGGACTGTTTTTCTTGGGCTGTTGAGGGTCCACTCCGGCTAGCTATGTACCCCAGTCCACACGGACTTACATGGACGAACATAAAAGAAGCGCTCCTCTCCACATGGGGATGAGGGTCCTCCCTTTATTGATTTGAGAAGGGACACCTCAGATTCTTGCAACCCCCCCAGGTAGAAAAGAGGACATTGCCATCTTGTGGAACACTTTTATCCCCAAGGGAATGGGGGAAGGGGGAAGAGGATTGCAGCCAATCGGATACTATTGCGGAGGGGCGAGGGGAGGGGCAACCAGCGGACAGACCACCAGGGGGTACAGGGCAGAGGGATGGATGATGGAGAAACCATGCGATGGGAGAAGGGAATAACAAACCACGTGATATAACACAAACCATTCCACACAATACAAGGACCACTCAGTGCAAATCCCAAATCACCCAGTGCAAAACAACATCTAAATAACTATTCAGTGCAACACAACAATATATATATATATATATATATATATATGCACACACATACTGGCCTATCTGGCATCTCTTACCTGGGTGAGGAAAATCTCTCTCTCACCTGGCCACCAGATGGGGAATTGCAAAGATATTAATTGACAAATTTATCATATCAGTGAGTCATTTGCATATAAAAATCACCTCTCTTTGTCTTTTATTCCACATTTTCATCAGCATGGTGCACAGATGAAATGCCTCATCAATTGATTTGAAATAACATGAAAATGCCCTTAAGAAAACACCTGATAAAATTTCAAAGGATTACTGCGACTAGAAAGGCAGATTTTTTTTTAAGCTTTTTGGATGTGGTTTTGATTGGTTGGTTTTGATTGGTACTTACTTGGTTTTGATTCATACTTTTCACTGTTGGACATAAAAGGCTTTTTCCCTTAGCAGTTTTGTCATTAGTTTACCAGATGCTGCTTTGGTGAGCATTACAAAATCCTGCTTTTTATTTCATATGAAAATACAGTGTAGGTTGTGTTTTTTATTTGATAGCCACCATTCATTTTCATGATAGGTTAAATTATCCTACTACATTTCATAAAGAAGAGCCTGATTCTATTTTGATTTTATTCTTAATCCTCTAAGGCAGCTGAACAACTAGGAAATTTCTCTGCAAGCTAAAAACCATCATGGTTTCAAGTTGTTTATATGTAAAGGTTGGTTTAAGTATATTAGGAATGGGGTTTGTCCAGTTATAAACTAGAAAAAAGGGATATAACCTTGTAAAATTCGTGGAAACTCATTGATGTAAAAGTCCATTCTCATGATTGAAACTTTCAAAATGTCTCTTTGAAATAATAAATTACAGATTTCTACATTGAGCAGATGATTACTTAGGGTATTTTCCAAAGATTTTTTTTTCTTATTGAGCAAGACCTTTCTTAGAAAAAACACTATATGGGAAGATATATAACTGCATGTTTCTAAATAAAAGGTAAAATTCTTCAACTTAGTAACAAAAAATTAATGAATAAAAATGAAAAAAGCTCACTTACTGATACTCCTTAAGTTATATTCCTTAAGTAGAAGTTGGACAATTTTTAGGCTGACACTAATTCATGCTATGTCTGTAATCTTAATCATGAGAGATAAGATAGAAAATGCCCAGCAGTTTGCTGATCTGATAAAACAAACAGATTTGATGAAAAACAGGAGAACGAAAACAGGTAAGATCTCCATTATGGGTCTTTTTGTAGTGCTTCAATAAGGTAAAAAAGAGTATTTCTGAAATTTTTGAAGGTTAAGGATAACTCTTTAAATTTATTTTGTAATAAACTTCTGTTTCTTTTACTGAGCTGCATTCTGCATTCTCTTTTAGAGTGAAAAAGGTATAACTTAATAAAAAGCATCTTTTTTGTTGTGAATGGAAAAAAGCATGTGAAATACTTTTTAAAACTTTATTTTTTAAGAAACAAGTGGGGAAATTGTGGGCATAGTTAGTTCCTTATCTTCCCACAATTTATCTTCCCACTCTGAATAACACTGTTTGCACATTTATATTCAGAGTATATAAATTCAACCAGTTTAGTCAAGCTGTCTTTGTATAACTTGCTTCTGCTCCCTTCTTAAGCAGGTTTTCTTTTGCCTTTGAATTTCTGCTGCACTTTTAAATGTTTCATAATTTTCTCCCTTTGTTTTTGATAGCGAGGCCCTGACATGGACAGCACATATGCATGACTATTTATTGAAATAATACTTGCTGTATACATTCTCTGTGAAGGTGACTGTGTCACTATTTGTACATCCAATTCTCTCATCACAAGAAGCTGGGGGTTTTGATTGCTTTATTTATTTGTTCACATAAGGTTTTTTTGCTATCATATCATATGGCAAACACTTATCTGTTTTATCTTTAGGGCCCAGACATATAATTGATACATAAAAACTTGTGAAATATCTTATAAGAATTGTTAAATCTAAGTCCTCAGAAAATACTTCCCCCACTTACCTTTCTGTATCTGATAATGGGTTTTAAACGAGCGGGTAAGGTACATAAAGTAAGGAGTTATACGGAGCAAGTAATGCAGTTATGCTGAGCTCAGTATCTCAAAGTTATTAAGATGCAAATTTGTATTTGTTCATATTTCTACTTGCATATCCTCTGAATTGCTTTTTCTGTCCTTTTCACTTGATCTTGCATGAGGAAAGATAAAAGCCTTTAATGTGTAAGACAAATGTTGAAGAGATTTGCAGGCCAGTGCCAATGGTCCATAACCACTGTTTAAAAGCAGATCCTGACCTAATATTAAGGCACTAAGGGGGGTCAGTGACATCCCTAAATGAAATACTAGATAAGTAAAAAAGATTCCCAAGTGTAAGAAGTGACAACTTTCGGGTCAGAATGTCTTGGTGTTTTTGTGGGTAGCGTTACCTAAGTTCACCTGAGTTGACATGCAACAGATCTAAATCTCTGCCATATACAAATAAAATAAAAGTTTCTTTAAAAATCAAGTTAACAGTTGTAGAAATCTACAATTCAAGAAACAAAGTCTCTCTCCTCTCTCTTATTTTCTTCTGACAGCTAACCCCAGTGTACTGTCAGCTTGTCATCTGCTGCTGGCTTTTCTAGAGAGGGCAGTAGTGCTTATCCTTGTTCTCTCACTCACTCTTGTTTACTATGCAGGTGTTTACCTTACTTATAGGGCAGCTAGGACACATAAGGGAAAATACAAGTCTGTAAAATACAAATGATTGTGGTAAATATAAAATGGGATTCCAGTTGGATGAAGAACAATGTGCTTTCAGTTATTTCTGCCAATTTTGGCTCACAAAGGGATCTAGCTGTACCAGTTGCATCCACAGAATAGATAGGAAAGTAAAGTTGTAAAAACAGCTAGAGTCTTATTAAAAGTTCTGATCTGTAAGTTCACATTTTTGTATCTACTCCAAGGCATGAGTATTGGAGCAAGAGGTAATTTTTAGCTGGTAGTTCCATTTACTCCCTCAGAATTAGAGCAAGCTATTGGACAGAAGAAAAAAGTGCCAGTGCATTTGCAGTGCCAGCCACTTCATCCCAGTTACAAAGAAGAGTTACAGAGAGATTTAATTTTTTTTCCCTTTTCTCCTCATCTTAGCAGTCCTTTGCCTCTGATATTGACCAGTGTTTGTATCTCTGTTTTTTTTCTAGATTTTCTTCTGGGACTTTCTAGATGTTAACCAATATGATAACAAAAAAATTAAAAAACTTAACCAAAATGTTACTTGTATTTTGCTTTTCCAAAGTATTTGTGATGCATCTGTGTAGTAAAAATTATCTTCAAAAACCTCATCCCAAATGTGGTGTATCTTGATTTCCCATGTATTTTTATCTTGTAGATACATTTTTCTGTTGTCTGAGAATGCATTTCTGATTGGAGAATTTTCCTCAGACTTTCAAAAAAATATTTCTTGTACCATGGAAAAGTTGATCTGCTTTAGTCTGTGAAATCTCTTTTCACTGCTTAGGTACCTACATTGTTAAAAGCTGGAGGAGTATAATGGTTTACTACTGGTAAGACGTTTTTTATCAGTTGGAATAAAATTTAGCAATGAAGTTAGAAATGTCTTGGGAGACAAAAACAGAGACAGCCTTATGCTTCGGGTTAGTTTCAAAGGGACTAGGCTTAAAAAGGTTTGACTTCTGTTAAAATCATAAAATGGTGTTTTAAGGGACCCTTAAACACCATCTCCTTCCAATTTCCCATGGGTGGAAACACCTACTAGATGAGGTTGCTCTGAGCACCATCCAACTTGTCCTTGAACACTTCCAGGGATGAGGCATCCACAATTTCTCTGGATGAAAATAAAACAGGTGAGGATCTGTTCCAGGGCCTCACCACCCTCCCAGTCAAGAATTTCTTCCCTCCTTCACTTTAAAGCCAATCCCCCTTGTGCTATCACTGCATGCCTGGGAGAAGGATTTTTTGCTCTGCCCCACTCCCCATCACCTGCATATCTTGGGCAGCTCTTGAATCCTCTTCTGTTCTTTTGAAAGGCTGCACAGCATTTCAAGATTTTAGCAGGTTGCTCTAATGTGATCCAGGACAGAGCTGAAGGACAGCTGAATAAATGAGCTCATTGACAGATCCTTAGGTCCCCCTTGAAAATCACTTAAATAAAACTGTACTAGTCCATAACACTCCAGGGGCACATTTGATTAGTACACAAATTAAAATCAAAAAGTGAAGCTCAAACCAAAACTTGGGTGCCTGAGTCATCCATGTGACCATGCATATGGAACAGGGGTAGTGCTGTTCTGCTGGCATGAACATCCCAGGAATCAGCACAGAAAAATGTGTAGCCTAAGTGCAGCAAGATTAGTCCTGGCTAGAGGGTGTTACAAGATGAAGTGAGATGTAATGAAAGGATGGGTAACTAGGACTGGGGAGGAAAATTGAGGGAAACATGGTTCCAGTTTTCTTTAAAGTTCATGCTAAGGTTTTGTTTAAAAAGTAATTCTGAAACTAGCAGAGTGTATGTTTGAATTGTTTTGCTTGGACCCAGAAACAATTTTTTCAGAGCTGTCATACAGATGTAGTATTAGAACTTTTGTGATCACAGAAACAGGAAAAATAACAACTTTCCTTTTTTTTTCCCCATGGAATTTCAAATGCCCAGGATAAGTATTTATGACACATGCAACCATTCCTGAAATCAAAGGCTCATTAGAGCTGCAGATAGAATGCACTGATTAAATAGTTAGCTGAAAGTTTATTTTTAACATTCTTTTTATGTTGACATCCACAAATGAACACAGCTAGGGGTTCCTACATTGCCAGTGCTGCAGAGATCTAAAGCAGCCATGGCTCTTGGAGCTGTACAATGAAACCTGTGTTTGCTGTTTAAGATCTATTTTTTTCATCATCCAGACTAAAGGATCTACTAACACTGGGCAGTGCTGTTTTCACTTTTCATGTCTGTACTCTTTCCTCTCTGAAACAGCTTTGCTCTTCTTTTTGTTACTAAGAGAAAGGGAATGTTGCCAGGTAAAAAGTGTCCAGCGCATCTGTCCTCTGTCAGATGTCAAAAGCATTCCTCCTAAATATTTTAATGTGCTTACAGTGGACAAGTCTAAAACAGGATGGAAAGGTGGAATTGGCCAGCCTTGTTCAGTGATGTTCAAAACACTACCTCCAAATATTCTGTAGCATACTTTATTTTTTCCTAGCCCAAGCAAACAATAAAATACCAGGCCTAAAACTTCAGGGTTTTTTTTTACCTTTCTCATTCAGAAGTGAAGTTTGCTCTTCCATGTTAAAATGTTTCACGTTAGTGTTATGTGGTTAGAGTGTGCAAAAAATCCTCAGAAAAAGAACAGCCTGGGGTGTGGCTGAGGCAGTGGTTTATTCCTCCTAGGTTTGCTCTTGAAATTGTCAGCATCTATCCTGTAGCTGAGGGCATGCTGTCTGTGGCACATGCCGGGAACAGCAGGCAGAGGTGTTAAGTGGGTGGTTTGACTGTCCTTGGCTGTTTACTTGGCTTTACTCCATAGTGTAGAATTAAACCTGCCAGTTCACAGTTTCTCAATCACAGTATTTAGATGGCTTAGAATGTAAGAGAGAAAAGTCAAAAATCTCCTGGGGGAGGAAAAGGCATTCCCTGTGCCATCTTAGAATCAGGGCTGTGTGTTCTCAGCTATGAGCAGTATACTACTGGAATATGGAAAAGGCATCTCTGGACCATGGAATACTTTTCTTCATTAGACATCCTGTGCTAAGGACGCTCCAGGACAGGTTGTTGTACCTTACACTGTGTGTGCTTGTACTTGTACACATTTCATCAGCACATTTGATGAAGACTTCAGACATATTAATTGGTGTTTTCCACTGAAATGGTTGGTGGCTGCAAGCAACTTGGAGAAACGTTGAAAATTAAATGTAGGTAGGTAACACTTGGGTCAAAGAAGTTGGTAAAGGCTGATGTTTTAAAAAGCTAAAGAAGTTGAAAGGAAATAGATAAATGTTGTCACAGTTTTATCATGCTATTTGCATAAAATTATGTATCTGGTAGATTTTGGCCTATCAAGACTTTGCTCTAGCATATCTGGTTTATTGACCGAAGTTAGCATTTGTGTTATCTTAAAACAACGAAGAAGCAAAAATAGTGAATTCAGAAATAATGATGTACAGCTGTGTCTGCAAAATCTCTGGATTGGGTCCTTATATGGGACAGTTGCACCCAGTGACGTCAGCTGTAAGGAATGCTTTAGCCCCTCTGGTCATCCACAAATCATCATGAACAAAAAGGGAGAAAATTGGCTGTATTTTTCCCAAGCTGTTCTGCCCTAGCCTAAGCCTGACTTTGGTCAGGAACAGAGAAAGGACTTGTGACTTTCTTTTCCAGAATTTCTGTTTGCTAGTTTCCAATCACAAGCAGTTTTCCTTTCCATTTTACCTCTAAACTAATCTAAAATTAGTTTTTGAATACCTTTGGGTTTTGTGGTAAACAACTCACTTCTGGGGCGCTTTTTTCTTTTACTTCACAGAGTTGCATTATGCAGTATGGTTCTGGAGATCTCTGCCTGTGGTCATACTTTTTGGCTTGGCAGAGCAGGGCTGTGGAGACCCAGTTCACATCTGGAGCCAGCAGTGTTCTGTCAGCACAGGGAAGCAGTCCAGTATCCTTCAGTGATGCTCACCAGCCATGCTTTCATCAGTGCTTCATGTCAGGACCTCAGCTCTACAGCCACAGCCCCTGCTTCAATTCAACTTGCAAAACTGTTTCTTCTTGGAGGAACAAAATCAGTAAAAGTCAAAGGTGCTTCTAATGATAAGAAATGCAAATGAACAAAGCAAGGTGATCAAGGAATTTTAATCACACCCTCCTTTCATTAAGCTCACTGTCTGCTGTGGAATTGTTAGAAATCATAAAAGTCACTTTCTTTTTTTTGTGTGTGTGTCTTGCAAAACTCAGCTATTATCTCACTCATCTCTCTCATGGCTTAAGATTACAGCTGGGTATTCTTCCCTTTCATTTTAAAAGAATACAACTTGCAGGAGAAGATCTTGTTTTATCTTGTCTTGCTAGATCTGTGTACAAACAGCTCATATTTTCCTCAGCTGATTGAGTTTGTTGAACAGTCAATTGTCAAAAGCAGAAATGCAAGATAAGATGTTCTTCAAATTTTAACCATTACCTGTGACACTCGGGGGGGGCTTACTATACTTACTGTTCTTGCCTCATACAATGAAAAATGTTGTCAAAAGTCTCCTGCAGGAAAGAGTAGTGCATACATGGTTTTTGGAAAATGACATCTTCCCTAGGAATTCACACACAGTAAGCGGGAGTCTTTTTTCATGAACTATACTCTGGGAGTGCTTGACATGCTTTTCATTTGTAAAAAGCAAACAAAAGGAATTGAATGTTATAGTTTTGAATGGATCTTCATTGTGCTATTTGTTCCTCAGTAGCATTTCACACAGAAACAGAGACTTGCAGTTTAAGTTATTCTGATGATGAATGAACAAGAAACAGTTTCGTACTTGTAAATCAGATTTGCCTTTTAAATGGTTTAGTTCTTCTGCCAACTTGTTATTGAGGAGCATGTCAGTATTGTAAAAATACTAAAAATTACTTGACATAATTTGTGCTTTTCTTGAGCAAAACCATTTATTTTTAAAGAAATGTTATTCACAGAAATGTCCTTTAAGTCTCTAAAATAAAAAAGTTAATTTTGTTATGCCTAAACAGACTTTCTTTAAGGTGATTGAAATTGATAGTAATATAGTGAATAAATGGTAAACAAAACTGGCTTTATAGTTGGAAATTTCCTTAATAAATCTGGATGCAGTTCTGCCTGGTGCCATACACAGTATACAAAAAAGCAAACCTATCCTGTCTCAAAGACTTCATTGATCAAGTATCAGAGAAGATACTGAGAGAAAATGCAGTTAGGGTTTCTTTTTATACTTAAGCTAATTTTATATGACTGAAATTTCTTCAGTGATTTTTTTTCTACAGCATAATGATTAGTGATGGACTTATGGACCACCCACTGAAATAACATTTTGTACTGAAAGGTTTGGCTATCGGAAGCCATGCTTTGTAATAGCACGCAAGGGCACTTAAAAGTGTTTTTTTTTAGGCAAAAAAGAAGTTTTGCTTGCTCTGTGATTATAATAGAAATGATCGAAACTTTGTGGGACTAGAAACAATAATTCTGGTCAAGTCTGCTAATGTTTTCCTGTAAAATACTAACTCTTCTAAGAAGAATAAATTGCAATACATTATTTTATAAATATATTTTCTCATTAAGACACTGTCATGTTTATGATGCAGGATATTATGTTCTAAAGTCTCAAGTTAATATCTCCAGATAGTTACTGTTGCTTCTGAAGTTCATTACTGTCTGGGGATTTCTCAGTATTTTGCCACTTTTCTTAGCATTACTGCTGGTTGTGACGCACTATTTGTTTGTTACCAGTATTAGTTTCTTAACCAATGTCTCTGGGTAGAGAGACTGGAAGATGCCAGAGAAAGGATGAAATTAAACAAGGCCTGTTTTCATGGGAGCTTGGGACTTCTTTATATATCTTCTTTTAAATTTTCAATCTTCTTTTAATTTAGAATCACATTTGGATGAAGCTGGATTGATACATTGTGATAGCTACAATTTTTTTTCCCAAAGCCTTGTGAAAGAGAGTTTGATTTGATGACCTTATTGAAAGTTAATTACTGCTAGTAGATTATTGAGAAACCACTTAATAAAATAAGCAAGAAAGTCTATAACACTCCTAAACTCTCTATAAAATACTGGTTTTGATGTAGGTGAAGAAGACTTTGGACTATTCTGAAAATAGGTTGAAAAGAGCAAGAAATGTTACTTTTCATTAGGGAGAATGCTAATTTATCTTCTTACAAATGGTGTTATTTGAGGTTTGTTTTTATATTTTGATGATACATGACTGGAAATGTGTTATCTTAACACTGGTTTACATAATCTCTGAAACACTCTGCATTTTAATATTTTTGAAGGTGATATAATTGACAGATGAAGTATCAGCCAGCCATAGGTCCTGTCAGTGTGTGGGTGTAGTTTGCTAGAACTACTGAAATGACAGATTTCAACATGCCTTGGCATACAACACACTATGGATGATTTGCTTTCCTAGGCACAAGTTACAGATGACCCAGTAACCTGTAAATATCAAAGTGCAGCTTTGCACAGGGTGCTGTGAATGACTGACCTAACCAAACACGATCCATAGCTGACCCCATCTTCTCTGCATGTTAAAAGTATGTTCTCACAGTGCCAGTGTGGTATTTCATGTGTTAAGTCAGCAGAGTGTTCAAGGACCTTGGTTCTCCATCAGAACTGCAGATCTCAAGTCTCATGGCATGTGTGAAACCCTTCCCTTGTGCTAGGTCTCTGTGCTCATGAGCTAATCAGTCCAGTTTTAGAAGTGTTGGGAACTTGTGATGGTACTAGGCCAAGAGACTGCTTTGTTGTAATCGATGACTTACCTTCAGTCAGTCCAGAGTTACCTACAGATAGAGTAACTCTGGCAGGTTTTTTTAACTTGAAATTAGGCTGGTTTTTGTTACTCCTAATAGATTTTGTGCTAACAGAATCTCATCCATTTGTTCATATATTGAATACAACATCACCACCGCTCTTGAAACTGAAGTTCCAGACTCATCTGAGAGTTGGCTTCTTTTTTTTCTGTAGTTTTGGGGCATTACTTACTCTAGTGCATCAGGACTCAGGCTCTTTGCTCAGTGCAGAATCAGGCAGCAAACTGTGCTGTGTGATGTGGCTGCCAGCAACCACATATATGGTTGCTTTCTAGTGAAGTCAGTGGGCAAGGAATTTGGGAATATGATATTAAAGCTGTAAGGAGGTGCCTCAGTTTCCATTATGGCAGCAGTTGTTCATTGAACTTGACTTCAGATCCAAGTTTTAGTAGTCTCAGGGGACACAAATAGAAGGAAGGTAGATTGCAGGGTTTTGAGAGATTGGAATTTTCTTTTCATGAAAGGAATGTAAGAATGGACACTTATGGGAAGTAAACAATTGAAAGAAAAAGGAAACCTGGTTCTCTGCTGCTTTTTCAGTGTGCAAGGTGCCACAATAGTTCTCTTTACCAAATTTATTTGTTTGACCAGTTAGTCCATTTTCCCTTTCAGTTTAAATGAATCAATAATAGATTCAAGCAAGAAATTAAAATTGCTTGAAGTCTTAATATTTTTCTGTTAATCATCTCTGTAAAATCTCCCTTTTAAAATTCAGTGATTGACCTATCATCTCAAGTCTCTTGCTTTAACTAGACATGTCACTGTTTAGGCAGCTCAAGTACTGGCAGTCCTCTGTTCACCTGGCACACCTGCTTTTTGCCATAAACTGATGAGTGGAGGGAACAAAGAGAGTAACACAAGTAGGAGGTGAAAAAAAATTTGTCACTCAGTTTCTCCTGCTACATTCTTTGTCTTTTTAGCCAGTATGTAGTGCTTTCTGTATGAATTGAGGACTGGGTTTTGGACAGGAAAGTGACAGTGACTGAGAATAAATGGTCTTAAATTAGAACAAAACATATTTATTGGAATGCCTCCTCAGGTGCATGTCATCAGTATATTTTTGTGTGTTTGTTTATACATCAGTGAGCTTGTGTATTCCCCAGTGGCCTTTGCTCTTTGTCCATTTTGATCCCTCTTCATAGTATTCCAGTCTTCTAGTCTTAGAGCTTAATCAGGGTAAAGTTGTGATTGCAAAGACAGTGAGGGATAAGTAGAGCTAGAAAAGGAAATGTATAACATGAAGTCGTTGTGGACTATGTAAAAAACAAACTGAGATAAGAATGTCTGTCACAATGCACTGCAGATAAAAAACCCCATTCAATATGAACTGCTGCATCTATATTCAAAATGGCTCCAAACTTTATGTATCTAGTCAAATTTCCTCTGATCTCCCAGGGACAGGTTTTTACATTGTAACTTTACAACTAAATTTTATGCCTAAAAATACACCTCCATATTTTAATATTTCAAACCCCAAATCACCTGCTTTACTGTATGTTATGTAAAACAGCACATTGAAATGACTGGTCATCTTTCATTATGTGAGCTATTGAACTAGTGTGCATTTCTTTTTTTTTTTTTTTTTTCAGGAAAAGAATGACGGAATTTAGTAAGAAATAGTCAGAAAATACAGCCTATAATAATGTCTCCTTTCTGCATTTAAACCATTGCATGTGGGGATAGGTAATACCTTATTACAGGGACTTAAAAAAAGGGCAAAAGACTTATACATGACATATGAATCTTTGTAAGATATGTCTGGTGGAGAATGGGATCCTAACTTCAGATGTCATGACTAAAATCTTAAATTTGGAGCTGTGCTGTACATGCCCTATGGAACTGCCAAAACCCACTGTATAGGACTGAGGTGGAGGGTAAATTACCTGGAGGGTCCCTTTAAAAACTCAACTCCTATCCTAGAGATAAAGAAGCAGGATGTTAAATCTCATGATTTTGTTGTTTTGTAGTGCAATATATGCTGAAAATCTACATAGCAGATCAATAAACCTGGAAGACTAAATTGCAACAGTTTCTGTTCTTGGAACAATTATTTCAGACCCCAAAAATATTTCTAGGCTTCTGTGCAGTGAAGTTTGAATTTAGGTTTTCAGTATGCTAACAGATTAGATGAGACCTGAATTATACTCTGAAACTGAAGAGTCTGTGGGTGATCTGGATTTGGGCCACTGTTTCATTTATTTGTGTCTCTGTTCTTTCCCTGAACTTGAGTCTTTTACTGAGGGGAGCTGTCTGTGTATGACAAATGAAGATTATTATAAATGTGTGGAATTTGATTGGAATCAAACCCAGCTCTATTTTAGGCATTTGTTATCCCAAATTATAGTCACTAAGTAAGCAGGGGAAAAGAGGAGGACAACATTTCTAAATTTTTGATTAAATTACTGTGATGTCCAAATGTGTTTTGGAGTATATGAGAAGAGGTAGAGAAGTAAAACCATCACCGTTCTGTTTAGTTGCCTCTGGTGCTTGGGAAAGGGATTTATTCAAGGCATGAGTTATTAATTGCATTGGGTGAAGGCTTCTGTTCCTGTTAATATTTCCATTCAATAGCTCTGAGATCCTGGGAGAAAAAGGTAGGACTTGCTCTGTAGGTACCAGATGTTAGTTTTCTTTGTCTGCAGAGCAAAGCTGCTTTTGAATGTTTAGGAGGAGTGAACAAACCTCAGTATCATCATCTCTGTATACCTGAAGTTCCATGTTTGGGCAAATTGTTTCCATTGACAAGCAATTGAAGGTGGTTGATTTTTGATTTTAGTTTATCTTTAACTGAAGCTTCACTGCCACTGCTTATCATAAAACATGTATGCTATTATTTGTTGAATTTTGAATAATGCTGGCAGAACTTCTGCCCTTGATTTTGCCAAGTCTCATAAAAACCTTCAAGAGATAGAGTAGGTCCTCTTAGAACTTGGTGTCTTCCCTAGATGACAAAAGCTGTTTTATTTTTCTGAAATAATACTTTTGCTAGGAACTGGTATTTTTCAAATACCAACTCAGATATTTCTACTTGAGGGTGTTATTTTTTCAGAAAATAGGTTCATTTCTTGCACTTTGGTGCATTCCATGTTTTGAAATAAGCTAATCAGATACCTCAGGATGCACCAGTTATGAATCAGTAAAGTGTTTTCTGATTAATATTGTCACTGTCCAAGGTTTCACAATGAAAAGAAAATACTAAATATAAGTTTATAGATTAGTCCCAGGAAAAAAAAAAAAAGAATAATAAAGCATAAAATGACCGTGGAAGCTGACCTGCCCACACTGAGACATCTGCACTCTCTGAGTGAGACAAAGGCCAAGAAGCCAAGGAGAGAAAATCTCTAGGAGCCTATTTCCTTATGTCCATTCAGCCTATCCCCTTCCCTACATGAAGGGGCTAGGCTGAATGGACATAAGGAAATAGAGAAGATGAGGGTGGAAACTTCCAACAGACATTGGAGAAATTCAGAAGGGCTGGCGAGGTGTTTCTTTGTATAATTACAGTAGCTTTCCAGGAGCTATAAAGCTTACAGTTAATTTACAAAAGGATCAGATGCTCTTAGTGATGTCAAATCAACTTCTCAGCTGCACTTCCTGTGATTTTTGCAAGGCAAAGAAATATGTATTTCTGCTTCTTCTACATCTCTGTTATAGATGTAACCCACATATATTAAGTGCTTGTAGTTTCATCTCCTATCTGACCAGTAAAAGGAGAGATTTGAGATTCCCTTGAAGCACGCTGAACTAAGAGATGTTTTCAGATATGAGGAGTGCAAGAACTAATGCGTCAAAATGGATGGCAGCTCCTGACTTCACAAACTAAACATCTACCTGCAGCCGTATCTTCACTAGAGAGCTGCAGATGCCTAAGTACAAGATATATAAACATATTGATGATTTTTGCAATAATTACAGAGATGTAAACTATGTGAAGGTTTTATTTTTTTTTTCATTGTGTATTGTCTTTACTTTTTGGGAGTCAGGATGTTTGGACATTGTCATTCACACCATGGTTACCCTACTTTTCGCTTTGATTATTCAGGCACTTGCATGGATGTGTGGCAAAACATGACTATTAAACAGTTTCCCAAGCTACCATCTGCTAGCTGACACCTTAAGTAACTGTATGCATTCCCATAGCCCAGCATGGTTGTAAACTTAAATGCATTTTCAGCCTCAGTGTAAAAGTTAATAGCAAAGAAACCATTCAACCAAAAACCTCCTGTGCTATTATTTCCTACCTTTTAAAACTTTTAGTAAGTACATGTTATTTATGTGTAATTGTGAGCTAGCATGGTGTCTGAGCTGGTGGTTAGTGACTAAAATCAGCAGAACATAATTTTTTGGCTGTCTCCATGCACCTAATTTAGTATGTTTTTGCCTAAATTTTTGTTTGATATATTGGTATCAAGCATCTAAGGATCTAATACTCATATCTGGATATGGTGATAAGTAGTCTGGTATAGGACTGTGCCATTAAGAATGTAAATCATCAGAACGAACACATTATCCAGGGTTTTAAGAAAAAAAAAATAAGTTCTTTATGTCATTATTCATGTTGCTATTTTTGTTATGATATTAGCTCTCTGTTGGTGATACACCACTGCAAACAGATGAGTTCTTAGCTGGAGCAGTGAGGCAATCACCTCAGCAGAACGAAATTTACAAAATTTAACACTGTGCTTATAATAGGATCTTCATGTCTGATATGCTTTGAGTAGAAGCATATGTTTTGGGTATTATCTGTTGGTGTTTGGTTTTGTGGATTTGCAGTTTTTGTGATTGTTCTGTGTGGTTTTGTTTTTTTGTTTGTTTCTATGAAATACTGAAGAGTTCCCCATGTAAAAATAATTTAACAATACTTAAAATACTTGACTCCTTTCTACTCCACAATCGAGAATGCCCGTATCAGTTTGAACACCAGTGCAAAACACTGTAAGTAACATTTCACCACGAGTGGGAAAACATGCAAGATTTCATCTCCACCTCTTTCGTTTTGCTGTATATTCCTTTGTGATGAATACTTAAAGATTTTACTAATAGGACTGCCAGTAAATCTCTTAAGATTTTGCTCATAATTTTATTTTGGGCTTTCTGATTTTTTTTGGTCTGTTTCTGATACTAGCTTCTGATTTTTCTCTTTCCCTCAGGCCATTAAAATATTACTTTAGATATTGTCAGGCAGTAATTCACTCAGAATTACTCATATAGCACTTTGTACACTGCATTTTATCTTGTGCAATTATTTAATTAAAACAGAGTACTAGGGTGCCAACATACCAAAGCAGATAGATGAATCCAAATTTCACTTGGAAACATAAAACCTTTGAATTCAGCTGCAGAAAACATTGACTGTAAAAAGAACTGGCTTTTGGGAATGATGCTTATCTGCATCACTACTATAAACGTGTTTTATTTTTAAAAACTCCCCAGAGGATTCATGAGGCTTGTTTGTTTGCTTTTTACTATAAATCTGGTTGGGCTCAAGGGTTCCCATTAAACCAGTGTTATGAATACAGCCTTCTGGTGCAATTACTAAAAAAGCTTTTCAGGGAATATTACAAATAAAATTGCAATTGAGTTACTACTTATTTAAACTAACCCAGGTGCTGGCAGAAGTTGAAGTTTTTTACTTAATTTTTTCTTACTGTTCTTGCATCACGTTGTGTTTTTTCATGCATTTTGAAAATAATCTTTCTAGAAGCATCAAAAGATTAACAGAGACCACTAAGCTGAGGCAGCTAATAACTGGTAGATGAGAGATGGTAGAGACAATAGTTTCCTCACACTGTGGGGTTTTTTTTTGTTTGATTTTTTGTTTGTTTGTTTGCTTTTGTTGTTGGGTTTTGTTTTGGTTTTTTTTTTCTTTAACCTACTGAGTCTCTCTCTGCTCTGCCTTTGGCCTGGAGTTGTCAAGCATTTGGTCATTTTGGTGCTGGAGTTTAGATTTCTGCCTTCAAAGATATGAATGTGAAGTGAGTTAAAGCTCAGCTTTGGTATTTAGGTACCAACAAGCTTAGAATATATTTCATAAAAATAAAACTGATATCTGAGTTAATTGCATATGTATCTAATAAACGGGCTGTTTCCATTTGGGAAGCCACATTTATAGAAATAATGTTCCTCTCATTTAGCTGAACATACTTGCCCCAAACAAACTTGTTGTTCATGTGACTGAGCCCCAAAAGTAAAATAAATCAGAACTGAATTAAATATTTGGATTTCTTCCAGGAAACTTACAAATGTATTGGAAAAACTGAATATGCAATGAGAATTAAGGAAGGATTATAAAAATGTATTAAATTCAGTTAGCAGGATAATTGAATCAATTTATAGTCTAATGAAAAAGTGGAATGCTGTCCTTCCACCACTTTTATTAACGTTACTAATCTTTATTCATCCATATGATACTGATCCTTATTCCATTAATATAATAACTTTTGGGATACTACAGCATTAGGAGGATATGCTAGCCTGTGAAAAGGACTGTTAGCCTGAGGCAAAACCAGGGAAGACAAATACTAGGAGTGTAAGGTTGATGCAGTTTCCTTTCCATCCCCCAGCTCTCCTAAACTGCACTTCAGTCCACACATGCACATGCGAAGTTCTTGGTCCATCTGCATGATTTAACTGTACAAATCTGTGTTAAAAGCGGTGAACAAAGCAAGATTAAATCCATCTGTTCTCACAACAAAGTGTTGATGTTGTGGAGATGTAGCCACGTCATCCAGAGAAATTGATCTTCATGGGTAGAGTTGGGCAATAAGGAGACATTTGGAGGAGGAGATAGGAACATCTGAACTGCAGTGAATTTCAAGGAGTATCAAGCCTGGAGCAAACTGAAGGCAACATGGCAACACTTATGGCAAGCTCTTGAGAAATTATTTAAATAGGGTTTGGTTTTCTTTTACACATTTTTAAACACATACTAAAAAAAGTAATTTAAATTGAGGTGAGTGAAACAAGTAGGAGCACTGTGATATCTGTAATTCAGTATATTCTGGGGTTTTTTAAACAAAAATGTGCTGTACTGTGGCAGTATTTCTATGACTGAAGTTTTCTAAGAGGTTTTAGGCTGTGTCACCTCTGCATGTCAAGCCTCAGCCTGAGGCTGGTGTTTGAGGTCTGGCACATTGAGCATGTCAAGTGCAGAGCCCCAGCGCCCCTCAGAGCACCTTGCAAGCAGACAGACTAGCCAGAAATGAGATCCAAAAAAGGGCATCTCCTGCTTGTTTCCTGTTCAGGTAAGTTGGGCTGGGAGCTGGGGCTTTCATGTTCCCCATTTTAACTAAAATGCTTTTGAATAGTTTGTTGCCTCTCCCTTACCCAGGGACTGGCACAGCCAGCCAGTGAAAATAGCTTACAAGCAGCACAGTTTCACAGTAAACTAAGTTTGTGTTCTACATCAGTGTAAGAGATGCCATTATTTTCCAGAGGACTTGCTGTTTTAATATGGTTGGTATGATTCCCCCGTTTCCAGAAGGCAGTTAAGAAGAATGGTCAGTAATTTCCTCTGGAGATGGAGAAGAGAGGTAGATTTGTAGTGTTACGAAAGAATTTACAAAATGTCTTGAATTTATTTATTGAACAGGTATTTGGCATAAAATTCAATGTTTGATCCTTGATTTCAAGGTCACATGCTGAAGGTATGTCCTAGAGGATGCAATCACTGCCAGTTTGCCCATGTGAACTGCAACAATGTCAGCAGATGCTGCACATTTTTTTCCCCAAAAATATTTCTTCCTGCATGTGTTCAATGAATCTTTGTTTCCACAAAAAGATATTTTTATATTAATTAGTACCTTAGTTTCTTCACAGCCTCTTCATAGGCTGTGTAAAAAAAAAAAAAGCAGAATGTTTGCCTTCAGAACAGAATAATACATAAACGAATTAAATGCCATTTAACAAATACATCAGAAAACATGGTCAAAACCAAGAACAACCAGTTTCTTTTCACCCTCTACTTTCTCTTCCATCAAGTGAAACATCAATTTCCACTGCTTCTAGAAAAGACTGAAATCTCCTCAGTTTTTAACTAAACTCCTTCTCTAGAAAGGGTTTATGGTGCAGTTAGGTAAGCAGAGAAGGAGTGCACAACAGTGAGAAAAATTAAGTAAGATGGACTTTTTAATGTCACCTTGTTTTCATATGTAATTTCTGCTTTTAAATACTTTTGTAATGTATTTTCACATCAGAAAGCAGAGTGGGCAGGGAAATATCACATTATTTTGCAAGAACACGAGCTCCCAGAAATGCTTTGTGTCTTGGCAGGTCTGGAGACAACCCAGTGTGTAGAGTTCCCTGCAGAACCAGATCCCCCAGTTCACTAACAAAAGCCAATCAGCAGGTAGCTGAGAATTTGGCTGTCTTCATTGCAACTTCCCAGCAGCTGGCAGTGCAGTAGCCACCAGTCAGGCCAGTTTCAGCCCTGGCCTGGCAGTCTGGGGCTCCTTGGTGTTTGAGCACCACCCTGGCAGGTGCCCAACAGCTCCAGCGTTTCCCTTCTCTGGGATCTGTAAAAGCCACGTTCTTAGGCAGATGCATGCAAGTAAGTTAGTATAAATAAGGCAGCCTCTAAAATACATTAATATGATAAATGAGCAGTTTATCACTATGTTGTTTTCTCTGAAAGCATGTGAAAATATTCATTGGATTGTTGCAGTAGCATAAGCACCTGTGGGATGCTGGAGTTGCAGGCTCCTGACAAAACTGCAGTGGGATGCTGAAATTCTGGGGTTCAATAACAGTGCTTTCTGTCAGTCCCAGAGTGCAATGACAGCTTGTAGCTCTGAAGAGTATTGAAGTATAAAAGTGATTTTAAAATGGCATGGTTAAGAGAAACATGACACTGACAGTTAGAAAGGTCGTTAGGTGACATTAACGCTGTTTAAAGTTGTGAATAAGAAAAGCAGTGATAAGTGATAAAGCTTACATACATTTGGTTTTTTTAATATGTTACTTTTTAAGTCATTGATTTTGAATGATAACTGTGATGTTGCTTTTGAAGCAAATAAAATTATATGTGGAAAGCTGGAGCAAAACTAGTAAATATTATTATTTCTTGAAGTCCTCTTCAGTGACATTTTATTTGGTAGTAGTTTAAGCTTAAGCTAAAGTGGTTTTCTAATGGATAATGTAGTATTTCTGACCTAACAGTAAGAAATAAAAACATTACCTGTTGTCCAAAAAAACGTCCTAAAAGCAGTATTAGGTATTGAAGGATTGTTCTTGGAGGTTTTTCTCCTCAAAGTGCACTTGAATATAATAATGTGGTATCTTTCATTTGGGCTGTCTGAACAGTCCTCTGGAACTGATAAAAACTGGAAACGAGAAGTAGAGTTGTTCTAGAGTTTTGAGATGACCGGAGGAAGCTAACAGGGGGAGCTGCCACAAACGGTGATGGGATGGTCTAAACACAACCAGAGGAATAGCACAATGTAATGAATGGCATTGGGTGGAAAAGTCATGCACTCTGGTGGATGCTGACGAGGAGGAATCTAGCAATTCAACAGGCTTTGCTGGGGGATTTTGTCTCCTCCTAGCTCTGCCGTCATTTCTCTTGACACTGTTTTAAGAGACACAAAACTGTCTGACTACAAGGAGACTTCTCCTCCTCCTAGAGCTGTACTACAGTAAAGAAAACTAAAAGCAGGGTATTGCTAACATGACTTAAGGATCATTTTAATAAACACTAAAGGGAATTGATATAGAGCTTGAATTTACAAATCTATACAAAGGGCCTTTTGCATCTGAACACTGCATTCTTAAGAGTAGAGATTTTCTTAGGAAGTTGAAGGAAGGAATTTTAGCAGATCCATCAAAATTGAAATAAAATTGAAATACACCACAAAACCTGCTTAGTGCTCTGGCGGGTTGAGAACTGGGATAAAACATAAGCCAGTAAACTCTCTACAAAAATCACTTCAAGCACTTGCTCAAAATTTGCCATAAGTAGGATGGGATTTGAATGTGACTTTAAGGATGTCATAGAACTTAGAAAGAGAATGATGTGTCATTTTTTCCTTCTTTACATTCATTATTTTTTTCTTTTCTAGAAGTGTTTTATCTGTGAGTTTTATACAGCAGCTTCTAGGGCTCCCACTTTTTTTTTTTTTTTGCCAGAAATATATTTTTTAGAAGTACAGCTTTAGTCTCTCTGCCACAGTCATGAAAGCTGGTCTGCCACATATGTGAATTAGGATGTTAACAGGACAAGAGCCAGGAAAATATATCTTGACAGTTTTAACATTTTGCACTGAGAAATAACATGAGGTAAGGAAAATAAATGGTAGTAGCACATCAGCTAGTATAAATGTGGCTGACAATTTTTATTTGTATATGCTTTCTGGTTCCGAGCCATAGAAATTAAGCAGAGAGTAAAAAAAAAGTGACAACTTGAACAGCTGCCTATTGAGTGCTTGATATTATGAAATTTGTAGACTGGTTTCATCCTGTGATTTTACTGGTCGTCATCTGCTAAAAACTCTCATGGTAGATATTTCTAACACATTTCTAAGAGTATTAATGATTCATTGTTTGGTCTTGGTTTTAGAGATTTTTTTTCATGCTCCTTGCATGTAGTGATTTCACAGGCTCATTATCAAAGTTCTGGGAACAAAATGATCCCTGGTGAATCTTCCTCAAAGCTAAACGGAGGGCAGGAGAATTGACAACAGCTAATTGCTAACATTAGGAGCAACTGTTTGCTGGAGTCATATTGAGTTGAGTTCAAACAGAACCACTGGATGTGAATGTGCTTAAAAAATATTAGGATCAGAAACTTGCTTAGAAACTAAGAAAATACTAAGATCAGAAACTTCTGTCTAACTTGCCCTCACAAATGATCATATTTGTAAAGGCTGTGTGCTAAATTTCTACCTAAGTTTTGAATTTTCTATTATTTTAATTGCTCCCCACTCATTTATCATTTTATCTCAACATTCAGAAAGCTACTTGTCAGTCATAACTTTGCTGTTGACTAACACTGCCTAATTTCTGAATACTACCCTTATTTTGCCTGAATTACATGAATAAAGCACATAGGAGGGGAGGGGGTTTACCAGATCAAAAGTTTTTTTCCTGGATTATTATCAAAGCCACCAAACCTAGAGCAGATGCCTCTTGAGGGGGAAGGAGGTAGGGTCACCCCACATCATTACACATGAAGTTCAGTGTAAAGTACCCTAAAAGTAGCTATTTTTGAGAGAGATGTTTTCTTCAGGTAGGAGACGAAGGGCTACTTTATAAACTTTTGAGGCCTGAGGACTCAAAAGAACTAACTTTCATGTTTGATCTTGCTATGGTGCAGATAAAAAGAAATCTAGAGATAAGCATGTGGTGCACAGCTGTGAGTTTGATCTGCTTAGAATTTCTTCCCTGATGTCTGTGGATGGAACTTAGTTTGGGGAATTGCATATGTTTTCGAAATGTCAGGTGTATATAAAGTTTTGTTGACCCTGTAGCTGGAGGTGAATACTCTCAGATTTGTTTTGTGGTCATTTGCTCCAACAGCATCTCAAATTTGAGGGAAAATATGTAGCTGAAAAGCTACATAGCAGGAGCTTAAGAGAAGAATGAGACAATTTAGACTCAGCTTTTCTGAACTATAGTGAAATAAAGCCAGGATATTCTGATGACTTGATATTCCTTAATTTGAACAAATTAACACCTGCCTGTGTAAGAAGCCTTATTCAGCACTCCTAGCTAACACTCAGATCTTCTTGGTTTCACCTGGAGAAAACAAGCAGAAGAGGTGGTGTTTGAGAAAGGCAGAGCAGATGGAAGGTGAGGAGTCAATTATGTGCTGTGCACGATCACAGCTGCAGTGGAGAGTTTCCTGGGTAAGGTTCTCCTGGCTTTTCTGTTGTCTGAAAATTCTGGGGCCAAATATGACTAGTTATAAACATGAAGCTTTCTTGAGTCTTTTTTAAGTCAGTCTGGAAAATGCCTTAGTATTCTCTAAAGTGAATTATAGGTGGGGGAGATGGTGCCCTTTATTACAGCTATTACAGACATATGTGTTCAGGTATGCTACAAGTGGCTTGGCAGTGTCTCTTACTCCAAGGTTCATCAATCTTTGCCAATTCTATGAACCATTTTAGGGACAGTTTTATTGCACTACCTTTCTAGTTAATTGACTACAAGTTACCATAAAACCTACACATTTGTGTATATGTATCTGTACACTTTATTCCACAGGAGCTCTTTCATTCAATCTTTTCTGATTTAAACATTTTCATTTTTTTATCACAGCCTCAGTAAACAGAATGATGTTTTGAAAGGGCCAGACATCTGTTGTGCTTTTGCATTTTGTATTATTTAGTAAGTGTTCTCAATGTCTTTTAGAAGCCATCAAGCATACAAAGTACTTTGCAATCATCAAGCAATCTTGTCAAGAGGAATCAGACTGCATTCTTCTCCAGTGTTGTCTGAGAGCTACTTGATCTGTGGCTGGCTGTTGTCTTGGTCTGCTGGATATCACATTGCTGTGCAAGCCAAATCTTACTGACTCCATCAGCCCAACACAAATAGTGTTGCCTTGAGATTCTAGAGGGACTCAAGCTACACTGAGTTAGAGCAGATTCAGGATGTCCGTGTGCTGTGGATTTCTAAATAGCAGGATACTTACTTAAGCATCATATTTGCATTTCAATCATTCATTCTAAATAGAGAACACCCTTTTCAAATATGCAGAAACAGATTTTGTGGGTGGAAGTTTGTTGAGCCAGAATAATCTCCTAGAAAGTCAGGAGTTTATCTCCTAAAATTCCAGATTGGTATGTAGACACTTTCTTTTGGGGAGGGAAAGTTTCATTCCTAAATTACCCTGGCAATCTAAAGAAAGTAAGGTATGGTAAAATTCTGCTCTTTCAATTCTTTGCTCACAAGAATTCTCACCTGCTGATTTATGCTACCCTATTTGTTTTCATGTGTGACAGATTTTACTGTAAGTGGAACCTTCTATGAACGTGGAGGTGTTAGAGATAGGGTTGAAAATGCTTTCTGGATCTGGATCTCTAAGAATTTATTCTGTTAATTGAGGAGGATTGTTCTCATAATATAATGTTTCATTTGTTGCCATTAAATCATATCTACATCATGAAAAGAGAATAAATTGTCTTGTAATGTGTTTTGACTGGGGAAGCCAAGCAGTAGAAGATTATAATAACAATAAAACAAATGCTAGTGAGTTGCTTTCCAGAAAGGTCATTAAAATAAAATGAAAAATTAATTGAACTGTGAATTCCAGATTGGCATTATGATGAAGCTCAGATCCAGTGCAAAGAGTAAATTCTGTGTATTAGAAAAAGTTATGCCAGGGTTGCCCCCAGCTACATCAATGTAAGAAAGATGTTTTACACGAGGAGCTGTGGAATAAGGGATGTAAAATACAGCACCATATAATATTATCATCAGTGCTGAAGAACTGGGATTTTAACCTTTTAAAATACTAGAAATCCACAGCAAAAAATGGATTCATTTAAAGACAATGAGCCAAATTTGGGAAAAGATTAAATACAGAAAAATGTGAAAATTTTGAAGCTAATGGTTAGGGGGATTCTTCAGTGCATGCACAGAGCTTTAGGGTTTGTTGCAGAAGGCACTGCACACCAAGCAAAGAATCTGAATTCTGCCTGCTCCTGAACTTGCCACAGATCTGCTGAATGACTATGGTTTAAATCTACTTTGTCTTTCTATGTCTATTCTGCCTTTCCTTGTCTTGTCCTCTATCCAACAGTCCATCTAAATGTCCAATACAGTTGTTTAACATGTTGTATTCCAGTTTGCTTGGATAACACATAGTATAAGGGGACAGTTGGATGCTTCCTTATTAAATTACTATTCCTCCAATATAAGCAGAAATATGAGATTTAATATGACAGCACTTCCTTGAAACTGATGTATATTTTTATTCAGTGTTGGAGGATGGAACTAATTTTAAGCAAAAACCAACCTGAGAAAAACCTATTCCCAGCTTCAGAAGTTTCAGAAAGCTAGTAGTGATGAAGAAATTTGGTACATGATGTCGTGTTTCTGAAACACTGGAACTCTAGAGAATTTTTGGAAAATCCCACAGCTGATAAAATATACAGAAATTATTAGTGGTAACAATCCATTTTCCTTCCTGTAAAAGATACTCATCACCCTAATTAAGGTCAATCAGTAGGGAGAAACACAGTCTAGGAAAGACAGAATTTGTGGAAATGTTTGACTCCAGTATGAGTTGTTACTGAGAGATACCGTCTTAGCAGAGGCAATGACACCGAAGCTGCAGTAGAGACATCTGCGGCAGCTCAGTTCAGGAATATCCTGTCACACTTGCAAAGCACCAGCTGAAATGCTGCTGTGGCAGATGAGGAAGCAGTTTATAAGCCACAACTAATATCTAATTGCTGAACACATGTCCACAGAGCAGACCTCACCAGCCTTTGCTGTAATTCCAAACCAGAGTTCCAGCACTGGCAAAGAGTAAAAGGAAAGAGACAAATGAATTGGCACAGTGGAGGATCTTTCCAGAAGTTACTCTTGGCAAATAGCTCAAGCAACATGCTGGGATTTGGTATCTGACAAGTGCCAGTATCTAAAATGAAGGAAGCCAAATTATTTCAACAGCGATTGCTTGCTCCACTTGGTTTATGAAAAGTCTAAGAGAAACCTTCTAAGTTACCATTGAGAGTTACAAATTTTTTGTTTTCATGATAAACAAATACTACAACAGAGGTTGAGCAGCTAAAAGACCGGCAGGAGGCCAGAGTCCCCATGTCTCATTAAATGAACACCAGTAGAATGTATGTTTCACAAAGGGCTTTGTAAATTTCACCTCAGTAAATTTTTACAACAGCAGCAAGGCCAGTCAAGGCTTCATGTTTTTTCTTACACATAAACATAAAAAATGGGTCATCTGTGTCAAAGTGAAATGAATTAATAACTAAAGAAGAACTTGATATATTCAATCTATACTGTACTTGTGTATCCTGTAGCTAATAGAAATGTTTATGGTATTCAGTGAACAGTACAGTCTTAAAAACATACCTACAGCTTGAGTTATTAAGGTTTTTTAGAAAACCCAAGAAAAAGAGATACTCAGAGCTCTGTGCTCTGGATTCTGTTTGACTTTAGAGTTTGGGACTGGAAAGGGGTTTTCCCTCAGGTAAAATGAACATGCATGTTTATGAGGTTGCAAAACATTTCTCCAAAACTGCTTTTTCTACACAAAGTGGAGAAAAGTGTATGGAATCGGAGACAAGTTCTGACACCAGGAATGTGATCTGCCATGTAGCTTTTGCCCCAGCATGGTGTGGTGAGTTGATCCTGGCTGGACACCAGGTGCCTACCAAGATGATCTATCACTTCTCTCCTCAGCTGGACAGGGGAGAGAAGATAAAATTAAAGGCTTTGGGTCAATGTAAGGGCAGGGAGAGTTACACACCAGTTACCATCTTGAGCAAAACAGACTCAACATGGGGAATTTAATTTGTTACCAATCAGACTAGGATAATGAGAAAGAAAACAGATTCTTAAAACACCTTCTCCACCCCTCCCTTTTTCCTGGACTTAACCAAATGCCCAAATTTTCTACCTTACCCTCTTATTGACACAGGTTCATGATAGATGAGGGCGGCAGTAACAGAATCACACATTGCCCCTGCTGCTCCCTCCTTCTCAGAGGGGTGCCACCTCACACTCTTCACCTACTCCAGCACACTTCTCCTACTCCTCACACAGTCCTCCACAAACTTCTTCTATGTGGGTCCTTCCCACATACTGCAATTACCTCTCCACTAAGGGTCCCTGCCATGGAGTACAGTTCTTCAGGAACAGATTGTTCCAGCGTGGGATCCCTGCAGGTCCACGGGTCCTGGCAGAAGCTGGCTGCAGCATGGGCTTCCCATGGGGTCACAGATTCCTTTGGGACCCACCTGCTTCGACATGGCCTGTTCCATGGGCTGCAGGTGGACATTTTCTCCATCATGGACCTCCATGGGCTGTGGGAGAACAGCTCCCTCACCATGAGCTGCACCCTGGGCTGTAGGGGAATCCCTGCTCCAGCAGCTGGACCACTCCCTGCCCCTCCCTCTCCCCTGACCCTGGTGACTGCAGAGCTGTTTTTCTCACATGTGCTTATTTTTCTCTTTTCTGGCTGTAATTTCTCTTGTGCAATAACTGTTTTCCCCTCTTCTTGCATACATCATCCCAGAGATGCTGCCACTTTGCTGATGGGCTCAGCTCTGGCCAGCAGCAGGTCTCTTTGGAGCCACCTGATGTTGTCTCTATCAAACTTGTGGAGGAAACTCCTGGCATATTCTTACACAAGCCAACCCTGTGCGCTTCCCAGCACTCCTAAACCCTGTCACTCAAACCCAATACACAGGGTTATCTGAATGGGTGCTTTCCTGCCCTGTTCCATCAGACCACAGTTGCCATTGCTTCTGAAAAGATAGCAGAGGTGTAGTTTTTCACATACGGGATGACTTTTCCTTCCCCTGACTGTTTGTTGTTCTCTTCTCCCATCAAAGGCACTTTCAATAGCCCTCAGCATATTTCTCTCAAGGTTGTGTACTATTCTCATGTTGTGTCAAACCATCCTTCTTTGCAAATGACCTGAGTTTCTTCCAGCCAGATTTGTCTGCAGGCATAACCCTTTTCACACAGCAAATACGGTGCCAAAGTATTCCCGTACAGCCAGTTCTAGTTCCTGAATGCCTTAAGGTGATGCTGATTAAGTTCGCCAGCTTGAATAAAGCCAAGCCAAATTTAGATCTTATGAGACCTTAGCTTTGTTTGTGCGGACAAAACTTTGTAACACCTACTGAGAATGAGAAATCACTTAACCCTTGGAGTAACTGATGCATTACCATTTATGCATTAGCTAATCTACAGTAAAGCAGTGTAGCATCCCATCAACTCTCCCCCCTTGGTCAGTCCCCAAGCCCTCAGCCCTGGAAACATTAACTACTTACCATAGAGTCATCCCAGTCAAAGGGAAAAATAGTCTCCGCCATGGACTTGGTGTTGCAACTTCCC